>NW_026000174.1:47704137-47844919 GCF_001458135.2 Marmota marmota marmota | reverse complement strand
TCTGCAATCTGTATATGGGGTAAAAATGGGAGCTCATAACCCACTTGAATCAAAGTGTGAAATATGATATATCAAGAACTATGTAATGTTTTGAACAGCCAACAATAAAAAATTAAAAAAAAAAAAGAGGCAGCCTTAACATTCCACCTCATTTGACTAAACTTTAGACAGATTCTTCCTGAGGAGTCCCCTGAACTTGACTTTCTTATAGTCTCTTACTCTGGAAAACGTGGAATCATAAATTTTTTCTCTGCTTCTTGGAAATATAAATCTTTTTCCAGTCCTTGGGGCTAGTTTAACTGTCAAGAAATATTTTTCTCAAGGTCCTGGAAATAGGATCCTTGAAATGTGATCTCCAGGAAAGTTAGTATCCATGTTTCCCAGTCTTTGTGGGAGTTGAGGAGCCTAACTCTTAGCAAAATATGATGTCCTATCACATTGGTCAAACTTCCTATTGAAGTCCTTTAGTATTTTCCAACTAGCTCACCTCAGTGCTTCAAAAATCCTATTTTGTTTCAGAGGAATTGAGTTTAAGCTCTCTCCTATTACAATAATCTTGAATCAAGTCTTTCTGGTTTGTTTCATTCCATGTGGTATAAGTTTTCCGGGACAAAAGCAATCAGCTCTCATATCACTTTGGTTATGATTATGCCTGTAAACACTTTGAGAACAACATTAGTCTCTAGAAATTTCATCAGTCCATTTTAAAAGAGCTTATTTAGATAAAGGATTCATATGAACAAATTTGTAGGGATCTTTGTGGTCTTACAAGATGCCTTAAAACTACTTGTAGACAATCAAAGTTCTCACTGGTATATAATTGGACTAGGTGCATAGCCTTTCTGAAAGTTTAATTTTATTCTTATATGAACCTCTCTTTAAGCTGCAATTATTTCGGAATGTATTTAGACTATATCAGCACAATTTCTGTGATCAAATACATTTGAGAAAAATGCGGGTTAAATAAAGTTGAATGGATTTTATTTTATCATGCTAGAATTTCTCATAATATGACATTGAATACTATGAATCTATTAACTAAAGATATAACTTGAAATATTTTTAAAGCCTATTTTGTCTAGAGCATTGTTCTGGCCTGAGGTGGCTTGGAATAAATATTGAAACATGTTGATCGATAACATTGAACATTGTTTCTCAAACCACGCTACTTATCAAAATAGCCTGGCAGCACTTCTTGTTTTGATGGATTCTCTGCAACACAAATATAAGAAAACACAGGAAAATTCCATCCTCCCTGCTTCCCTAATCTGTTTTTTTTTTTAATTTGCTAAATGCCTTTGTTGTAGCTAGTAATGGTTCAAAATTCTCCATTATATTGTTTTATGATTTTGATTCTATCTTTGGAGTTTTCTCATGTTACACTTCCATCTTCAAAGTATTTTATTACTACTTCAATATTCAAAGTATTTTATTACTACTTCAATATTCATATCTTATAAGTTGGAAATTACTTGAAGAGTCCCTTCCTAAATATCCCCTTGAAGGGATTGCTTAAATCAAATCTTCTATATTCCTTTTTTCCTTCTCAAAGTTGGACACAGTATCTTAAAATACTCCCTAGTAAACTACTGCATTGTGGTTATTGATGCTGACATATTACTATCCCTTCCTAGATTTGTTCAATATAGCTTTATACTGATTTGAACATATTATTTGTATTAAAATGGAATTGAATCATCTCCAATCACTCTGTCATTTCCCTGGAATTGTACAAAGATATGTTACACATCTAGTAGCCACTTCTTGCCTAAAAGCTAATACACTGGACAAACCCAGAAAATTATCAAATCTATGTGACTCAAAGAAGACACCTATATCTCTATTGCTCTTTTACCCATATCTATCTAATCTATGCCTATATCTAAAAGAATTTATGAGTATTATGGGTGCAAATGAAATAAGCATAAAACTACTTTGACAAAGTTTCATATGTGGCTGAAAATCTTTCTTATTTGGTTTAAAAATAAATATACTGAATGACATTTTTAATACATATCACCATACTTCTCATGCACACCTATATATACCCCTCATGATAATAAGTGATACTTCGATAATGCATGAGGACAACTTTCAGTTGGCTACACTACAATTTGGATTTTTTTTCTTTCATGCAAATCTCTTGATCTAATTGTTTATCTTCTTATGCCTATGTGTCATCTTGTGACAGAACACACTAAGTCTTGAATGTTGAAACTTAGTAGAATATATATAAATAATATCAAGCATTATTTTTCTATTCTCACTATTGTTATTATTGTTAAAATATGTATATATGCTCCACAACCTTCTCAGTGTGTAGATCAATAGATAAAGCAAATGACATAATTAAATAAATCCTACAAAAGAGGATCAAATGTTCTAAGATAAAAAAGAGTTATAGTTTATCACTGTATGACCAAATCTACAGGTAAATACAGGATATTTACAGGATATTAAAGAATTTTTAACAGAGTCCAACAGTGAATAGGGGGGGGGGAACATATTGCCTGTGGCAAGTTTGACATCACATTATTCAACTCCAAAGTCTTTTTAATATCCCTTGCCCTTTAAACTCACTCCAAAGTCATTTTAATATCCCTTGTTAATATCCCTCTTTTAAGCCTCTCTCAACTCATTCCCTCAGTCACCAATGGAGTAGGTGACATAAATGCTGACCTCATTATGCAGATAGGCCTGATATACAGGGAGCTTGGACCGTTGGTATTGCATAGAAGGCATCTTTAATAGCATTCTTCTTCCAGCTAAATCTTAAGTGCAAATCAACTACCAAACTCAGCTGCATAATCTCTCCAAATGCTAGAATCTCAAAGAAATTTGACCTAAGATTTCTTCTAATTCCATTCTTCTCTGAAATATAATTCACCATCCATTTGCAATGCATTTCTGAATTTTTTAAAAAAACATGACTGATATACTGAACTTTCTAACCCCACTCACAATACTATTGCCTTTTCATCATAGAGCACTGCTGGTCTCCTTTCTGTTTCTCAAATATGCTATCTCAGGACTTATTGCTGGTGGTAATTCCAACCAGAAGCCCTTACTCAGCCTTTTGTGACCACACTAAATACAATATATATATTATTACTTAAAAAATTCTTCCCCCCATATATTCTCAAATGACAAGTAATGTTATCTTCTTTGATTTACCCAGAGTATCCACAAATATAAGAAAAATATGAATTATAAATAAATATTTAATCCCAAACTTGGTAGCAAGAGAGAGAATGAATGTCACCAAAGAGAAAAACCAACCAAAATGAGTCAGCCATAAGAGACTCCTGAGCAATTAGATATAGATTGAAGGAGCAAATCTTAAAATTAATTTCAGTTACAGATGACATATAAAATCTCAATTTGTAAATGAACATAATACAAAGAGGAAGAATATAAGGAAGGACTAAAAGAGAAAAGTTTTCTCCAATGATTTTCTAGAATTGAATTGCAATCAAGAGAATGTGCTCCTTGTGGATATCTGTCTTTTTTGATACATTTTTCAATTTAGCATAATTGGTCTCCTTTTATATGGCAATGGTATAAAATATAATTTTGAAATCAGATGCCTGAAATTATCTGTAAATACTGATATTATGTATATTTTCTAACATATGATCATTGTAATGTTTTGAGCAACCAATAAAAAAAATATGATCCATACTTTTATAAAATTTTTAAAAGTACTCAATACTTTAAAGAGCCACTGATTCAAAGCATGTGTTTGCTATATAACTAATAAAAATTTAGAGCATTTTCACTTACATAGTAATATTTGATTATTAATTTCTGACCCAGTGCACATATAGTGAGCTATAATTTTCAAGAGAAAAGAAAATTATGAAACAAACAACATAAAAGATGACCTGTGAACAGAAGTTAGTTTGTGGCCAAATTAAACTCAAAATTCTAATCTACAATTATTTGCACTATATTCTATTTTCATTCATCATGAAGAGATTGAAGTAGCTTTAGAGTACATAATACAAAGATTAAATATTTGTATTCTCATACTAGCAGAGTAGGAATCAGGTGAAATGCTCTCTTCAGAGTAAAGCCATCACCACTTGCCAGTCTGTTGTGATAGCAGAGCTGGGTAATTTGGAACAATTAGAACACTTTTCATAATACCGCTTCTTTTTTAGCTTTAACATAGATAAAAATATGTCTTTTAGTTTTAAAAATTAATTTCACATGGAGTAACCATGTCTTGACCAGCATCTTGAATATACAAAAAAGCGGTTCGAAGACCAACATCCAAGGATCTCTTTGTGCTTTTTTTAATTTAAACCAAATCCTTTCCTTAAGACACTGTGTGTCGGGGTGGAGGCCTGGGGGTTTAAAACAGTAGACTTGTAGGCTCAAATTACATTTCTTTCTCTTGTTCCCATGATTCTTATTTTTGCTTTATAAAACTTGTACTGTAGAAAATTCAAATGGTATAGTAATAATTTCATAATTAACAAAAAGATAAATGTGAATTTAAGCTTCATAGCATGCCTAGTAATGATTTTCATTCGTATCCCAAAAATCACAATAATAAATCTAACAGTCTTTTACAAGACAGCAGTCCTCACCTGAGCCCATTCAAAAATAATAGGACAGGTACAAGAACTTCAAAACAAACTATATAATTAATTTTATATAGCATAATATTAGTTATAAGACATTTATTAATAGACTTATACATTAAAATAGTGCAGTAGGTATAACAGGAACCATTTCAAGAGGACAAATTAGTGGTTAAACCTCATATTGATCACATACCTTGATCATATTAGTCAAAGGTTAATCTAACCATCAGGTATGAATAAAGCATAAGGAAGAAAGGTGGTTTGAACAGAAATTTAATTGAATGATAGAATGAGTGAAAATAAAACATTTCCCATTAAGATTGAAAATCAAAGATGATAAAAGGATCTGTTGAGACGATCGGAGACAAAGCCAACTGAGACTTGTTCTGGACCCTGGTTTGTCTCAACTGCTCATATCTCCAATTCCCAAACGTGTCCCAGGAGACGATGAGATCCAGGAGTATATGTCAGGCAGAAGAGATGACTCAGATATTAGAAGTACTCATTTCAGACAGAAGAGTCTAATGTCAAACAAAAATACTTTTTGTTTTTAGATAGCTTCAGAAAAATTTGATAATAAAGATGATCACTAAAGTTTACCAAGGATTTTTAGAACCTGCAGACATTGGGCTGATTGAGCTATACTCATCAGATCAATTCATTCTCACAACAGTCCTATTAGATAGGTACAGACATTATATACATTTTCAAGATTAAAACACACACATATATGACTACAACTTGCCTCTTTCATAAATTAAGAAAATGGCAAAACAAGGGCCTTTTTCAGTACTAGAGATTGGGATATTAAATCCAGTACTATGATAAAAAATTTTGAGTATTGCAAAAGTCTATGAATAATATAGTGCTTTGAGAAAAAAATACTTTAAAAAACTTAATGATAATATACAGTATTTGGGCATTTTCTAAAAATAAATATATTTTTAGAAAATTGGTTCTTTTTGGTTTTCAAAACTTTATTACTTTTCACTGATAACATAAGTAAAGCAGGTTTATTGTTATAGCAGATCACAGAAAAATCCTCTATTGACTATAAATCTTTCCAGCAATCCTAAAATCATTGAAAATAGTATTGACTGATTGTTCAATATGTCTCTTAAATTCTTGGGGCAAAATATACTTCTGGAGTAAAATCCTTTAGATTTTGGAATAGTAAAATGTCATAATTTATGAAATACTTGTATGAACTGGAATATTCCCCATTATCTAATAGTGATGCTTTTTCAGCAATCTATGTGAATATATGCAATAGTAGAAATAAATAATGACTTCAAACCATCTCGCTTCAGTTCAAATCAAGATTTCCTGCCAAGGAAATTCAAAACTGGGTTAATTTTTGTCTCTAAATACAAAATGGTAGAAAATTCACTCTTCTGTGTATTTCAGAATTATGGAAAAGCGATTATGGGCCTGAAGTATATACTTTTTTTTCTGCAATTTTATATTTTCACTTAATCATCTTTCTTATGTTACCTTTTTATTTTTTATTTTTTTGGTGCTTGCATGATAACCACATAATTCATTTTAATTGCTGCATATTATTCCATTTTATGGATGTACCATAGTTTATTGCTAGTCATAAAAATTAATTTGGGCTATTTGTCAAAGTAATTTTGAGCTCTTTCATCTTTCATATGTATTTCATCACCTCTCATAATCTGCATGACCCATCATTCAACTTATTTTTATTATGCAACTTTCCTGGACATGGTCCTTGTATAATAATTCAAACATTAATATTCACCCTGAAATGTTCTACATGATTTCATGTCTTTGTGGACATAATGAATGTCATTTTCTAAAGGAGAATATTTTATTATAAGAAATTTGAAAACAAGAGATCTTGCATTCTAACTGACTTTCTCTGAATTGGGTGTGTGGCTCTGGGCAACTTCTCAGGCTAACTGGCAATGAATGATTTCTTGTTTAAAATGGGAGGGATTGTAATAAGAGTTTGCTAAAATTCTATGACTATATAATGAGGTTTTCTTTCTTTCTTTCTTTTTTTCTTTTTTAGTTGTTGTTGGACACAATGCCTTTATTTCATTTATTTTCATGTGGTGCTGAGGATGGAACCCAGTGCCTCGCATATGCTAGGCGAGCACTCTACCTCTGATCCACAACCCCAGCCTTATAATGAAGTCTTCTAAATGTATTTGGAACACAGAAAATAGAAAATGATTCTGTATCTTTGAGGCATTTTGGATAAATGGAAAACAAGTTTGACAGCTCTGGCTGCCTAGACCTTCCTTGGCACTCTACAAACTGAGATCAACATAGTTGCTAGAATGCTTGAAAAGCTTTGCTATAAAGTGTTGATGAAATCTTTCTGGCTGCTATGCAAGTGACTTCATTATTGGTGCTCAGCTGAAGACTTACAGAATCAAAAGGCTTTTAACTTCCATAAGAGTATATGATATTTCAAGAATGATTTTGCTTTCAAGGTGGGACTTTTAGACTTGTACTAGGTAGACTGTAAGTTCGTGATGGTTCCACAAAGTCATTTGCTATCTGGGCTTTTACCGTCTTGTTCTCACATCCTCAAAATATAGCTTTACCAAGCTTCCTAAGATGTTCCAGTTTCCTCTCTCTGGCCCTGATTTAATCAAGCAGAAGCCAAATTGTGGGGCAGGGTCAGATCTATCTCCTTAAAGGAATCTTTGAGGAATTTAAACTTGAAATATCACCTCTCATGGGCCTGAAATTTGCCCAGACTTGAAAATGAAGACCGAACAGTGCATTGTTTATCCTAAACGCCCATGTACCAACTAATTTTGTGGGTTCAGTTATTAAGGAAAATTCAGAGGGCATAGAATACAGAATATATAAACATCTTGTATTGTGAGCCCAGTTAATACCAGGGTCCTTTCCTTTCAATCCCCCACCCTTTCCTCCCTCCCTCCCTTCCTTCCTTCCTTCCTTCCTTCCTTCCTTCCTTCCTTCCTTCCTTCCTTCCTTCCTTCCTTCCTTCCTTCCTTCCTTTTCTTTCTTTCATCTCCCCACCCCCAAGTGATTGTGTCTTGCTGTGTTCCTGTCTCAGCCTCCCAGGTCTCTGGGACTATAGGGAGCACTATAGTGCCTGGCAAAGACGAACTGCTTTCATTATAGAGTAAGTCAGGACACTGGGGATTTATAGTCAAACTAGTACTCTTGTAGCTATGTGCTGAGTGAATATCATCTAGTCATGTACCTTCTCTGAACTTCAACTATATTATCTATAAAGTGGATATATTGAGCTAAACACAGTTTATGGTATCTTTCTTTCTTATTGTTTTTGTTTTAATTAGTTACACATGACAGTAGAATGCATCCATGCACTTTGATATACATAGATGGGATATAATCTCTCATTTTTCTGAGTGTACATTTGCAGAATCATATTGGTCATGTAGTCACATATATACATACAGTAATAATGTCTGTTTCAGTCTACCATCTTTCCTATCACCATATCTCTTCCCTTCCCCTCCCATAACTTAACTCTACCTAATCTAAGGTAATGCTATTCTTCCCTAGTGCCCGCCCCCTCAACCTTATTGTGAATTAGCATCCACATATTAGAGAAAACATTTAGCCTTTGGGTTTTGTGGGATTGGCTTATTTCGCTTAGCCTGATATTCTCCAACTTCAACCATGTACTGGCAAATACCATAATTTCACTCTTCTTTAAAGCTGAGTAATATTCCATTGAGTATATATGCCACATTTTCTTTATCCATTCATCTATTGAGGGACACCTAGGTGGGTTCCATAGTCTAGTTATTGTGAATTGAGCTGCTATAAACATTGATGTGGCTGTGTCACTAGAGTATGCTAATTTAAATAATGTCTTTCCTTTAAATAAACCATAATTTTCATGGAGAATAGTTTCCTAAGAAGCTCAGAAAGCTAAATTACAAATACAGGTAAAGGAAAAATAACCAGAACAAATAAAATAAAGTATTTTACTGCTGTGATAGTATGTCCATTTCATAGCACCCAAACTATAAAATTCTGGTGGTAGAAAGATACCATAAACTGAATTTGAAATAGCTGCCACTGATAAAGATGCTCATCCAATAATAAAATTCACCATTTGTCATCACAAAAGGAAAAGAATGCATCATTATTTACATATGATATATTAAATTGAAGCCATTCTTTATTGTGGAAAGATTAAAGATTTTGCCCAGATTTTAGAAACAAAATGAATTTGAAAGACAAATGTTAAAACAGATGATTTATTCTTGTCATAAGCAATTGAAATTTGCTGGATCCATCCTGATTTGCCCTAGGCTCATTATTTCTGAGCATTTTTTATACATTGTCTTAGAGCTTTATTATGGGAAGTAACTTATAGGTAGGGTAAAGAAACATCATTTATTTTTGAGTGTTTTTTCCTCCCTAATAAACTACTTCAAGGAGTACTGGAAATTAAGACTTTTACATTCAAACAATGGCTCTTACCTGATTCTTTTACTAAAATCCTCTGTGCAGTCACTTCTGATTGCTCATTTTCAATATGTACACCCTGCATTTGTAAGCCACTAAGTATTTCTGTGTTCAGTGATACCTGGAAAGCATACATTCAGTGTTCTGCCATGTCTTAACAATCAGTATAATTACTATATTAGGCATGCATGTAGATTTTTTTCTTGCCTAATTTCCAAAAGTTTTATTATATTATTCATTTTAAAAGCACTCACAGTGTCTCAGTTCTCAGGATAAAGATACGGGGTGTACGCTTGAAAGCAGTTTTTAAATCTTTACAAAGAAATGAGAGATGCTTTTGCTCGATATTAACCTTTTTGTACATTTGCCCATGATCTTATTTCATTGAATTATTGAAATCCTTATTTACTCTCCTTAAATCTGACTGCTGTATTTTAGAAAAATGACTTTACTTACATTGGTTTATCTTTGAGTAGTATTTATTGAAAGCATTTAATCATATTTACATAACTAAAATGAGGTTTATAAGACATGCAAGTTCTAAATTCTATAGAAAACATGTTAGTTCTGGTACTATGAGTTTTAGTTTATTGAGGGAGGAGAAAATTTCTCAATTACTTTCAGGTATGTTACATAAACTACAGATTGATATTATAGATTCATCACCAAACGCTGAAAGTCCTTATATAAGATTTAAGAGGCTACAGTGTTGTTTTTTTTGTTTTGTTTTGTTTTAAATCAGTGTTTGAACTGAGGGGTGTTTACCCACTGAGGGACATTCTCAGTCCTTTTTAGTTTTTTTGATTTTGAGACAGGGTTATGCTAAGTTGCTTAGGGCCTCAATAAATCACTGAGGCTGGCTTTGAACTTGTGATCCTCCTGCCTCAGCCACCTGAGTCACTAGGATTACAGGTGTGCACCACTATGCCTGGCACCATTCATTGTTTTTAAAGAAATGATGGACAGTTTTTTTTTTTTTTTCACAGGCTTTGGAATCATGCTGATATGGGTTCATATAATAACAAATTCTTTTTCACACTCCATTCTAGTTTACTTGTTAGCATGACTTTGAAAAGTTACTTCAATTTTCTGATAGCAGATTTCTTATGTTTGCAGTGGGATTAATAACACTTATTTGCATTGAAATTTTAAGGATTATATTAAAATATACAAAATAAATAACATTCCCTGTGGTTTCTAGAACAATATTTCTCAAACTTTTATATCATCTTATATGACCTGAGGGTTTTGATTCCATGTGTCCAACGTGGAACCTAAGAGTCTGCATTTCTAAGAAACTCCTGGTTGTCCTTAGATTGTCCTTTGAATAACAAGGTCCTACAAGGTCCCCATTAAGTAGTGTCCATTCTGCTCTTATAATAATTGCTTTTTTGAATGGCCATTGTGTTCTCATTTTTTTGTTGGAGTTCAAGAAATATCACCCCAAAATATGCCACTTTGGTGTGCTGATGAATTCAACCTAAGAGCACCTGGGGGAAAACAAATTCAGGGAGGGCTTTGCTATGACCTCCCATATCTGCAAATATATGGGAATATATATCAACCAGGAAGATTAAATCAGATCACAGGGGAGAAGGAGAATTGGAATTTGACACCAGACTTAGATAGAGTTCCTCACAGACTCTCAGCTACCCCTCTGGAATCTAGTCGTCCTTCCCCCAAATAGTTCCCTCTCCCCTAACTTGCCTATACCCCTCCTGTACTATAAGGAGAATATGTGAGCTTCTGTATCTCACTGGGATTCACTTTTCTTCCCTTGGATACTCTTATTTTTCATAATATATTTGGTTGCACTTCTCCTATTAGTCTGCTTGCTGTTAGTTTATTTCATAGACTGAGATATTGAACCCTTAAAGGATAGTTTCCTCTTTCATACAATATAAAATAATAACAAACTTCTCCATTTTTTATTAGTGACTATTATTCTAACTAGTGTATTTTGTTTTCTTTTTATATTTATTTTATGATATTTTTCCATGATATTTGTGTTTAGTGTGCCACATGTTTTGATGTACATAGAGAAATTATTACTATATTAAGTGATCCAATATATTTTTCTCCTCATCTAGTTGTCTCTTTTCCATCTGTCTCATGAAAGCACCTATGATCTATTCTCCTAGTGTACAATACAGTATTATTAAGTATAATTTTCATATTATACATTATATGTTTTGACTCATTTATCATGGCTACAAATTTGTGCTCTTTTACCAACAGCTCATTTGCCCCATTGTCTCCTCTGGCAACCACCATTATACTCTCTAGTCCAGTCAGCCCTCTGCATCTGAAGAGTCCACATTTTGGATTACAAACTGTGGATCTAATATTTGAAGAAATAAAAAAAAAATCCTGCATCTATGCTGAACACAGATTTTTTAAATTGATTCTCCTAAACCATACAGGATAATAACTTACATAGAATTTTCATTGTCTTTATTTTTATAATACAAAGATCACATAGACTATGCAGAAAGCTATGCATAGTTTATGTATAAATACTACATAATTTTGTATGAAGGACTGGAGTATCAATGGATTTGGGTATCCATGTCCTCTACAGTAATTTGTGTTATTGAAAATGATAGAATTTCCCATCTTTTTGCAGCCTGAATAGTATCCTATTGTGTCTGCATACACCACATTTTCTTTATCTATTCATCTATTATTGGACACTTAGACTGCAGCCATATCTGGCAATTTTGGATTACACTAAAATGAACATAGACATGTGGACATATCTTTGAGTTAATGATTTAACTTTCTTTGGATACATACTCCAAATGGGAATGGCTGCTAATTCTACTTTTAATTTATTAAAGAAACTTCATACTATTTTACATGGGGATTATACTAATTTAAATTCACATCAGTGAAGTTCAAGGACTTTTCTTTTCTCTACATTCTCAGCAACACCTCATCTCATGTTCTTTTAATGATAATCATTGTTACAGATTGGAAGTGATATTTCATTGTGGTTTTCATCCCATGGTAACTAGTGATGTTGACACCTTTTCATGAACCTCTTGGCCATATTTTTAATGTCTTCTTTGGAAAGCTGTCTATTCAGTCCCTTTGTCTATGATTGATTATTTGCCGCTGAGTTCCTTATACATTTTAGTTATTAATTTCTTATTTGATAACTGCCTTGCTCTTATTTACTACCATCTGGAGATGGGTTGCTTTCTCACATTTTAAACTCATCTTCTTTACTGTCTGGAAGCTTTTTTACTTCGATGTGGTCTCACTTGTTGATTTTTGCTTTCATTGTCTGAAGTTTTGATGTGGTACCCAAAAGATCATTGCCAAGGCCAATGTCAAGGAGCTTTTCCTCCATGTATTCATCAAGGAGTTTTATGATTTCAGCTCTTATCTTCAAGGCTTTAATCCATTTTGAGTTGATTTAGTGTACTTTAGATCTCACAAAGGAATTGACATGTGTCAAGAATCAAACATTGAGCAGAAATATAAATGTCAGAAGAAATTTCCCTATCTGAGACCCAAGTTCTAAACAAAAGAGAACTATTTTTTTAAAAAAGAACTTAAATAAGATTTAGAAAAGTGCGAGACAGATGCCATGATAGGAATCAACTCTGAAGTTATCAATTGCTGGAAGAGTTCACAGGCCTTAGGAAATTTGGCAGAGACAAAGACAGGTTGACATTGTTTTTTTGTTGTCTAGATTTTTTTGTTTACTTTAAGATGCTATCTGCACAAAACGGTGCCAAAAACAATAAGGGAGTTGACAGAACATCAAATCCCCTTTAGAGGAAAACTGATAAGCTACAGGCAGGGGAATGCTGAGAGACAGATGAAGGGACTTTAGGTAATCAGAGTAAAAATTGCTGCCTGATGGAATCCAAGCTGCAAGAACCTCATTTTGTAAAATACTTGATGACTTTTTATAGTGTTATAGCATTGGGGCTTTATGTTGCATGATATTCGCCCAGTGACAGGCTGACCCTCTTCTCCCCCAAGAAGTTATCAGTTCTCTATAGAAAAGTAATTCTGCAGCTGTCTTGCCAAAGATGAACTCATGAATCAGTGATGTGGGCAGAGGTGGCATCCCAGATAGCATTCAGAAAAATCCATAAATTCTTTAAGAAAGACTGTTTCTCTACCACTGTCAGATGCTATTAGGCCTAAATCATACAATTCTATTTGGAAACTTAAGGTGGTCTGGAAAAGTGCCCTAAGGAGCTTAAAAAAGAGAAAACTATAAAAGCAAAAATGCCAGAGAGACAGGATATTTTATTATTGTACAAAGGTCAAGAAGAAAGATGTAGGGCATGCCACTTTCAGTAACAATTTAAAACACTACAATTTAATTTATATCTAGGCTATATTATACTGTCAACTAGATACGAAGTTTTAGAATCAATGAGCAATATGTTTTAAGTCCATTTTAAATTTCACTAAACAAGGGGCTTAAAACTAGACTAAAAGAAAAGAAAAATGACATGGAATCCAAGAAACTCAATATTAGAAACACCAAAACAGATTGCATATGCCAGTCATAAGAAAGGGTGACTTGTTCGTCCTTCAGTCTATTACAGCTGACATACATTGACTTTGGCAAGACTCACTCATATATAACCTTGTATGCGTGGCTCTGAACTTTATCACAGCACATGAGAGTTGGTTACTAGAGAATATACAAGGAAGAAAAAAGGAATTAATGATTTTAAGAATGCGTAGAGTAGAATATATTAATTGATCTTTTCTAAGGAAAACCATTAGAAGAATTAAGAAATGTATTTGAAGTTTTTTTATTTTCTTTGATATTTTTTTTCCTAAGGATGAAAGTTTTTCTTCAGTTTCTGATAGTGTGCAGCTAGCACTCATCTCTGAACCTCCTCACCTAAGCAAACATGCAAGAGATTGAACAACAAATTTGTGAAAAATACGAATTCTGCTGAAAGATTGACAAATCCCTGGGCTGTATAATCCTAATTACGACACAGGCCTCAAACCCAGTGAAGACCAATCCTTTCCTGGAGCAATGTAAAGCAATTCATTAGATTTAATGTAGTCTTTTTCTTTATTAATTCAGTTAATCAACACATACAACAACATAATAAAATGACTCTTCAGAGTTGAAATCCAAAAGCAAGACATGAACCCTGCTATACTGAAGATGTTATAGAGAAGTTATAACTTCATTTAATTTAAGAGAATTGTTCTGCCTTAACAGCATTGGTTCCTAAGTCCATTTTATAATATAAACTGTTTTCTGTCAATTCAGCACAAATTCTTAGGCTGCTGATTTGGGATCTAGATAAGTTGGGTACAAAATTGTGATAATCTAGAATGATGAGAATGAAGGTGATGATGTCCACCTCCTTCCACCATCTTTTCTACTCCTATGCCTCCTCCATTCCCCTCCCCCCATTACCCTATCTAAAGTTAATAATTTCATTTTATTGAAAAGAATTGTGGGACCTTAAGGAATTTGTTCTTATATCCATTTTATAACGTAAATGCCATATTTCTTGTCAATTCATCTAGGCTATGGATTTGGTCCTAGGTAATATAATCTACCTTCTTCCAAAGCCTTGGGCATGATCAATTATAAATTTAGGAAATTCAGGGAACCATCTCAAAACTTCTGTAATAAAAAATATTTAATCTGATCAGATATATGAAACATAAAAAGGATAATCAAATAGACAATAAATAAATTAGAAGACAAATGGAAATGAATATTTCACATATAATTGAAATATTCTAATGTTTAACAAAATGCACTTTCATATTGAAATTTAGAAACTAAAAAAATAAATAAATAAGTAAATAAAAAGTCACCAAAGTTTGCTGAGAAACATTTATGATCTGAAAACAAAGACGTTTAATATTAGTATCAATAGGTATGTAATACCACATTAAATTTAGTGGCTAAACAACCAGAAATTCCGTTGGAGAGGATTTAAAATTTTTTTTGTATTGTTTCTTTGTTGGTTTTTTTTTAATTTTTTGTTTTGTTTTGTTTTGTTTTGGGGTACTAGGGATTGAACCCAGAAGTGCTTTACCACTGATCTATAGCCCCACACATTTTTATTTATTTAATTTTTGGAGGAGACAGGTTCTCACTAAGTCATTGAGGCTAGCCTCAAACTTGTGATCCTCCTATCTCTTCCTCCCAGGTTGCTGGGATTGCAGAAGTGAGCCACCATGACTAGCCTTGGAGAGGATTTTAGACAGAACAATAGAGGATTAGGTTGTCTATCTGGTTCAAATAATCTGAAGCTTTGGTTTAAAAAAATAAAATATTTTACTGACTCAAGCAACTGGATAAATCATCTCAGGTTTTTATTCATTTTTAGTGATATGCCCAGTACTTGGGCTGGAATGATTCAAAGGCTCAGCCAGGTTGTCAACCACAGCACTCCCCCCACCATTTCATATGACTTGGGCTTTCCAATGCCTGGGTATAAAGAGGAACCCTGGCCCAGGGAAAGATTACATCAGAATTCAAGTAAATGTCCCAAGGGGGAAGAAGCATGGTCTTCCCTGAGCCAACCTAAGTAGTCTCACCAGTTCATATGGGACATACCCCACCTGTTACAGCTAAGTCTGCAAGTCCCACCTAGATTCAAAAGAAAGAGTGGGAATCTTTCTCTTCAATGGGAAGTGACAAGGTGACATTGTGGAAGAGCCTGTGGATGGAAGACATTGCTGATTCTCTTTAGAAAATGTTGTCTGCTACAGAGGCATAATGCTTCTTTATTGATCATGAAGCCAACTTAAAAATAAAACTCAATATTACACCAAGGATAATAATAATAAATGAAGATTTATTTCCTTGATTTTCAGACACTTCAATTATGTTATCGATTTAATATTAGCTTTTCTACAGAACTTGTATTTCAATCATGATATGTAATTGATGCAGAAAAGTGAAATTTAGATATTTATTTATAATTTATTTCATGCCTACTAATGTCATCTAATGCCTTACAAATATAATTTGATTTTACTCTTACAGCAATCTAGTGAATGGATATTAAAATCATGACTTTTAAAATGTGAAAATGGAGCTACACAGTCCAATAATATAATGTAAAATAACAATGAAAATGTAATAACAATGAAAATATCATATTGTTGTAAAGCATACATATCATCATGATAATCAAGACTGCACCAAAGCTTTAGACAAAAATTTGCAAGTGTATGTTTGTATGTATGTGTGTGTGTGTTTATGTACGTAATCTAAATGGAAATGGTTTGTCAGTATATGTGATTATAAAAATAATAATTTTGGTGAAAAAATATTAGTACATTTATTTGATTGTTTCAATAAATTTCTTTGAGAATAGTTGTAGATTCATAGAAAAACTGTGAATATTGTATAGAGTTCCTTTTAATCCCACACCTTGTTTTTTCTTATAATTATCATTTTACACCACTGTGGTTGGTGTATTTGTCACATTTCATGAACCAACACTGTTGCATGATTATGAACTGAACTCTACATGTCATTCATATTTTCTTAGTTCTTAACTAATGCGCTTTTTATCTTCCAGAATCCCATTTAGGAATCACATTCTATTTAGTCATCCTATCATCTTGGGCTCGTCTTGATGTGACACTTTCTCAGACTTTTCTGGTTTTTTCATAACCTTGACAGTTTTATAGATTACTGGTCATGAAATATGTGGACCATCCTTCATTTTTAACTGATCTGAAGTTTTTCTCATTATTTAAATGGGGCTATAGATTTTCGGTGGGAAACACAGCAACTGCAAAGTGCCATTGGCATCACTTCATATCAAGGTCCCTTGCTATCAAAGTGACTCACAAATCTTGATGTCCTGGCTATGGTAGAATTTATCAGGATTTTCTACTCAAATTCTATCTTTACACACCTTTTCACATAGTCCTTTTTTGAAGGAAATTAACATGAATGATTTACACTAGTGTAATTGGAACTTATGCTCCATTACCTTGAGGGTAAAGTATCCATACATATTATTTAGAATGCTTAAACGCAGATTATTTACCTATTTGTTCAATCACTTGTTTGCACCAGTATTGATTTAATGGCGTATCATCAAATACTTTTTTATTTATTTATTTATTTTGCTCAAATTGCCAGATATGGGCAATAAGAATTCATTCCCTTGACTGCTACATCCCTTAACATATCTCTATCTTTGTGAGATTTTTTATTTATAATTTATTTCATGCCTAGTAATGTTTTACTCTCTGGCACAAGAGACTCCTGCTCCCATCCTAGAATGAACCATTTATGTAAGGAGTTCGGGGTCCTTTGGTTGGAGAATAATGTTGGAGGACAAAAACCTGGACACTGGGTCATTTTTAAAACTTTTTATTTTCAACTATTCATGAACTTGCAAGAATGTAAAATAACAAAGAGTTCCTTCATATGTTTCTTAACTTCTCCCCTTAGCAACATGTTAAAAAGCTATAAGTCATCCTAAGTAGAAAACTGCATTTCCTATTCTTCTTATTAAACCACATAAAAATAAATTGTTTATATTATTCAAGATTCTATTTTTGTTCACCTGATCAAAAATAAGCAGAAATATGAAAAGAATCAATGTCATCTCTTAGAACCCAAGGCAGACAAAGCTTGGTTATGGTAAGAAAGGTGAGTCTCAGCTACCAGAAAGCTCTGAGAAGCGGGGGATGCCACTGGTCTTCCAGTCTCTCTGGAACTAATAGAAGCTATGCTCTCCACTCTTTCTTGTCTGTTTTTTCTTTCTTTAATTCTTTGTGTATATATCCACTAAACATCTTGACCCCATCATTCATTCCTTCCTCATAGCAATATTACTTATACGGAAAGCCCAACTTTGACAAGTAAAGTAAGAAGAAAAAAGGTAAGAACAGATGGGAAAGAAGGGAAGCCATTGAGACCACAGATTATGATTTTCTTAATTTACCTGAAACAGGTAACATATATAAAGATGATTTAATTCTGAGGTCAAATATACCAGGTTTCCTTCTCCTGATGTGAGAGATGAATATCTGAAAGAGACATATTCTTATAATTCTGTATTTACTCATAGGAACTCTTCCTTGAGATGCATATGGCAGAAGCATAAGAAGGGGCTAGATTCTGTATCTACTATCTGCTTGATGTGACATTAATTTTCCTGATGTTCTCTGGCAATTTTTTTCTTGATATTGAGGATTTAATACAGGGGTGCTCTATCACTGTGCCACATGCCCAGTTCCCCAGGTGCACTAAGTTGCTTAGTGCTTTGCTGAATTGCTGAGGTTGGCCTTGAACCTGCAATTTTCCTGCCTCAGCCTCCCAAATTGATAGGACTGCAGGCATGTGCCATTGCACCACCAGCTCTGGCAAATTTTCTTGACATTGAATATCAAGGGAAAAATGGTGGTGACTATTAGAGCCTTCCATCCCAGTACAATCCTGTGAATCTTTGGCTAAATTCTGTATCATTTTTCAATATAAGTTTAAAATTCTAATTTTTTCCAGAAAGAAAGCCAACAAACAAATAAAAAATCAAACCCATACAAAAAATGGCTCTAAATTCCCATTGTTCCTACCAGACAATGCGAGTTCTATATTACAGTCATTACCTTTTTTTAGTTCTAATTTTTTATTTTGAAAGAAATTCTTTTCCCTCATATAGATGATAAGATGATTACAATGCCAACTTTTAGGTGAATACCTTCCCCTACCTGTGTACCTGGTGCTCCCTGGTTTGGTTTCAAGATGAAGAGACTATATTAATTTCATAGTAACTGAACCAAACTAGACAGAGAACCAGCCACAGTTTAAAAGAGTAGTAACTTTGATCAACTTTAACACTTTCACAGAAATACCTTCTTTTCTATGCCTGAAACAACCAAGCCCTTCACTCAAATTGTTTAGTATGGAAATACTTAATATTAAAATCACATATTTAACACTAGAGTTTTTACTTTCCAAGTTTATTCACATCTCTACAATAACTAATCTTATATATAATTTAGAGGCATTTTTTCCAAGATGGATAGATTTTAAATCATCTGTCATTTACTAGAGTAATTGACCTAAAAATAGGTGATAATAGAGTTAGGAAAGATAATGGAACCCCAATATTTTGTTACAATTAGACTTTTTTGGAGAGGTACCGAGGATTGATCACAGGGGCACTTGACCACTGAGCCACATCCCCAGCCCTATTTTGTATTTTATTTAGAGACAGGGTCTCACTGAGTTGCTTAGCACCTCACTTTTGCTGAGACAGACTTTGAATTCACTTTGATCCTCCTGTCTCAGCCTCCTGAGCCACTGGGATTATAGGCATGCACCACCAAACCCAGCTTATTAGACTTTAGCTTAGTCATTCCTTGCCTCCCCTGTCTAGAGCATGTAAAATTTAAAGAACAGTCTCTGCTAGATAGATGAAGAGTAAAATCAGTTGAGAAATCCAAAGCCTCATGTTTCCATGGCTGACTGTGCGATATGTCATCATGCATTGTAACCATAAATGCTAGAGAATAAAATAATGATAGTTTATAAATGATTGACTATGTTTATCTGAAAAATTTAAAAAACTTTCTAAAATAAAATCTTTTTAGAGAACAATTTTCATTGTTGACAAAAGGAGAAAATTAGAATCTATTATGAAAAGAAAAAACTAGTAATTGCAAAGTGCCTTTCTTGCGATCTAATCAGTTATTCAGTCAGACTTAACACAAAGAAGTGAAAGATAATAACTGCGAATAAGTGGTGCTCTCCTTTCCCTCAAGAGAGAGAACCTTTAATGCAAACTGAAATAAACTTATGAGAATGAAAATGGTACATTTGCAGGTGAATTTGTATTTGAAAAGCAGTTATTTAATTCTTTTAAAAAAGGTCCCAGTGATAGATTCCCACCAATTCCTTTTGTACTTTTATTTCCTCTTAATAGACAAGAAAATAGTATCTATCCATGGCTCTATATCATTAATTTGGCCACCTGAAATAGTTTGTTAAACAACTTCAATTGGGATAAGTTTTATGAAACAATTAAAATGATACCATTGTCAAGATCCCTGACATTTATACCACAGTAGATTAAATACCTTTCCTTTACTTTTGTTTTTGTGTTCTGTGCCAAGTTCTGTGGAATTCACAGCAGAGTAGAAATTTGGAGACAGGAACTTTAATTCTGTCTAATGCTCTCTGCCGTTGTGTGTAGTGGATCATTTCTCCTGCTTAAGAGTTCCTTGTGTCAAGGAGTCTTCCATGTTGAATCTTTAATTTTCTGATTTCATCAATGTGGAATATAAATTTATCTAGAATTTAATTATACTTTCCCCAAAAGAATAAACAAATGAACTGTTTTTCACACATGATCTTTGCATATGGAAAAACAGGTGGAATACAGTGAGTGGTGCCCACCCTCCGCCGCCACACAAAGTATGCATTTAAGGAAAACAAGTCTGGAAGAAGGTGTGAAAATTATATATTGCCAAGCATGAACATTACTTATTGAATTTTGATCAGATGAATGACAGTAATAAAGACAAGACTCAGTAACAAACTGAAACTCAAAAACTTCAAATTCTCTTCCTAAATAGAATCTTCTGCTTCTCTATTTCTATGTTTTATCTTTTTTCTATATAAAGAGAAACTACACTCAATATATTACCCCAGGTTTGTCAAACTCAACATCAAAAGCATTCCATTTCCTCTTTAAAACACTGAATGAATATGTAGTTTGAGTAGTTTTGCTACAAATTGACAGGCATATAACAAAGAAAAAAATAAACTGTTTTCTCCTATCTACTGCATTGCTGGACAAAATAGTGTGTGTGTGTATGTGTGTGTGTGTGGGGGGGTGGGTGTGGGTGTGGGTGTGGTTTTCTTCCCCTAAACCATCCACTGACACCAGCTGGTTGTCCTACAATTCAATTCAATAGTTTGAATTAATGCAGACCTCGCCCATGAGGGGCCCCCAACAAAGTGCTTACAACTTCAAATGCAAATCAATAGTAGATACCAGATGACATAGGTAACCTGACATAGGTACAAATTGAAGACTGCTTTGACCCCATTCTCAGGTTTGATTTACTATAGCATATCACAGAACAGAGAAAAGAGTTTACTTATTACCTCCAGTTTGTTACAGAAGATATTTTCAAAGATGAAATGAACAGTCAGATGAAGCAACACATAGGGCAAGCTTGGGAAGAGTCCTGAGTACTGGAACTACAGTCCCTTTGAAATTGCTGGGTGGCACCTTCCTGGTCTATTACTGTGTTACTAAATTGGAAATTCTCTGAACCCAACCCCTATAATTCAGGGGTTTTGTGGAGGTTTCATCATATATACATGAATGATTGTTGACTCAGGCTATATAGTCTTTCTCTCCCTCCGATGGGATTGAATATTTGGAACTTCTCATCTTGGTTCAGTCTTTCTGGCAACTATGACCCCCGCAGGAGCCAACCAAGACAAGAATCACCTCACTGGAACAAAATATGCTTCTATCTATCACCCAGGATGTTCCAAAGGAACAGAACTATATGTCAGGAACCAGAGCCAAAGATCAAATATTAGACAAGAGATCCTCTTAGCACACCCATTACTTAGGAGTTTAAGAGCTTTGTGCGGAGAACTGGGGACAAAGACCAAACTATATATTTCTTGTTATAAATCACAATATCGTAATGTTACAATCAAAACTCACATGTTTTTCGAAGAGAAGGTATCAATTTAGCTATATATATATATATGAATATGAGCTTTTAATATATATATATGAATATGAGCTTTTAAATTTTTAAAATTGAATTTTGTGTATTTATCAAAACAGGTAACATTATGCACTAGCTTACTAGGACCCTGACTTTGAAAAGGATTTACCAAATCACCCATAGTCTTAATCTTATCCATTCACTGAATGTACAATAGTCTCCCAGGAATTAAAGTCAAACCATCTCTGTTCATACAGGCCTCACCTGCAACAGATTTTGGAACATGAAAAGAATATTTGCAGATACACTCTACAATTACTTGGGCAATAACAATAACTTTGGAAGGAAAGAGAGATTAGCCAGAACTCAGTCAAAATAAAATACAGTAGTGAAACTGACTGCTTTAAGATATTGATTCCAATAGTGGTATTCAGACCCTGATAGCTAACAATATTCATTCTGTCAGTACCATGTGCTTGCTAAGGAGGTGGAATACATTTTAAAAATTGATTTCCTAATATGTACAAATTACATTCTGAGCTAAATTTATTCTTGTGTATTTTTTTTTCTTTGTTTTGGTTTTTTGGTTGATGTTTTTCTTGGATATTTTTAAGTGTTTTTTTTTGTTGTTGTTGTTTTGTTTTTCCTACCACACAGATGCAAGTGTTTGGCACAAATGCCTTAAAAAAATTAGTGACTTACAAAAAAAAAATTCTTTTAGGAAAAAAATGTTGTTAAAATGAAATGAATATATAGAGAAAAATTTAGCATGCAGCTGATACAAGCAAGACAGAATGAAGAATCCATGCCATGCTCAGGGAAGAGAGCAGAAACCCAAGAGACATCCTGGAAGCCACAGCAGATGGCCCTGTTAAGTCAGAACAGGCCAATTAAGGTTGTATTCGAGCACTGTGTTGCCCCAGGAGGACAGAGAGAAAAAAAGAGGTAGTAGGCTTCCTGCATTTGGTAACTGTTCAGATTGCACAGCTATGTGAAGTATGTCCTTGGGAAGATAGGCTTTTCATTTGGACTGTGCCTTTTATTTTATGCATTGTGATCAGCATTCAAGAATTCCAGACTACACTGGGTGTTATTTTTACGTTTCAAAGGAGCACAAATGAAGCCTGGTTCCCTGTTGCTGTGTTTTTATTTAGCTCACATTTAGTCTCCAGGACACATGTCTATTTAGCAACCCTGATACCCAGGGCTCTTTTGGAAAGCCTGCAGGAAGGGGACAGAGTGAGTCACCAAACAGCTTTAAGCTTCCTCTTACAGTTGGATGGAACAGATCTTGGGAAGAACAAAAACAAAACAATGCAATGTTTCTGAATATCAGTAGCTTTTCTAAACCACCTAAGTGGCTCCACCTGCTCCTTAAAAGTAGCTGTATTTGAGGAAAAGGAAAGAATACAATGAAGCACTTGGAGATGGCTTTGAATTTCCCTTATATGTAATGACAGACAGATGTAAAATGGTCTTATTTTGTGGAGAAGGAGAGGAACTGTTTTGTACATATTGTTAAATATTTGAAGTTAAATATGTGCTCAGTTACAAAGAAAACAAGGTACTTTTTTTCAGAGAAAACATGGTACTTTTAAAATCCCTAATATATTTCCTCCATGTAGTTCTTTGGTAGTGACTAAAATTCTCCCGTAAACTAAAAGAACTAAAAGTCACATCTAGGCATAAGTACTGAGGATTCTGTTGGCCACATTTTACAAGACACAGTATTCCTAATGTCACTTTGGGGTCTAGGAAATGTACTCACATAAATGTGCTACATAATTTCTTACTGAAATCTAGCAACTAGTATTCTCTCAAACACAGTGAACTCACTCTAGCCTGACATGTACTTTTGTCATTTAAATGTCTGTAAATCATCACGTGCTCTCTGATTTAAGATTAAAAACCAGCATGAGCACTCCAGTGGACAAGGTAATTGAGACACTCTTCAGAGTGTGTGTTCCCTGATCTCAGCTTCAGCATGTCAGGACTTGGCAGTGTTGAGGACTCCGCATTGTGATTCTTCAAGGAGATGTTTCTATGGAAACATTTTCAATAGTGACAAATCATTGTTTTTTAAAATTATATCTGAAGCAGAGCATATCTGGAACCCAGGCATGGTCTTGGGGTTTCCAGTTTGTGATATTTATATATTAAATTTATTTCAAACAATGGAACATAGAAATAAATAGGAGAGAATGGTATCATTACTTTCACAGGTTGTTTTATTTTACTCTCACTTCAGCACAGGGAAGTAGGCAGAGCAGAACTTCATCTCATTGTGAGATTCCTCTGAACTGCATACAGTCTTCAGATGTGGATTGGGGTTAGAGTCTCCTTTTGCAATTCTTAGTGGAATCTCTAGAGACCCTCCTTCCTTCAATGGGGAACAGATCCCCCATGCCAGGTCAACTGCAGCCCATGGCAGCTGTTGCTGATAGAAGTGTCATGAAAAAGCATTTTTGTCTATGTCTCTGTTGCCTTCCCCCTTTGCTAATTCTGCAAATCCACTCTGTGCTATGCCAAGAAAATGCCATCTGCCTCCTATACAGAAGGCAACAGTTTCCAACATAAATAAGCACTTTTACAACTCTGTGGTAGCAACTAGTGGAAGTAAAACTGCAGTTAGGAGGAAAGAATCCACAGCTTACATCTTGACATTCCTTTTTAGTTGATGCTTTTGTGTATTCTTGCTTTCTTAAAACCATTTCTTCAGTAAGCAAATGAGATCTTTAGGCTCATCAACCCTTCATGAGAGTGAAATTAAGGTCTTAAAATTAAATTGGTCGCAAGCACTTATATTTACTCTAAATGACCTTGTGTGAGACTGGAGCAAAACATCAAGAAGACTCATGAAACAACAAACTGCTTCAAATTTCAAGTTCTTAATTACCTTCTTAGATGTCCATAGTAGAAGATTTTTGCAGAAAGAATTAACTTCTTACGGGAACTTTCAAGGAGTAATTTCACTCTTCCACAAGTGATTCAGAATGGAGCTAAAACTTCCATGGCTTTGAAAAGCTAATAAAAGCAAGAGTGGACTCTGTCAGAAAATAGTAATGTGATTTTATGTAAATTACTGAGCTACAGTTTAGGCTATATAACCCATATTACAGGGTAGTTCATTCATAAAGTGTTTTTGTTCATTATGATATAATGTACATAGAGTTCTAGGTTGATAATAGATATCCATAGCTAGGCATGGTGGCGCATACCTGTATTCCTGGTGACTTGGGAGGCTGAGGCAGGAGGATCACACATTCAAGGCCAGCTTCAGCAACTTAGCAAGGCCTTACCAATTTAGTGATACCCTGCCTCAAAATAAAAAATAAAATAATGGAAAAAGTGCTGGGGATGTGGCTCAGTAGTAAAGTACTCCTGAGTTAGAGCCCCAGTTGCAAAAAAAAAAAACATTGATAGACATTCACTTTTCTTGCAGGTGCTACCAGCTGACTTATGATTCTAAATTGAACATTGAACTTTTCACAGCATGCTTTTGTGTCAAATGGTGACTGTGTTTGTTTTCCTTTATCATGAGGTTTCCTTTAAGAATCTAACAAGACCACCGATGTAAAAGCACCAGGAATTTTGAAACATAAACTGTAAATGTAGAGTAGAATTATTAGATATAATTAAATATATCTTTGAACATTGAATTAGCAAAAAGTGATTCTGAAAGTGATAAACAGAATTCACATCATGAAGGTCTTGATTCAACACAATTGTATCAATATCAGTTTCCTAGTTGTGATGTTTTCGAGATGTGTGCATTGGAAGAAGTGAATAAGAGTACTCAGGAGCTCTGCATTATTTCTTAACAACTGTATGTGTTACTATAGTCACTTCAAATTAAAAGAAATGGACATAGACAAGTTACACTTTATCCTAAGATAAATGTATAACCACTGGTAGGCTTCAGAAAAGTGACAAAAATGTCAAATTATTACTTTATAAAGGTCTCTCTCTCTCTCTCTCTCTCTCTCTCTCTCTCTTTGGAGTCCAAGTAAATGGGGAAGAAAGGAGGGTGAAATAGATAAAGAAAGCAAGAATTCTTCAGGTTTTTAAATCTTTTTGTATATGAGATAGGCATTATAAAAAGGGAAATTACTGTGAGAATGCAGAGAAAATGTTTTCTACACAAAACAAGTTGTGAAGAATGGGTAAGAATTTATAGTATTAATTTGACTTAAAGGGAATAAGGAAAGAGCTTCACATTTCTAACTTAAATCATTAGATGGTGGTGACAAGGCTTTCTTAAACGGGCCATACAGGAGGACAGTGTGCGGAATGGGAAGGTAAAGGATTCTGGATCAGGAAGTATTTGGTTTAAATATTTGAGAGATATTCAAATAAAAACCGGATATATTCTCCTAGATTCCAGAACCTTGAGATGGATGAACCTGCAAAGAAGTGTTTGTAGAAGAAAAAAGGAAGAGAATCTAGGGCATAAGGACGAATTACATGCCCCGCTATTTTGGCCAAGTAATGAATGAACTTTTTCTAAAAGGCACTTTAAACATCTTGGTTGTTACATAATCTTAATGATTTCAGAGAGGCCACAAATATTGGAAGGGTGTACAATACTAATACAAAGTCTTCATCTATAAAATAAATTGCTACACAGCATAGCAGCTAAAGGAATTGAATGTGATGCTCAGTATAAAAACAGCATTAGAGAAGTGTTTCTGCTGGTGTTGTGTTACTCAAAGTTAAAATCCCTTTTCTTACCTCTTTTTCTGAATTCTCACTTCTTTCCTTCATTTAAAATAATTTAAGTACTATCACTTAAGACAACAGAATCAAGTTTGATTTTGAAGAGTTGAATTCATAACATACTACATTTAATGCTGATTTCTATTTTTTCAGTTACTTTTTTGTGATGAGTCTTCCTTTTCCACATAACTCATATTTTTCTTTATCATTAATTTGAAGCTCCTTAACTCCTACTCTTCTGAAAATATGTTAGATGTTATTTTTTTTTCTGTTTTGGGGGAGGGAGGGGGTACTGGTGGTTGAACTCAGGGGCACTCGACCACTGAGACACATCCCCAGCCCTATTTTGAATTTGAGACAAGATCTCACTGAGTTGCTTAGCTTTTGGTGAGGCTGGCTTTGAACTTATGGATCCAGCCTTTATTTTTCTTTTTATCCTCATTCCACTGTAAATAAAATAACTCTGTTATAATTCCTAGGCCACTATTTTTACCAATTTAGATCCAAATTATAATAATTCCTTTATTAATATTATTTTTACAATTATTCTAACACAGCTGTTAGATAAGGCATAAACAGGTAATTTTCAAAAAATTTCATGTGCTCTTTAGGCCTTCACAGTTCCATTGCCTAAGAAATTGTTACCTCTGCTGCATTTCTTTCCCCCATCGTTAATAGTTGGTCTAGTAAGAAGCCCAGTAGTTATGTCAATTAGACATAAAAGTGATTTATTATTATACATTTATAATTATTCCCCAGAGAATTTTCCCAAGTTATTGTCACTTTATATCCTAAAGTGTAAAAACATCCCTGTCCCACAATTTCATTTACTGAATTAGGAAACTCTTTTGAAGGATAACTAAACACAATGAAATATAAATAGAAAGCTGAATGAAGTTTCTTGTCTATTGAGCAGACTCATTAACACGGTCTGTAACAGTGCAACATTGGCATAGAAATTTAAGGTGCAATGGGAGTTTAGTCAAGTAAGACATTAATTAAGTGATCTAAAGAAGAACCTTTAAAATATTCCAGCAATTTTCTGTTCATTTTTGAACATAGACAAATGGAATATGGCTTTGTGGTTTGTTTTGTGATATTAATATATATTTTTATATGTATTATATATAATATATATTTTTAAATTGTTTTTAGATATTGATGGACCTTTATTTATCAATTCTTCTGGAGAATTGAATGCTGAGAATTGAACCCAGTGCCTCATACATGCTAGGCAAGCACTCTACCACTGAGCCACAACCCTCAGCCCTTAATATACGTTTTTGCCACCACTCTCATTTGGTTTGGTAGCAGAAATAGCATCAAGATTTGCTATTTGCCTTCCTGCTTTCTGAGACAATGTTTCTAAGACAAATAAAGATGACACATAACACTTTTAAAGTGAACATGAACATGTCCTGCATTGTCAGATAATGTGGGAAATGATGACAACTGAAAGTGTCCCGGGTGAGCAGTGCTATGAAGGTAAGATGCTTGTGTAGACTTCGTCCTAGATTAACACAAAGGATGCATGTGGTTATAGTGAGAAGAAAGTTAAGAAGTCGGAACTTCCATCAAGTCAACGTGGTGGGATGGATTAAGTCCCAAATTACAGTTAAAGTTAGAAGATATATTGGTGAGACAAATTCAAGCAGAAGTTCATGAAGTAGAGACAGAGACAATGATCGAAAAAACAGCTCCAACACCAAAGGAAACAAGAAAGATGCAAGAAGATTTGGCAGTCAGGCAGGAAAACCAATGTAGAGGAAAACTGGCATGATACCAATACAATTTGGGGATGTTTGGGGAGCAGCTGCTTCCCTACTTTAATTGAAGTTGTCTGGTGAGTGGCCCTGGAGAACTGTCTAAATACATGCCACACAGAGGGAAGGGGTAAGACCAAATAGTTTAAATTTGATCCAGCTATGACATACCAATGTATACACTCATCTATTGCACAGAAGCGGGGCCATGAAACTGCAAGAGAGAAGCAGTGATGACTTTAGGAGGAGCAGTCCAGCTAGGTCAGAGGTCATGGTAGGGTAGAGAAATACCACGCCATCTGTTGCTGCATTACTTTATTTAGTGAGATGTTACCCTAATCCAGGATTATCAAGTAGTGAACACTTTGACAATGTCTCTGGGCTTCTGGAGTTTATATTTGGTATAGGAAGGTAAGAAATAAAGATATGTAGAACAGTTCACTGATAGATAGAACAGTTCATTATAAATGATAAAGAGAAAAATACAGGATAAGAGAAAAAGGAGGTTCTAGGACTAAGTGGGTAGTGGCCCTTCATATGCGTGATCAGGAAAGACCTTTAAAATAAGTTGATTTTTTAGCACAGTGTCACTTGAGGGGGCCCAAGAGAAATAGGAGACATTATCAGTTGCGTGAATCCATAAGAATGAAGGAGATAATATATTATTTGCAAAATCAATAAGATAAAAGAGCAGCATGTTTTGTAGGTAAATGTTTTAACTTTCACATAGCAACATGAAAATCTCACCCTTGGGTTCCTGTAAATAAGATGCTAAAGGGTGTTGCAGAAAATGAATTTCCATAAGAATATTTTAACATGGATATTTCTTGAAACACATTTCACTGTGATAATATAGTACATACCATTGTTTTTAAGACCTAAAAGGGCCCAAACAATGTGATTCAAATATACTGTTTTTTTTTAAAAAAAATATTAATTTGACATAAGGTGAAATTTAGGAACTGTGAAGAAATTTATAGATAATAATCATTTTTGATTATTAGGACACTGCCATTGTTTCAGAGCCATTGTCCTAATGGAAAGCAGAGAAAACGTGTGACCATTTTTCAGGCTGGAGAGCATCTCTGCCCAGTGGGACATTTCTGCAGAGGATGTCTGAATTAGATGACAATGCACAGGCAGATAGAATTAGGCAAAAAGTTCTTGTTTAAAAAAAGAAAGAAGTAGTCTAGGCTTTAATCCTATAAAAAGGAAGAATTATAAATCTACTCCAGCTTAAGAAAAACCAAATTCTTTCTTTAGATGTACTGCTATGTTATATTTCTTTATTTATTTCTTAGGGAAGACTTGATTCCCATTAGTAAGTGGAAAATATCGCAGCTGACACCAGACAAGTGTCTGAAGTGGATTTCCTCTGATGTAACTAAGTTAATCTCTCGCTATAATTACCCTTTGACCTCAAGATGCTGTCAGTTTTTAACATTTTCACCCTAGAAGTTTAGTCAAACAAATTGGTTGGAATAATGATTAAATATTATTATTCTTGCAATTTGGACGGAATTATATGAATACACATGCTTGTTGTCCCTAAGAGAGAGAGCGGTGGTCTACAGGCACTACCTTATACGCACCGAAGCACTTTCAGGCTATTGCTTGCAAATGGCATTTTTTAAAACTTGGAAAATATATTTTAAAAAAAGAAAAAAAAAAAACAACAGAGAAGTTTACAGAGTCAGGCTGAACCAGGTTAAAACTCTGGTCCTACCACTTATAAGTTTTATAAAATTGGGCAAATGAATCATTTTATTAAAACCTATTTCTTCATTTGTTAAATAAGATTATTAATGCTACTCTTAGTTGTAAGACATAAATCTATGTAAATCTCGTATCCTATTTACCTAATATATAATTATTTCCTTTTTCATTGTCTAATTTGCTTCACTAGTCCTATGAATAAACATTGACCAAAAGGGCACAAAAGTTATAATACGACTAAGACAGTATTTTGCATAAGAAACCCGAATCCAGATGACTGGGACTTCAATATACTAAGACCTACATTATATCTGTGTTTGCAGTTTTCTAAAATCACTGTGGTTTTTATAAACACAGTTAATGTGAACTGTTTCTTTATATGAACTGTTTCCAAATATATAATAAATTATAAAACAATGGCATTTTGGAATTAAGGAAGTGTTGTGCTTAGAATATAGTGCAAGCTTCACAGCAGTAATGTAATTATATTATAATTACCTATATTCTAGCATAAGTATGCCATATTACAATATCAATTTCTTATTAGTATTGCATGACAGGGCATTCCAATTCTTCTCTCTTATCTGCTTTTTTTTTTTTTTTAAACTCCCCTGCCTGAGTATCTGTAGGGGTTTTCTGTATTAAACTTTTAATTCCTGCTGCTATTGGCCAATCAAAAATTAACTATGTTGGTGTTGAACCAATCATCCAGCAGGGGCAGGCTTATTCTCATATTCAAATACCTATGTCCTGTAAGAGAATTCAGATGATGGTAAATGTGTCAAACAGGACCAGGAGAAACTGCTATTTCAAACTATCTCTAATATTGTCCTAGCCTGTGAATAAAAACAAGACCTATTAAAACTGAAATATCTTCAATTACAAACATCAGAACAGCACAGGATCAAGTTTGTATCTGGTCTTTCTCCTCTGAATTCGTCTGGTTGACAGACACTGTTCAATAACAGTTAATTCAAATACCACATATGATACCACAACCCTCAGTTCTCCTCTAGTCCTTGGGTAGATGGAGGATCACATACACCCCTTGAAGGTGGGGAAGACAACGTTCTGCCAAATGGTCTGTGAGTAGGAGAGACATATATCTTTCCTAGGCCAAGGTATTTAATTGGTCTTATGTTATCTCTTCTCTTCTCCTTTTTCCAGTAATTGTGGAAAGTCCCCATGTGTTGACATGGTAAAGCCGGAAATACTGAGCCACTCCAGAGTGGAAACACAGGAATGTTTGTGCTTCTTGTCACTGTCGCTAACCCTGCCTATACAGACTAATGTACCATGTGATGAATGGAAACAACAACACTGTGATCATGCTATGAAGTTTGCACCAGCAAATTGCTCACATATTTGGTTCTCATAAAACAGTGTTTCCCACGCTGTATTCCTTGTATCAGTAATTTTACAGAACGTTCAGTGGAAAAATTGTCCAATGGTAAGAGTATGAGAAACAATGCAGTTAAAGTACCCTGTTAAAAATTCACAGCACAAGTGAACAAATTAAAAATTCTGAGATTTCTTCAGAAAGTTTCCATACACTGCAGGATTGGGAACAGCTTCCTTGAGGAAGTCATCTAGAACTGAGATCTGAAAACAAACTGTGGGGTAGATCAGCACTGAAATACCCTTTTTAATCTCTACCCACTCCCTAAATGTAATCCTCACAATGCAGGGAAATGATTTTGTCTCTATTATGACTTTATATGTTCCAGCACTTGTTATGCAACCCTCTTTTTCGGCGAAGCGAGAGGGGATCAAGGTTGACTATTCTGCTGGGACCTATGTGTTTTAGACTATGTATTTTTGATGGATGAGGGTGGGTCCCATAGGGTAAAAAAAAAATCCTTGCATATCATCCATCACCCTTATTTTTCAAAAATAAGGTATGTTTTATTTCTTAAATCACAGTCTATTATCTATGTAACTTGGTTTCCAACACAGATGAGAAAACAGAAAAAAAAAAAAACCCTGAGTGTATGACAGACAGAAGAAATTGTATGCATAAATGCCATAAGCTAAAAAATAAACAGTGTATTCCAACATCTAAAAGGTCACTATGGCTGGAGAAGGAATTAAGTGGTACACTCTAGTTATCAATGAGTATAATGAAACAGGCAGGGAATACATTATGAAAGGATTTAAGGCCACATGATACATTTTGTAAGTTATTATAAGTAAAATCGCTGAAGTAAACAAGGGAGTGATATATTTTAATTTACATTTGGAATATAAATAGATGATAAAAGAGAATGGATGCTAGTCAAGTAGTTTAGAGATCCCACTAGGCTTTTCAGGGAATAAAAATGAAACAGACTAGAGTAAAGGGAACATAAATGGAGAGGAAGAGCAGGATAAATTCTGTGATCCTTCAATAGAGAGGAGACATTTCTAAGATTCTGGCTTAGGCTGCTAACTTGAAGGTGCTGTATCCATTAAATGTACTGCTAAGAGCCACAGCCAAGTAATATGATGCATGGCATTTTTGGTTGAAAGGTGATGCCAGCAAGCCATTGAGATGATATGATTATGTTAAGATCTGCATTCATATGGATATTGGACTCCTGCTGTTCACCTTGGCCTGCTATGGGACTCCTGGAGAGTTCCCATTGGTTGGGGAAGTGCAGTAGGAGGGAATTCCGGAGGAGGGACGTCCTGTTGGGGTCCGGGAGAACGCTGCTTGGGTTGGTCGGCAATCTTCCCGGGAGGATACGGGGCATTGGTGGCAGTTTCAAAAATAAAGTTTGTTCCTGCTTGAGTGGCTCGTGATTTTGTGCCCAGCCAGACTGCGGCAATGTACTTGAAGTATTTCCACTAAAAATAACCACTTAACCTGCCTTCTGAAGAATATAGACATTGGTGATGGAAAAACATTCTCTTCTTGCCCTATTTTACACAGGTTGTCATTGAAGCACTAGGTATTGCAGTACATTAAATGTACCGTATCATTCATGACTTACCCAATTTCACCCTTATAATCAGAGTGAAGTATATTCTATACCTTAGGAATCTTTACTTCTCAGTTTTAGGCTCATTGTAATATACCTGCTCCACTATATTAAACACATCCTAGATTGTGTCCATTTTTTTTTTTTGTAAGCTTTTCAAAACTTCACATTTTCTTACCAATTAATTCAAAATTATTTTTCTGGCAAATTTTAGGCTCTACATGACTTCGCTCCAATCTTTTTTTTTTCATCTTAAATAGTCATGACTTTATTATACTTCAATAATTAAAGATTATTTGAGCTTCCCTATGCTCTCTCTTAGGGATCCCTCATTTCTGTTATTCATCTTAAAATACTTTCTGGTTACACATCTTTCCCTTTGAAATAGTCCAATTAGGGTTATTCCTCCCCATGGAATTTTATGAAACTACCCAACAGGATAAAATTCTTTTTCCCAAGTTTAACAGAATTTTTCTTTATTCACTTCACTGGTTCTCTTCAAACAGACTGTAGTTATTGATGGGTTTTAATGGCATGTCTTAGCTACATTACTAGATGGGGAATGCATAGATGAATAAAAACTTGGTTGTCATTAATTTATCCTACATATATTATGTTTCCTGGAAACTTCATAAATATTATTTGTTGAGTACAAATATGAATGAATTCTTGAAAGAAAGTTTCTAGGTCATGTGTTATGATAAGCAGACACACACAAAAAAAACAATGTTAGGCAGTACAGCTTAAAGAGTGATTGAGGACACGGTAATGTGTTTCAAGATTAGAGTGAGAGAGGTTACCTATTCATCATTGAATCAACTCACTCCCATAAACATAACAGATGTCTACCTTACTCTTATTTGTCTTTTTCAAGACAATAAATTCCTTGCAGACATTGTCTCATATGATAATGAGACACAAAGTTTAGGAGTCATCTGAGGTCTGGAGAGAGGAAAATGTCTCACCAGTTCAAATCTGAATGGTCCAATGATTGGGTAACTCCATCTCAATCACCAAGGTTTTTGATTATGCCCTTTTCATAAGCAATGAATTAATTCCATAATAGCATGGAAAGGTCCTCACTGGGGAAACTAATTAGAAAAGCTGGGTATAATTCTATCACAATATTAGCTGGCAATGACTCTGTGATGACAGCACCACTGGCTGTTCTAGTGTAATGGCCATATGTAACTAATGGTTTTCCATACGGATGGAGGGAAGCACAACTTCTTTGTCTCAAAATAAGTATAACTGAAAGTTGTCCTGAACAAGAAACAAAACTCTTGCAATTTTCACAATTCATATCTTCTAGCTGAAATACATGTTTTAATATTTTTAATAAATACGAAAGGAAAAGTGTAGTAGGAAAAGTTTTTATTATGTGTGAATTTGTTCATTTGATAGACACCCATGTACACATTTATAGTATGATGCTGTGATTCTGAAATGCAAAAGGACTATATAAAAGGACTAAAGTCTGTTTGTCTATGTCTATCTGGTATGAAACAGCCTTCTAGCTGAAAAACATTGGAGCAAATTGGTCCTAGACCTTGGTCACTTTCTGTTTTTATCACAAATTCAAGGAGGAGTGATCAAAGTTAAAATTACTTTATAGCTCAATTTCCAAAGGTAGGGGATTTGATAAAATTTATTGTTTGTTTATAACTCTATAAATCATGACACCTAACGATAAATATATATATATATCTAAGCACCCACTCTTTAAGCACATATTTAAAATTGCTTCCTATGCTTCTACATTTACAAAATGTAAATGCATTTTACAAAAATGAAAGTGTAAACATGTAATTATATTTAATGGTTATTAGTGAAATGACAGAATAAGTGCAGAATGCTATGAGTGAGTAGAAACTACTGACAACCCACTCAAGGATCATCAAAGAAGGTGTCTGGGAAGATGTGATTTCTGAAACAAGACCAGGGAAACAAGTAGAAAATAGTTAGAAGATGGGAGGAGTGCATTTCAGTCAAGGGAGCAGCACTGTCAAAGGCCAGATGCGAGACATACACACAAAATTCACACCTGGAGTCAAAATCATTGACTTGGATACAATTTTGGATATGTTGAGTCTGTGGTACTACTGATGAATTAAAATAATAAAAATGATTAGTAGCTGTGAGATGTTAAGTCATGGAGTTCCTGGAAGAGATACGAGTAAGCCTATAGATGGAATTGATATAATTAAAAATGAAGAAGGTAAAGAAATAAGAGGAGAGGGTTAAGCATAGAGTCTTGGGCTTATAGAAAATGATAGAGAAGGAAATGTCTACGAAATAAATTATAAAATATAGCTGTAAGCAAATCTATTATACTGTAGAAGTCAAAGCAATAATGGGAATAGCATTGTCAAATGCTGTAGGGTCAAGATAAAGACTCTGGATTTTTTCAATGATAATGTATCTTTGATTTTTTTTCCAGATCACTCATTCTGTTACATCCTAGCAAAAATAGGGAAGATCTGTTGGAGAAAAAACTGAGGACTCAAATTTACTATAAAATTTATGGCTATTTTATTCTAAGCATGGATTTGGATAGAGGGAATTTAGTAGAATATCAACAGAAAATTTAAATCAAGATATTGGACAATGGTATAAATAAAAAATAAAATCTGGGGAAAATATCTGCACTGATTACACAATTTTTAAAAAGCTTGCTGTTTCTAAAATTAGGTTCAAGGAAAAAAATAAAATAAAATATGTAAAATCAGGCCACTTGAGCATCATCAAATAAAGTAATGGGTTTGGGCAAGATAATTTCTGATTTTAATATTCTTATTTTTTGATGACATGGATTCTTCAGAACGTATATGTTCACTCATTTAGCATGTTAGATTCTCTGGCTGTATTTTGACATTGGAGTTTCTATGCCTGGCTAATTTGGCATAAAAGAATGAAAATTTCATGGGTGGTATTGAAGTTCCTGAGAAGTCTTTAAACATACAGAAAGAAATTGGGCATCACCTAGACTCAACAATGGAGGCTTAGGGCAGAAGTTAGTACTATTTCTGAAAATTATGGACACTTGAATCAATTATGACTCACCCATCCTGGGAGTAAGAAACATCTTATATGTAAAAAAGGGGGGTGGGGAGACATTTCAGTAGGGTGGCAAACACTTCTTTGCCCAAGAATCTCTACCATGGATTTCACTTAAGATATGTAATACAGAAGAGATATGTAATACAAAGAGTTTCTTTGCAAAGAAACTGTATTGGAGGACATTGATGTAATGAAAAAGATCAGGACTGTGGTCTCCAATTCACATATTTAAAACCACTATTCAACAATATAGCAGCTAAGATTTTATTCTCTTCCAACCATTCTACTTGTGGCCTGTGAAAAAAGTTTGATAAGTGTGTACGATTAATCTCAAATAACTCTAAAGGAGTTAGGCTGTAGCATTTCCATATATGACTGTTCCAAAACAGAATCATCCTGCTTCATACTTAAACATAAGCGATTGCTTGTTTATTATACTGCAAGTTAGAAAACATGCACCAGAATTTTGTTGCAATCTTCAGTGGTTTTCATGTTGAAATAAAGAAGACCAATGGTTACAGAACTGATTGTTCAGCTCAAAAAAAAGTCACCAGGATGACACAGATTGTTACTAGTGAAACATGCTTTAGTGACAGAAATAGTTCTAGAACTTCTGGAAACAGGGATTAGAGAGAAAGAACAGACAGGGTGGAGACACAGGCTATTGAAATATGGTCCTAAGAGATGCCAACAAACACATTGGTACACATTGTCTTGTAAACTGCTGATGTTTTCATCTATATAGTATATGAGGATGAACACTAATGAAATTACGTTTATTTAATAATACAATATTGGTAATGATGAACATGGTTTGCCTATAGGAAATTAACATTTAATGTCACTTTTTCTAATTATAATCACAATATAACTGTGTGGAGTCTCTATCATCATGCACAAGTTACCACAAACTTAGTACATAAAAACAATAAGGATCTCTAATAAGAGTTAGCTTAGCTCAGTACCTTACTCAGATCCTCATAAGACTGCTGTCGTATCCAAAGGCTCAACTGACAAGAGTTGGCTTCCATGTTGCTAGCAGAATTCAGATTCTTGAGTCCATAGATTCTTGTGCCCACAGTCCTTGTTGGCTTCAACTAGAAGCCACCAGTAGTTTCTAGACTTTCTGGAAGGTTTTCACATTTCTCAAAGACTATCTAAGTTCTGAAAGCTGTCTGCCACATGGTTACTTGTTTAACACGGCTCTTTACTTCATCAAAATAAAAATGGGAGCTAGGTAAGGTAGTGTATGCCTATAATCCCAGCTACTTGTAAGGCTGAAGCAGGAGGATCACAAGTTCAAGACCAGCCTGGACAACTTAGTGAGACATTCCCTCAAAATAATAAAAATTAAAAAGGGCAGGATATGCAGCTTGATGGTAGAGCTTTCCTGGATCCAATCCCCAATTCAACCACCACCAACAACCAGTATAACAACAGTGAACATATAGAGCAAGCCCTCTAGCAAGATGGCATAATACATAACACAAAACAATTATGAAAGTAGCATTCTATCACTTTTGGCAAATAAAATACGATGACTAATATGGTGACATTGTTTGATATATTACATTGTTCAGAATAACTCATAACCCTACACTCATTTAAAGGGTGGATGTTAAAAGTTTTTGCCTTAAATGTCCTCCAAAGACCCGTGTAAAACCAGCTTGTGGCCCTAATAGGAGGTGGCAAAACCTGTAGGAGGTAGGGCCCACTGGAAGGAAACTGGAAGAGATGTGTTTTTGGAAGCATCTTGGGGACCAAAATCCCTCCTCTCTCCCTCTCTCTCTTTGTTCCCTAGGTACTATGAGATGAGCAGCTTTCTTTTACCAACACTCTCCCCAAACAATGTTCTATCTCACCACAGACCTATAAGCAGTGTGGCTAAATGCCTTGGACCAAATCCATGAGCCAAAGTAAATATTTTTTTTTTCCATTTAAGCTAATTATCTCAGATATTTTGCCACAGCAAGGGAGCACTCACTAATATAGAGGGGATTTACAAGAGCAGGAATACCAGCAGTAGATAAAGGTCATGGGGCATTATCTCAGAGTTTATCTATCTACCGAAAAATACAGAAATGCTGGTGTTTGCAAATATGCTGGGAAAACCTATAGAAAAGGTGGCAGTTCTCAGATGGGATTTGCCAAAATATTATAGTCATATTAATTAACTATATGAAAATTATTATTAAGAATATATTAAATGTGTATTTTATAAAACCTAAAAATAAAATATTGAAATAAGAAATTAGAGTGTGTTTCTGTTCATATAAATGTTTTACATATGGCTTTATTCTTCATATGTTCACAAGACATTCCTTATTAATATTTTTAATGATGACCTCTTCCAATTCTTGAAAGTTGCCATCAAGGAAAAACTTTGCTCAAACAAAAACATGATAAAACATTTAACACCCTTTTCATAACCGCTGAAAAATTTAGATCATTAGAAATGATTTTTAAAGAATCTAACAGCCTTGGTTACTCTTTCATGACACAGAAAATGTGGAAAGTTCTTATGATAATGCAAATTGATTTCAAATGCCATGAAATTTTTCATATCAAATATATCAAACAAATTAATGAAGTTCTAATTTGCAGAACCACCCTGAAGTTGGCTTATGTGCCACCAGGGTGACACATCAAATGCACAATGGATGAATGTATCAGATATATGGGAAGAAAGCTATTTAGGTCAACTTCTGAACTTTACTCACCAGGAGCTGCTTGCCATGCTGCTATGGCTGAATGACTGCACTTTCTGGGTACCTGGGGTGAGACTTCTTCAATATTTCCAAAGCCTCTCTTCCTCCAAAGTGCACCGCGCAGTATATTGCTGAAGAAAAGCTTCTAATATGTAAAAATCCTTCCTCAGCTATCTTCAGCGTATGATGCTTAAGTAGCATATATGTTTGTTTCTTTGGTTGGTTGGTTTTTCCTTCAAGATTGAATTTTTCAGGGAATGTCATTAGACCCTATATTGTTTGGTCTTCAATCTAAAAGTTTATAAGAAGGAAAAATCAGCCTAAGATGACTAGTTTTGTGACTTTGTCCAGTCCCTAACTTAGCCAACCCTCCCATGTAGGCCATGGTCTAGTGGAATTGTACCTTTGAGTATAAATCACATTTGTGCTCTATCAATGAGCATCTCAGTTGTAGCATAGCTCAAGGGTCATTGAAATAGTCAAACCAACACCTGAGATCCACAATAATTTTAGATAAGTGATGTGTACATCTGTAAAATTTTGAACAACCCAAAAGCAAAAGTCAAAAGCAACCTTCACTGACATGAACTACTACAACTTGAAAACCCTTTGGATATTTAGTGAAGGTATTTTTATTTTACTCTAAATAAACAGATAAAGAGATACCAAGAGAGTAAATATGTATGCAGGTGAAGTTATGCAAAAATGCTCTTGTTTTTCACATGAGTGTTTTTGTAAATGGTTTCTGTTTCTACAAATGGGTATTCTTAACATTATGTTAAAAATACTAGAAAATTAAATGTATACATGTGTCATAATTTGACTAATTTTCTCTCAATTGAAGGATATTTCTCTATTTTATCTTCTTAGGGTACAACTTTTCTGAGACTACTACAAAGAGAATGAATACACAGATGAATATGCGTTCATGCATTCTAAAATATATTGTTAGATTATTTATCAGAGGGTTGTATGCATACTTCTACTAAGAGAGTGTGAAACTCCGTTTTACCTATCTTTCACAAATGCTAGGGCCTCTCAATCTATTTGATATTCATCAATCAGGCATACATTATTCTAAAACTCCACTGACTTGCCAGTTATTATTATTATAATTACTTTAACAGCTAATCAGTTCTTTCAGAATTATTTTTTAAATCACCTGTTTTCACAGTAATTTGAAATATGGTAGAGAATGGTAAGTTATAAAAATATGTCCATCTCTCTATCTTGAACTGATACACTACATTTCCAGCTTCCTTGCAGTTAGATGAATCATGGGACCAAGTTCTAGCTAATGACATGTAAGTTAAGGTAATGGATGTCAAATGGATGCCACTTATGAACAGAGTTTTTCACCACTATATTAGTTTGTAATGGCTTCTGTATCAATTACCACAAACCTGTGGCTTAATACAGGAAAAGTTTATTTTCTTAAGGTCTGGAGTCTGGGTTCCCAGAAATTCTTGAAATCCCTTTGCTTGTAGCAGCATTACTATAAGCTTTGCCTTGCTCTTCATCTGATCTCTTCTCTGTGTATTGCTTTTGTTCTCTCCTTTTCTTATAAGAACACCAGTTGCCAGTTTTGGGACTCAACCCAAGTCTAGAATAATTTCATCTTGAGATCTTTGACTAATTGCATTTGCAAACATGTTTCTAATTAAGGTCACATTCTGAGGTCATTCCAGGTAGTGAGTTTTGAGGGAATATTATTCAATCCACTGTAATAGCCATGTCTCCCATAAATTATCTTTTCCCTTGAACAGACAAATGAAGTTGATAATCATTCCCTGGCTATTTGTGTTACTCAATTACTTGCTGCTGTAACTAAAACACCAGGGTTTGGGGAAGTTTCTTTGGGGGGGAGTTTCTTTTGGGGTCACAGTTTCAGAGATTCAGTAAGGGTCTAGTGGCTCCATTACTTTGAGCCCAAGGCAGAATATCTCAGCTGAAGGGTAGCTCAGGAGAGTTGCTCAGCTTATGGTGACCAGGAAGCAGAGAAGGGGACAAAGGGATGCTGGAAGACAGACAGGGTATTTCCCCAGTGACATAACTCCTCCAGCCACACCCCGCCTTCCTACAGTTACCACCCACTTAACACATTCAAACTAGGATGGACTGATAGGGTTACAGTTCACAAAATCTAATAATTTCACCTATGACTATGCTTGCATTAACAAGGGAGATTTTGGAGACTACCTCATACCCAAACCATAACACTACTAAAAGTCAAACTTTATCATGCATCAGAATCATCTGGATAACCTGTTAAAACACATAGGATGCTCCCCCTACCCAATATTTGCATTTTGAACAAGGCTTCTAGGGCTGATGGTGCTACTGTCCAAGGACCACACTTTGAGAACCAGTGGCCAAAATATAAGAACATTTCCATATAGAGGTTATGGAGAAAAATCCTCTATTGACTCCCCCAAATCCTTCTTTAGGTTTTATGTTACAGAGAAATGAATAAGTATTTGACCGTATCCTACACTGACAAATATAAATCACTTGGTTTGTATATTACTGAATTTTCATACATTTCTGAACTACCTATTCTATTTCATTAAACTCTCTGTTAATGCATAATGACAACATTGTCTAAATTGCCACAACTTCATACAACATTTTAATTCTAGTAGACGGAATAATATCCCATTATTTTTGTTTTCCTAAAATTTCTTATCATTTTTGTGCTTTTACGTACAGATACTATTAATATGTTTTTACCAGATTCCAAATGTTTCAGACTCTCCGTTTGGTATTCAAATAGTTCACAATACAATTAAACAACAGTTTGGGAATACTGTTATCTTTACAGTCCTGAATTTTTCAAGAACAAGAAAATATCTACATTTGTTTAGCATCTTCTACATCCTTCAATAGAATTTTAACATTTTCTTCACATAGATAATGGTAATTTCTTGAAGTATCTCTGATAATTTTACTTTGTTGCTTTTGTCTATGGATCTTTTTTGGTGCATTTTTTTTCTAACTGATTGAAGCTGTTAGAGAATAAAAATACTGATATTTGTATTATATTTTCTCTAACAGCAATCTTTAGAAGCTTTTTGTTTTCTGTCTTCCAATTGATTCTGACATCCAAACATATGAGCCCATCATCAGTAAATAATGATCATTTTACTTTATTTTTGTCAATATTTCTTCTGTATCTTCTGGTCTGTTTACTTCCAGGGTAATGTCAGATAATTTTGGTGATTATTGATTAAAGTACCTATGCTCTGCAAGGGTGAAATGACACAGTAAAGCATGAATTTTCCTTCCAGCCAGAACGCTGAACATGAAATTTATAATGACTGCCTCTCCTTACAGAAGCCACAAGCACACAGATGTTATAACTATGTCCCATAAGACAGTAGCTTTCAAACCAAGGTACATATATGCCAGGGATTCTTAAGATAATAAACTGCATGATAAGAAGAAAATACACAAAAGAACTTTGATGTTCATATTTTATATTACATCTTAGCTTATATTTTGTATGCTTCATATTAACAATAACTATAACAATAATAGTCTAGATCTCACTGGGTATTCACTATGCAATAAGTACTATTCCAGGTGCTTTACCATATATAGCTAACTTGATCTTCAGATCAGCAGTGAAGTGAGGTATTTTAAAAGGAAGGAAATCAAGAACATAGAACTTAACTTTCCTAAAGTTACAAAATAGCCTTTAGTTCTCTGTATACTGGACTTGAGAACCTATTCTTGGTTTTCGCATGATTCTTAAACTTTGTATGCAATAGGGCACAAAATGTTAATGATAACCCCCATAAAAGCTATTCATAGATGGGATTTATAATCAAACTTTACTTTCTTGACATATTTTCCCATTTGATCCCATAGCCATTTATAATGACTATCATCTACATTATGCACCACGGTTCCCATAGGAATTTACAGGACATTACGGCCTCATGCCCAAGCCAATGGAGTATGAAGGGTGAAGTGTCACAGTGCTCCTCCTTTACTTCCTGTCTCATTAACATGTGTCACCAATGCTTTTCTCTCCAGACCCTTGAACTAAAATAAAAATGAAAATAAAAATAAATAAGGCCCCACAAATTTGTAGTTTTCTACCTCTAGCTCAGAGTCGCAAAACTTTCAACATATTACATTTAAGCATCCTCTTTTATGTTACATCATATTTTACTTTTAACTTTCCATTTCTGATATTAATCCCATTTTTCTTTCCAGGATGTCATATCTCTATTCCAGTAAGTTGTATCTAAGCCCCAACAGTTGTAAACTTTTAAAACTTATTTTTCTTTCCAACTCATCTCAGACAAAGCTGAGCTTTTCAAAACCAACTCGAAGCCCAATGTGTATGTAAAACTTACAAGTGTCCTATACTGCAGTTTTCTCTCCGATCCCATGGGGAATGATTCTAGGATCCCTGAGAATATAAAAAATTATGGGTGCTCAAGCCCTTTACATAAAATGGTACAGTATTTGCAATAACCTATATATATATCCTGTATATTTGAAATCATCTGTACATTATTTACATATAATTCCATGTAAATGTTATATAGATAACTGCTGTTATATTGTGTTGTTTAGGAAATGCTAATGAGAAAAAGGTATGTACACAATCAGTATAGACACATCTTTTAAAAAATATTTTCAATTTGGTTGTTTTAATTCATGGATGTGGAACCCGCAGATATAAAGGAAGAACTCTACACAAACAGGCAGAGGATTAATATCTAGTTTCCTTGTAACTTAAATGAGAGTTATCAGTAAGCTATTGCTATGTAGCAAGTCACCAACAAATCTCAGTGACCTATAATATCAGGAATCTGTTCCACTTAGGTGGGCTCAGCTGACCAGCTGTAAACTGCAGGATGTTTCTGGGTCTACTTCATGTGTTTCTGCTCCTCCTTAGACCAAAATAGCTGGAGAATGCCCCTGTGAATGTGAGAGGCAGAGGCAATAAAAAGGAAATGGGAAACATGTGTTGTCTGTTGAAGCCTGGGCAAGAAGGGCTCCTTATCAATGACCACTGGCAAAGCAGCTCCCCCTGCAGCGCCTCCACTGGACAGACAGGGCAGGAGACTAAGCCTCGGGAGCAAGGCACACCACCACCAAGGTGAAGGGCACAGCTGCAGGAAGAGAGAAAAAGAGGAGGCCAGCTCTTCCAACGCTTTCTTCTACCTCAGAGAGCAATTGCCAGCCACCTAAGAAGCTCTGCTGTTTCTCTTTTCTTTCTTTTTTCCCTCTTGTCTTTTTCTTTTTTTTTTCTATTGTATTTTTTTCAAGTATCGCTTTGCACTCTAAAATGTGAAATTAAAATTCGTTGTGTAGCTCTACATAGAAGAAAACTGGATGTCTGACAACTCATCTCAGATTTACTTCTTCCAGAAATGATCATTTGATGACCTGATCTGACACGGCCATTATCTGTGCATTGATATTGGACTTCATTTCTCCAATCTAATAATTATAGTTATGAAAGTGATAAAATAATTATGGATACAATTAATTTATTGAGTATTTTTGGTCTTTACTTAGCTTCCTAGGCATGATCTCATTTTATTTCTTAATGAATCTGTAAGGTAGGTACTATTAATATCCTCATTTTACCCCCTGAAGAAAACTTAAGAAAGTTTCTCAAACTCTCAAAATTAGAAAATGCCAAAACTCAGATTCATGTATATATCTAACCACAAAATTTATATTGCAAAATACCCTGCTATGCAGTAAGCATTCTACATTATGATCTTATTTATGTATTTCCCCCCTTTTAAAGCTCAACTAATTCAAGGAAAAGAACTTACAATATTTTGCAAGTCATTCTTGATACTAAACTCTGTGCTGGGTTAAATAATGAATACCCAAAGATGTTCATCTCCAAATCCTCATCAAGAACCTTTAAATATATTGCCTTATGTGATACAAATGTCTTCACAAGATGATTAAGTAAAGGATTGTTAGGAATGGAGATCATTCTTAACTAACTGAGGGGTCAAATGTCATTATAAGCATTCTTATAAGGAAAGGGAGGGTGAACACATGTTACTAGTATAGTGGTTATAAACAGCTTTCATCCTGAAGTGACACAAGGAAGAGGCTATGAGCCAAGGCATGAAGACAGACAACACGAAAAAGGATAAGTAAAAAGCTTACCCCATGAAGCTTCTAGAAGAGATGGAGCCCTGTAATAGACTTGAGTTTATACTTCTGACCTCCAGAAGTAGAATAGAAAACATTCATAGTTTTAAGCCACCGTGTTTAAGATAATTGGTTGCAACAGCATAAGAAACTAATACAAACTTAGATATAGCAGAGATTTTTTACTCTATTCATTGTTGTATTGGCAGGGCTTATAACCAACCTAGGAACATTTCTTCCAAATTACTTGAGTGAGTAAATGATTAAGGAGTCATGACTTAGAACACAGAATCAGCAAGTTCTCAACTCAAAAAGAAACTTAAAATGGTAGTTATTAGAATTTATTATATTTCAGTTTCAAGAAATGAATTGTTGTCATAATCAAAATATTAAAAATTTCTATTTAAATTATATTTTATAAATCATACTAAAATCTTAAAACAAATGTACATCTCAGCTTTGTAGTAGTTTTCCAATAGATGAATTAATAATGGGTTGTTTTAAATTATATGGCAGGATTTTTAAAAAATATTTAGATTGCTCTAATATGGGCTAAAGAAGTAAACACTAGTTTATGGGGAAAAAAGAAAAGAGCACGTTATTTGGAGAGGTATGGATAAGATAACTGGCACAGATATTGCATAGAGTAATGAAGATTCAGAAAAGGAATATGGTGTGGGTCCTTGAAATTTTTAAGATACTTTGGGAATTTTAGAAAACCTTTAAATATTAACACTGCAAACAACTAAAAAAAGCTTATATTGATTTGAAAGGTAACTCACTGGTTTTAATTATATTAAAATCTTAGAAAATGAACAACACATCATTTATTAATACTTTTGTTAACTAGGTTAAAAAATCTCTTTATTATCAGGCTTTTAGATGATATTCCAAAAGTTGCCTCTACCCTACTCACAATATATGTATATGAGATATATTTTGGCACTCATTGTATATCAAACCCAGGCCTTTATGTTGATCATTTAGTCTGTCTGTCTGTCTGTCTCTCTCTCTCTCTCTCTCTCTCTCTCTCTCCACACACTCACAAACACTCAGAAAACTGAGAATTGAACAGTTACATAACTTGCCCAAGGATATATGATAAATGGTATGTGTACAGTTTTGCAGTTTTAGTTGAATGTGTCATCTCCTTAAAAAAAACAAATAACTAGATTTAGTAGTTTTCCTCCCACTTTTTTTGTATAATTTTGGAGAACAGGATTATGAGTCTATTAGTTTTATAATTAGAATTTTCTATCATTATCCAAATCTGTATGAAATAATCTTTTAAAGGATTATCATTCAATTTCTACAGACCATGTGTAGAAAATTCAGTGCATATTAAGTTGTGATACAAGTGTCAAAAAATCCTATTTTCCTATCTGATATATTAAAAAGCAAAATGGAATGAAATTTAAGTTTGCAAAACTTCCATATTTCATGTATTGTTGACCAAATTAGATTTAAACTCCTTGACCACAAGATTGTGTCTGAACTGTTTGTCTCCTCTTTGTATATGCCCAATAGACAATCATGTAACCTCACAGCTACAATTCTGCTTTTTACACTTAGCATATCACAAGCTCTTAAAACTATTAGTGGCTTCATAATCATTTTCAATGATGATCCAATCCATTGAATAAGTGTCATATACCACACCTCTCTATTTAAAGAAATAGAATCTTTCTTAATTCATCACTTGTAATAAACAGCTCATGTATTCACATTAATTTTTATTATTATTATTTTCTGTTGATTGTTCCATCATATACTATTTGGAGGTAAGGGGGATAGTGCCAAAAGTTTTTATCCAGGACCAAAGAATATGAATTTTTGATGGCTCCTTACTACAATGCCAAATTGCTTTCTCTTTTAATTTGGCCAATTGATACAGCCATTAGCAATAAATGAATATTGAAATTTTCAGCACCTTTTATAGCTGGGGGTATTAATCTTTGCTAATTGAATAGATGAAAATAGTGCCTCCTAATTTATTTGATTGCTTGTAAGAATGAATGTTTTCTTAAGTAATGTGTATGATGTATTTTTATTACAGATACACTGAGAGAAAATGTGAAAAATTATAGAAATGATTATTAAATATCATCTAATTCCTAGTACTCGGAATTTACTACTGTGAATGTTCCAGGGTATATCCTTCAATTAAACTCTCCATACATAAATATCTGTGTCTGCATTTATCCAGTTATTTAAGTATAATATAAATATCTGTCTCTGCATTTGTACATATATGTACATATTTATTTATCTCTATAATATACAAAATATTATTTTAAAATACATTGAAATCACCTTTTGCCTAAATACTTATATCACTATTGGTATCTACTGATATAGATTCTCTAAAAATTTCTTCTATGAGATACGCATTTGGAATTTCTGTGAGTAGAACATTTTCAAAAATGGGCTTTTCTGAAGAACATAGCAGTGAGCAAATATTAACAGATAAACACTGTAGAACAGTCCTCACACCCTTCAAGCCCCCACTTGCCCCTTCCTTCTCCTTCTGTCCTTCCATTACTGCTTTCTAATTTCTGACATAGAGATAGAGAAAGTAGTGGACATTTAAAAGGAAAGCATGTACTTTAAATGCAAGATTTCCATTTTTGCACTATTTAAGTGTAAATATAACATGCCACAATATAACATGGTGTGATATGATCTGTCATACCATGACATATTTGTCTACATTTAACATTTCTGGAAACATCATTAACAGTGAAATATCTCTACAAAGTGGGTCCAGGTGGGTAAGATAAGCAAGGATCTTTTATATATTGTTTTTTATCCTGATCTTTGAAGTGCATGATCTATTACTTTCTCTTTGCATCTCAAATCACTTATTTCATGCAACTTGGTTCATCATCCACTATTAACTTGACCCATCTATGACCTATATTATTTATTAATGTTTTAAAATACCCTGCATGAAAGAGTCCTGACCAAAATAAAAAAAAAAGAGTCCTGACAACAAAGGAATAGATTATTACCCAAATATTTTAATTAGTTATATGCTTCTCTACCTTAATATCCTGCCACTTGCCTAGGTATACCAGACTAAGTCAACATTGTTTTAAATTTTATATTACATATTCCATTTTCTTTTATAATAATATGGTTTTGTTACAGGTACAGTGCTCATATTCAATTGTTTTTGCATTTTCTGAGTTGGTACAAAGAATCTGAGTAGTTTTGTGAATGTTTTCACACAATCTATGTTACCTAAAGTTTAACTGTATTACGCTCATCTCAGTATATTTTATTTTTAGTTTAAATTACTGTATACATGTTCATCCTCTAACAATGAACATCATGACTTTCATTTTTGTTATTACAAACAATGCTGCTACAGATTTTCATATTTATATCTCCTGGGAAACGTGACTCTCCTAGATGTATCCTGAGAGTATAATTTGTATATTTTAAAGTACGCAAACATTCACTGTACAAGATAGTGTTGAACTATTTTCTGAAGCAGTTGTACAAATTTACACATCCAGTATCAATGCGATAGAGATATTGAGTTCATACCTAAGCCAACACTTAATATTGTAAAATCTCTTGATTTCTGCCAACTGAAAGCAATGGTAAATAGCCTTTTGATCATGCTGTGAATATACTTAATTTCTACTAACTATAAATAAATATATGGTAGGTACTATTTAAACAACAATTAAAACAAAATAAGAAAGACAAAACATAAAATAAAAATTAATAAATTCAACTAAATTAAGCTAAAGGCTCATGTTGAAACCAAAGAAAGCTCTTTTACAAAAGTAAAAACAAATCATAATTTGATAGAAAATAATTGCCTAATGTATAATGAAAAAATTAATAGAAAAGGAGTCTTACAACTTAATAAGAAAAACACAAGCAAACTTGCAGGAAACCTGAGGAAAATATATGAGCAGACATTTCACAGAAGAAAGACACATGCTCAATAAACTACAGGGATACATTTGGTTTAGAATGATCATAAATCATAAATACAAATTAGCTAACAAAACAGACAAGGCAACAGGAAGAAAAATGACTGAAAATATATGTGACCTCATCAAGACTGGACTGAACTTTGGTCAGTGTTCAAAAAATATTACTACCTTATAAAATACCCAGAAAAGAAGGAGATGTCATCCTAATTCCTATCCTTTCCACAACTTAGCTGTCTTCCGCTTCACACTTCTTAGACTCTTCTCTTTGAATTTTTGAAATATGCAGGTCAATCCTAACAAGAGTGGCCTATTCATTGAAATAAATGTGCCGGATTGGCTTTATTTCAATGAGCCAAGCTGTCTAAGTCACGCATTAAAGACCACTGGCATTTAGCATGTATTAAAAAGAGGATGAAGATTTACATTACCATTTTTTTTTCTCAAGCCATATAAATAAGATGCTCTTGCACACTGAGTAAGCAAGAGCCTGTGATCTTGCATTTTGTCAAAGGTGAAGAGGCCACAATGAGTAGAAAACCAAAGGACAAAGGAAGCAGTGCATGCCAGCTTTGCTTTTTGATCATGAATGTTACTGCCTTTTATTTTCCCTTGTATATAATGATTTTTTAAAAGGCTTTGATGGTAGACCATATTCTTTCAGACTGTATTTATACAATTTTGTCATTGACACTTTCTATTCTGCTTAGAAAAGGTAAATGTTACCCAGGGGAGAACTCTTCTAAATTGAGGTTTTTCTATTTGAGGAAGAAACCCATTATTGAAATTCTAAAAGCCATAAGATACCATTTAAGTGGTGAATTTCACAGTAATTCACTCTTTTTCTTTTTTACTTTGCAGTTTCCCCTAGTTTGAATAACTTCAGGTTAGATTGTCTCACTAACTTCAAAGAGACATTTCTCTTAAAAACTTTGGAATAATTAGTTGTTACTTATATTAATTATGATATATATGCGTCAAACAGGTATTTACTTATAGGAATAAAATAAACACTTTCTACATTTATGTGCATGCTTTCATTTATTTGTATGCATCTGTATAATGCATATTTGCATATGTATCTATGTAGACATGTCGATGGACACACACACACACACATATACACAAACATACATAATTAGACATAATTAGATATCCTATTGGCAAAGGCAGACTTCACTCCCCTGAGCTTCTCTGTTTCCTCTGAAAATTTTTCAGAACTATAAAGAGGATATTAGTATAACACACTACTCTACAAAACTTTTCCTCATGTGGTAGGAATATTTCCTCATGTTTTGTGAAGGTTATTCTACTCCAATTAGTACGAGTTGCCAGGCTTAGTCAACGTACATTAATTGAAACTTATATTTGTTCACAATTGTAACTCTACTTCAAAAAACCAAACCCCTTCACTCTGCTCTGTTTTTACTCTTTAATTGTATTACATAGATACATAAATAGATATTTACTATATAATCTAATTGCCTATATACAGTATTTTATAAGAAATTTTGGACTGGAAAAGTGTAGGGTTTTGTTTTGTTTTGTTTTGTTTTTCTCTACTTGTTTACTGTTAACTCTCAGATCCCATAGAGAGCTTAGTAAATGCTGATTAAATTATTGGTACCATTCTCCTCTCTGAAGAAGTGGGATGAATAGAAACTGAGGAACTCTACACTGGCTTTAATGATAAGTTTCTTTCTAGTTGTAGAACTTGGGGGAAGTTATTCAATCTCTCTAACACCTAGTTTCTGCATATATATTGCTTACTTCTCAGATCCTGTGGAGCTTGTTAGAACTCAGTAGATGGTAGTTATTGTTATTATTGGATGGCTGGTAGCCATGTTAACTAAGACTGAGCCATTGAACTGACTAAAGAACATTAGCTCTTCTCTTTCTGAGGAACCCTCTTGTCCCACATGTCCACAGGAACAAATTTCTTACCCCTCTGGGCCATTACTCCAGCATTTCCTTTCAGTGAGCACATGATAGCTCACCTATCTAAAATGAAGCACCCTCCCACCTTTAAAACATTATGTCTTTCTTTACTTTATCTTCTGGTTAGTCCTCTCTGCCATTTAACAAATGTATACTTTACTCTTTCTGGTGGACAATGGATAGTCACCCTATCCCCTCTTACAATGTGTATTTCTCATTTAGAGTTCTTAGCATATTAGTCACAGTTAGTTCACATTCCAACGCCCCCTCCATATCTGAGTCCAGTTTTGATGTTTGCTCTGTTTTCAAATGGTGTTTTTTGTTTTGTTTTGTTCTTTTTGCCTTTTAGTATGCCTTGTAATTTTTTCTTAATAACTAGGTCTGATGTGCTAGATAAATAGCAGTTGCTATAAATAAGCCATTATTAATGTACTGGTAAGATGTGGAAAGTGTCCTATAATTTTAAGATTTTATCTCAGACTTTTAGTGATCCTGTACTTTAAAATAGTGATCTTCATACATACTTGTGACATTTTTCTTGCTCCTGTTGCTCTCTTAGGTAGAATATAATGACTAGAATGGGATGAGTTGGGTATTCTTTTTTTTTTCTTTTTTTTTGTTTTCTTTAGCTATACATGACAGCAGAGTATATTTTGACATACTATACATGCATGTAGATGCATAAATATAACTTATTCTTTCTCCCAGATAGACTCTGATAAAACCCAGAAGGTTGTGCTCTTCAGTTTCAATAGCTTCTCCTGAAGATAACTTTTGCTAAGAAGAACAAAGCACTATGGTGTATACCAAAATGGTTTGGTTCCCCACTTTTCCCTGCCAGAAGCACAGGGGATATATCACTGTAGTTATTTGCCAGGATTCAATAATAGTTCTTCAAAGTAAAACTCACCAGTATGTCTCCATATGACTGGATTTCTAGTCAACATTTTACTCTCAGAATTGTCCTAATTGAGCCTCCAGTAATTAATGAATTACATTTCATGGTTTTGTCCCTGAACATTGATCTCCACGGAGGTTACTACTTGTGGGTTTCTGCTCCAATTGTTTTGATTCTCTGAATCCATCTGTCATCTCTCCAATTTGGAAGATCAGGTAACTGTCTGCCCTGTGACATCACTTATGAGTATAAGAAGTTGTTAATTTTTCAGTTTATTAAGATATTGTTATTAAAATGCAGTGCCAACTTAAGAGCTTATTACAAGTTGGATGGGAAACTCAAAGTCTAAGAATTTGCATTTAAATTAGTAACCAAGTGTAATACTGCCAACATAAATCTACCTGAGCTAGTTTAAACATAACTATAGCAAAGCTGTGTTCTTTACTTATAAAACAGAACACTCTACATCTGCCCTAATTATACTTGCTATAAGTAAAATATAATGTGTGATTATCTTTAATTTGAAGGGTTGTTGAGAAATCCATTTAATCCAATCACTGAAATTTCACTTAATTGAACAATGAAATAAATGATGAGTCTATACACACTTGCAAAATGCAAGTGAACACACTTGGTACAAGCAAAAGAAATGAAGATTCACCTCAAAGCCACCCTTGTGCTTAACATCTCCACTGATGCAAACTCATGCCTATAAAATCCCATAAAGATTAGTGGATGGTAGTAACATTTATGAAGTTATTTTTTACATTAAGCTAGGATTTATCTCCTGTAAGATTTATCTTCTTTATCAGAATATTGACTTTAGTTATGCCCATATTTTTTGGTATCTTAGACACTCTAAGCTCACTATTTCTTAACGGCCTTTGGACACATTATTTTCTCTTCCTGGATATACTTTCCCTCTTCTTTGACCTTAACCCCCAAGTACTTCTTTAAATCCTAGATCGGTAAATTTTCTTGATTTTTATCACATGATCCACTTTAGGCCAATTCTCATAAAAATATATGTATGAAAGAAGTTTTATATTTTATTACAAATTTTGTACAAATTTCTTCTCTCAAAATTCAATGCTTATTAGACAACTGGGTAATTAAAAAGTGACGCACATCTGCAAGTGTCTGCTTTTGCTCTCCTGTATGTGCATACTTCTATCAGAAATGTGGCATGCGTTGAATTTAAATTTGAATATATATTTATTCACTGAATTAATGAAATCAATAAATTTAATCCTTATTAAATTTATATTAAAGTGATAGACCTTAAACATTCTCATACAGCCTTGGTATGATCTCAATATTTTCTTTGCCAGTGAAATTGTACCTTAAATCTCACCTATGTAGAAATTTTTTCCAAGCCTATGCACCATACTGGAAGTATGTTGGAGCATATGAATCCATTGGAACCCATAGGTTTCATGTAGTATCTTGGCATGCTTCTCAGTTTGACCCTCTGCACCCATCTTATCACCCTGCTGTATGTGGCTTCATAGATATCATTAATTGAAATGTTGAACTGAGGGAAAGCCAGACTGTCCCATAAGTCACAAAACATTTTAACCTTATTGTTTTATTTTATGAACATAAAACAAAATGTGGCATGCACATCTACCATTACTGATATCTAACTGGCATTTATCAAGTGCTTACTGCAACTCCAAAGCTTATTCTCAATTTGCTAGTTTGATGAAACTAAGGGAGACAAATGGTTTACTATTGCTTTTCACCATCTTGTCTATGGTGAATTCATTATATATTCTAGAGAGTCCCTTTATAGTGAAAGAATTCATCTTTAAAAACCTTTCTTATTTTTTAGATCCATCAAAACTTGGTAAGAAAAAAATCTATAATTTCTATCCCTTAGGGAATCAGGATATCTGACCATATACACAATTCAATTCTCATTCTACCACTTGATGATTTAAAGAGTAGGGAATACTAAATTCAGTCTTTAGTCTCCTTCGTAGTTTAGTATGAGCAACAGAGCACTCTCAGACGCTAAATTCTAAATGTTAGATATAACCAAATTAGTTACATAACTGTCTTCACTTTTTCAAAATTTGCTCTGTATTTCAAAGTTTATAAACAATTCTAATGAAGAACATCTGGAATCATAATCAAGAAAAGAATTATGATTTGGATCCTCATTCATACATGTTTTAAAAATATCTAAGATTTGAGATTTTTGAGTTGATGAGACTTGAGTGATGTCTTGAATTTGAGTTGATCCTATAATTTGTTAAAGTTTTGGGGAATCTTGAGATGAGGTGACAATATTTAACATATGGGATAAATATGAATTTGAGGGGCCCAAAGACTACGGTATAAGGCAGAATAATACCTCACCACCACCACTAATGATATGCATATCCTAAACTCTGGAACATGTAAATAAGCTATAAACATGCAAAAGAGAATTAAGGGCACTGACAGAATTAAGCTTGCACAGGGTGCTATAGCACATGAATATAATCCCAAAGACTCAGGAGGCTGAAACAAGTTCAAAGCCAGAATGTGCACTTGAACTTTGAGGATTCTACCTCAAAATAAAAAATAAAATACAATAGGCTGGGGGTCTTGTTCAGTGATAAAGCACACTAGAGTTTAATCACCAATATCAGAAAGAAGAAAAAAATTAATCAGGCTTGTAATTCAGTTGTTATTAAAATGGAGAGAGTTTTTTAGGTTATTTAAGTGGGACCAATGCAATCTCAAGAGTTCTCATAAATTTAAGAGAGAAGGAAAAAGAGAACCTGAGAAATTATACCAAGGAAAGGAATAGACCTATTATTGCTATTTTTGGAAATGTAGGAATGAGACTTTAAGCCAAAGAATGTGAGAAGATGCTGAAAAAAAGAAAAGAAAAAAAAATCCTTAGAGCCTCAGGAATGAGTACAACCTTGATATATGTTGATTTTACCCAAGTGAAACTAATTGAGAACTTTTGACTTTTGGAAGTGTATAATGATAAACTTATACCATTTCAAGCCATCATCTATCTAATGATTTGTTAGAGCAGCAAAGGGAAAATAATATACTCCTGCATTCATTTCCAAAATTTAGAAGTCTATTCTGTGACTTTTCTTTTTTGGTACTAGGGATTCAACCCTGGGCTTCACATGTGTGAGGCAGGATCTTTACCACCGAACTACATCACAGCCCTCTTCAAAGTTTATTCTTTGTAAATTTTATCCACATTTGAACTCTAGATTTTTATCTTGCTGATACTATTCTTAGAAGACTGAAAGCATATCATATTACTATATATGGATTCCATATTATTAGACAAATGAAACTTCTCTGCTTTTCCTGTTATTTCAAAATAGGTTATAAGAAAAACTAAATATTTTTTTAAATGATAAATTGTAAAAGGGTTAAAAGAGGAATACATATGTCTTTATTTTTTAGTAATGAAATATTGTTTTTAGTTAGCCATCCTTTAAGACAAGGATATAAAATAAGTTTATTTATAATAAATAGATGAAATATTCTATCAATTGAGAACTATGTTGGTTAATCCACGTGTCAATTTGACAGGACATGGAATGCTATAATATTTGGTTAAACATTACCCAGGTGCATTTGTGAACATGATTTATATGGCATTAGTATTTGAATCAGTAGATTAAGGAGGTTTTTCTCCTGAACATGGGTGGGTATCATCAAATCAATTGAAAAGAGAATAAAAGGAAAAGATGAAGGAAGGGAGAATTCACTCTCCAATAATAATTATATAATAATAAAATTTATGCTATTACATATACTTCTCCTTTTAGTTTTATTTTGATGTTGCGCATTTACTATTAAATAAAAACTGAGACTATTTTTATTTTTTACTTTTGTAATTCTGGGTTTTCTGTTTTATTTTCTTTATCTTTGAAATTAAAAATTCTTTAAATACTATATGACTTTTTCAATACAGTATAATGAATAAATAAAAATATGTTAAATGGAAATTAAATGTGTTTCAATCTTTGCATTGTTCTGTACTAGCTGTGATTCTATACCATATGTGTGTATATGTTTTAATTTTAATAACATCTACCTAGTGATATGTTTTGGGGTGTTAAATGATAAGGAAATGTATAAATGGTAATATCATATCATTGTTGTTCATATTTCATACACTCAAGAGATACTGAAGAACACCTACAATAATCATTCTGTGTTCTTTCTTTTTCCCTATCAATCTTTTTGATTTTGGATTCCTTTATTTTCAACCCATAAAATTTTACTTATACTATATCTTCAATTTTTTTTCTGATATCTTCCAGGACAGTTACCTAAATATTGGTTAACACTTCATACTCATCAACATTTTATTAAATGATTTGCTCTTCTTCCTCTTTTTACTTTCAAAGAGACAGTCAATTTGTCTTTCACATTACTGACTTTGTTACTGAGGAAAAATATACATAAATCCTCCTGCTTTACTTGCTCTTAGTTGCTTTTAAAATCACTAAGTTTTCAGGTCACGTTGCTAGGTAACATATTATCAGTCACCCACTAGCTTAGCTGTAAATGACACTTCTGAAGTGTGAGTTCAGATGATAATGGTTATCTAGGTTAACTTTCAGGAAATTAAAGGATAGTTTTGCTAAAGACACCAGTTCTTTATTTGGGCCTGCAGATGTCCTCCAATCAGTGGCTGGAACAAGATTAAAAGATTTGGCATCCCAGCCTTCATGATGGGTCTGTCTTCTTTCCTGCCTTCACTTTTGGGTCAATTTGTGGTCACCTCTTCATGAAGACATACTGATTATTTGAGAAATGTTTTATCCGGAACTATGACAAAAGCTTAACATGACCTAGCCTTGCTTAATCTTTCTCTTTCCATTACAAAGCTAAAGATACCTACCCGACCAGAAACACCAGGCCATGAAAGGAGTAAAATGAGATGACACCCACATTCCTAGAAGATGTCCACCTTTTCCCAGAGAGAATATGAATGTGCCTCCCCTTTGTTAGCCAATCACTCTGCTTTATTATTCCTAGTCTATTCCTGTAACTCTTTAACCTTGTGGTATTACGAGAGTGATCTGCAAGCCACGCACCTCTTCTCCAATCTTTAGCCTCTGAATAAAGCCTATCTTACTCTCCAATGCTTGTCTCTAAGTCACTGGCTTTTCCATGGATGAGCTTTCAAGGCTAAGTCCACAAAATTATTTCAATTTAATAAAATGTTGATATGGTTCTTTGTTCTTTGAATATCTCATTCAAATTGTTTTGAGTTCAACTTTGTGGTTTATAAAATATCTATCATTTCTTATCCATATTTCTTTATACAGCAATAAATTCCTATTATGTTTATCTTCTTAATTTGTGGCCTTATCTCATTTACTCATGTTTCATATTTTGGTCATTATTATTATTTGAAACTAATTAAGAGAAAAATGAGATTTTTTTTAATTGTAGAGAAAATACTATTTATATCTTGACTTTTATTGCAAGAAGAGGAACAAAAGGACACTATAACAATTAAGAAGTTGATAACCATAGAAATGCAAAGCAAGAAGAAAAATATATAATAGGAACAAATCACAGACAGAAGCTTAGTAAGTAAAAAATAAAAGTTTTAAAACTCAAATTTGATAGCAATCAGGAAAAAGATGTAAATTATGACAAGATTCTAATGATTACCTTTCAGAGGGAACAATATTGGATAAAAAATAAAGCAGTTTTGATAAGATTATTACTTGCTAAGGTCTTTTAAAGGATAATTAGGGAATACATGAATATATAATAAAAACTAAACAATGTGTTTCTCATCCACCTAAGAATTACTTCCTATAAAGTCTTTCCTAGTATATGACAAGCATAAGCATGCATGCTATTATCATGTATCCGTTCTGGTAGCAGTAAAAAAGTGACATCATATAATTGATGCTACAACCTTTTTAACATGATTAACACTATTAAAAGTAGAATGTTGTGTTGGCCAGTTTTCCATTATAGTAGAAAATACTTGAGATAAGTCAACTTATAAAGATAAAAAGTTTATTTTGACTCCCAGTTTTTAGTGTTTTAGTCGGAGAGGAATAAGAAGGAAACCATAACACAATGTCTCCACCAAGGTACATACATCCACAATGATGGAAGACCTTACACTAGACTCTGCCTCCTGTACCACCTCCTAGTAGCACCAGTAGTTGAGGAACATGACTTTAACAAATGAGCATTTGGGGACACTTATCCAAACTGTAGAAAATATATTTAGGACATAATTATAAGGTTAAAATAGGGCAAAAATATTATATTATTATAGGACTATTTATAATATATATATTTTCATAGTTTATATCCGCCTTAAGACTAAGATGGTTTCAGTTATCTCTTACTTACCTCTGTTTCTTATGTTTCCTGCATTAAGCAAAAACTAATATTGAAGGAGAGAAAAGCACTAAATTATATTTTAGAAGGATTCCTCCTGTTTAAAATCTTTGTTAGAATTTTTTATACATATAATTGAGAAATAAGACATATATATTTAAAGTACACAATGTGATGCTTTGAATATAAAGACATTATAAAATGACTACCACAAATCATGCTAATTAACATACTCTTCACCTCATATAATTGCCATTTGGTGTGTGTATGTGATCAGAATATTTGAGATCTACTCTTGTAGCAAATTTCAATTTATATAAGACCAGAATATTAACTACAGACACATGCTCTGTATTAGGTCTACGAAGGTTATCCATACTGCCTAACAGAAAATTTGTTCACTTTGACAAATGTCTTCCTATTGTCTCCCCAATAACTAACAATTTACTCTATATTTTTATGAGTTCAACTTGTTTAGATCCCACATATAAGTAAGAGCTTGTGGTAATTGTCTCTTGGGGGTCTGACTTATTTAGTTGATCCAAATGGCAAAGATAGTATTTCTTTCTTTTCAAGGCTTAATGATATTCCCTTTGGGTGTATGTGCCACATTTTATTTATTCATCCATCAATAGATATTTGGGTTATTTTAGATCATGGATTTATGAATATGATGTTATTGACTTGGGAAAATGTATATTTCATGAAGACATTGATTTAATAGCCTTTGGATATATACGCAGTATTATGATTGCTGGATTATTGTATGGAAGTTTCCAGAGTAACCTCCATACAATTTTCCATCACTGTGCTAAGTGATGTTCCCATTAGCAGCATAAGAGAATTTCTTTTTCTCTGCATTCTTGTCAGCACTTGCTATGTCAGCCTTTCTAACAGGTGTGAGGTGATATCTCATGGTGGTTCTGATCTGCATTTCCCTGATAATTAGTGTTGTTAAGCATTTTTTCATTTGTATATCTTCTTTAAAGAAAAATCATTTGTATATCCTCTTTAAAGAAATGTCTACTTGGGTCTTTTGCCTATTTTTCAAACAAGTTGTTTTCCTGCTATTGAGTTGTTTGAGTTCTTAATATATTTTAGATATTAATCATTTGTCAGAAGTATGGTTTGCAAATATTTTCTCCTACTTCACAGATTGTATCTTCACTCTGTTGATTGTTACCTTGGTTGCACACAACGTTTTAGTTTAATGAAACCCATTTTTTGCCTTTGTTGCCTGTACTTTTTCTGTCACATCCAAATATCGCTCAGATCTATTCCAAGAAGCTTTATCCCTACTATTTCTTCTAATAATTCCTACTTCCTGGGTTCATTAATCTGAATATACTGAAGAAAAATTCGCCATTTCTTTTAAACTACCTGTCATCATCAATTATTTTGCTATCCTATAACAAAGTGATGTTCTCAAATGCTCAGGCTGTATTCTTCTACTAAATGACACCAGCCTGTCTTGTTATTTGAGTTTGGAAGTGTGATTTGTTTTAATAGTATCTTTCTTTTCATGTTGTAAATTATCACCCTTTGCTGGAGAACTCTCTGACATACAAATTTGTTGTGTGAAAATAATAAATTACAGATACTCAAAAATTCACTATGCATTTTGATATATGTATATATATATGTATATGTATATGTATACATACATACACATTTTGGATGGATAAAGAAACATAAAGCTCATCCCTTTAAAAAAAAAACAAAAACATACAATCAACTACACAGACTCCCAAGCCACCTATGCCTAGCCTGAGGCAATAGTAATTCTGAATTTACATTTATAATTTTTTATATTTCTTTCTGTGCATTTTATCACTTCTGTAGTTATTTCTTAATAGTTTGTTTTTAAGTTGTTGTTTTTTTCAATATTATACTGGGTGACAGTTTCTTGAAATTTACTTCTTCATTAAATGCTATATTGCCAAGAATCATCCATATTTGTTTTGTACTGGTTTAGTTAAATTGTTTTGAATACTGAATAACATTTGCATGTCTGAATAAATTACATTTTATTTATCTATGCCTCCTTTGATGGACATTTGATTTATTATAAGGCTACTGAAAAACCTTTGTTTGTGTACCTTCTTTTCCCTGTTTCCATCACACAAGGATAAGAAAGTTTCAAGTAAATATTCAAAAATATTATGTCATAAGATTATAAAATTTCAATTTTTGGATATAAAATGGAACTATTCAATAAATGTACCCTATATCAGCAATGTATAAATTTAAATTAATCTCTTCTCTGTATTTGTGATTATCAGACATTTAAAAATACTTGTTTGTTGAATGGTAATTCAAAAGTTCCTCATTGTGTTCTTTATTTCTATTTCCCATTTTTACTCAGAACATCCTGAATGTATTTATTGAGCAATCGTTCCCTGTCCATGTATATTTTTTTCTGTTTCCTGAAGAAGGCTGACAGTTGAGGATTACAAACAGGTAGCAAATCCAGCAGTCACCTCATTTCCAAAGGGTGACTGGAGAACATATTACAGTTACTACTACAGTCTACCCCTTATCCTTTCCTTCTCAGATTTATTTCTTAATATAAGGAGTGGGGACATCTTAACAAAATTCCAGGAACAATTCTGCCTAGAGGAACACTTAGCAGAGGAGGGGTGGCAGAAAACACTAGAGCTCCAGTGTGTCAGTTAATTTAAGGATCACCAATGGCAGTCACTGTCTCTTGTACTACCCAACTGAGATCCTCATCTTCCTCACCCAGCACCACTGCTTTGTAACTTTCCTCTAGGTAAAATACAAACTCTTGTCCATGAAGAGTCCTCTTTGTTATTGTGCCCATATCAGTTATGACTGCTACAATTATCATTATATTATCAAAATCAGGCAAAGGTGTACCAAAAGTTCCCAAATGTATCACCTACTATATATATATTACTTCTTGCCCCATGGTATAATATTTTCATTTTCTTTTCCTAAAGGTCAAGATCAATTATTATAAAAGAGAAACCGCTATTAATTTTATTTGTGTTTTGTTAGTATAAAGTGACAGCTACAAATTATGTTTCACTGTAGCTCCTGGGAATCCTCTATTGCAAAAGCCCTCCATCTGAGGACCAGAATCTCTATCCCTGCAGATTGCAGAGTTGTGTGAATATGAAGCACAAATTCCCCTAGCAATTCTCTCAGTTAAACAGTAAGTGGGTACAGGCTGCTTATTCACCTTGGTTCCATGACTCACATGTTCTGTCTATCAGCATGACAACACCATGTAAAAGGTTACTGCTTTAGAGCAAACCCTGGGTCCTGAAGGACAGTGCTCTGATCTTCACTGCTAAGACTAGGGCAGGCTGTCCCATTGGAATATCAGGCCAGCAGCATTTAGTCACTGTAGCTTGTGTTATGATTAATAAATCCTTTGGAAATTCTTGCTATAAGGGTCCTTGGTCTGATGAAACTAGATACCAGGATTAGTAGATTAAAAACTCAATAAGAAATTCAGTAGTAATGCTATCCATATTATGAAAAAAAAAGAAAGAAAAAAAAAAGAAAAGAAAAAGAAACTCAAAATTAGAATGTATGTCTATGTCTGTCAAAATGACATGTCACTATTTCCACGATATGGTGTTCTAGAAGTCAAATTGATGCATAATGACTCACAGGGACTTCGAGGAGCTATACTATGTTGGGATTCAGATGGTCCTAAGATCGACGGATGCTGGTAGGACCCACACTGACAATCTCATAGACACTATAAGACCAAATACATGATAGACATATCTGGTTGCATGGTCATTTGATGCCCCATGCCCAGATGGTCCTTCTCCATTGTTGTTCAAGAGTTATTTTGTTTCATTATTATTGTTTTCTTGGCACATAATTCTCCATACACAGATATAATGGCTTTGTTCTAGAATTCTAGAGATCATTCATGTTATTCATTCACAGGAGCTCCAAAAAAACTCATTCATATGTCATTTTTTAAAGCACTAACATAAAATACTGTGCAATTTGACCCAAGAGATGGAATTGCTTGAAACTCATCCTGAACCTGAGGCTTTGTTCCTTCTGTTTTGTGCCACACTCAAAGCTAGCATCCTTTCCTGTTATCTTTCCCATTGTAGTAATATTCCAATTTGGGCAGAATGTTGTCTTCAGAACAAAAGGGTGTTGCCAAGTATACTTCCTTTTATTTAGTTCAAATTTAAATTCATTATTCTTTAGCTTCAATATAATGTCTTAGTTTGCCACTGACCACTAGAACTTTAAAATCTTTATTCATATACATGACAGTATGCATTTGTCTAATTCCATAGAATTATTCATTACAAAGAGTAAACCTTAATAATATACTCTGGGCTTTATACTGATTAACCAATTATAACAAATGTACCACACTAAGGTAAGGAAAATTTTCAGGGTCAGGGTAAAGATCTCTGTACTTTCTTCTCTATTATTTTGTCAAATCCCAAACTGCTGTAAAAAAATCAATTTCAAATAAAAACTAAATCACTCATGCAGTGGGTTTTTACAAACATAGGTTTTTGTCTCTCATCCTCATGAACATGTGTCTCACCAAGCCCTCTATATACCAGCTACTTCTTGTTTCTGCAGTCCCCAAACACAACACTGTCAGTGTTATAAATCAATTTGATGTTCTATGAAATGTCCAGCTCTTCCAGGTATCTTTAGTTAATACTGTATCTGGGAAAAAGAGTTAGCAGAACCTTGAAACTAAACCATAAACTTATATAGATGTCTGTTCCAACTAAGTGTACACAACTTCACATCCTTTGCTGATAGGGATGGATGAGAACACACTTATCAGATTAATAGTTGCAGATCACTTATATGAGGCTAGGTAAATCTACTCTAGTACAAAAATACAATATCTAGCAGAAAAGCTACAACTGGAACTACTTCTTTGTTGAGTTTTTTTTAGTTCTATTTATCCTTTAATATTTGTCTTATGTAGGGGTCAGACTGATGAATTAAATGGACATAAGATGTGGACTAACATTAAAATTCTTTAGTTTTTTAAAGATAGCACTAATTTGTGTCACTGTTCCCAGGGAAAAGAGCAGCTATGGACTGTCCCATTTGGCCTTCTTTGCTGTGACAGCTCTTATAAGCTAAAAAATCTGTGTGTGGAGGGGAGTGGGGGGGCAGATGTTCTTCTAATTATTAAACATGTATGTTCAATTGTACATTCAGAGACTATAGAAATTGCTAGTAATGCAACTGTGAATTGCACCAGGAGTGCATTTACTAACTGAATCCCATTGACCTCACTTCTCACAGGGGAATACGATGATGTTTTAGATTTCAGCTTATCTATATCAATTCAGTCTTCAACACAACAGTCCTTAAAATGTTTGAATGCTCCCCTTTCTGCAGTGCATGCTTACACATAGAACTCCTTAGGATACTAAAAACTATCTCAAGACTAAAAATTGGACGTAGATTATGATATTTTATTGAGCAATTTATTCAGTCTCTTGATGATATATATTTAATTTATTTTGACTATGTTAAGGGAGCAGTGTTTTTGATGCCTGTATATTCTTATTGCCACGTAATTCACCACTCTGGACCCTGCACAAATAAGACAAACAGAAAGAAATAACAGAGGACTTCTTACAAAATCAACCTATCTATTTCATTTTGACAAATGCTATGTTTTATACACTATCCCCATAACCCTCTACAGTTTAGCACACATTGCCACAAAGGGCTTTCTGATGACACTCATTGCATCTGACTTCTGAGAGCTAAGTAACACCATTGGCCTCTATTTTTTTTTTTTTTTGAATTCTATCAGTTATAAACCTGGAGTGTCAATACTGAAGCCCCTACCTCACACTTGTATCACAGTGATATTTCTAATTAATCTACAACAGAATCAACATTCTCCATACCTCTCAGGCTTCCATTCAATTCTCTTAAGTGGACCTTTGTTCTCCCTGCTACTCCAGCCCTCTCCATGCCATTTGATATATAGTATTCAGAGCGAACTGTGAAACCTCAGATCAGAACTCTCTCTCTCTCTCTCTGAAATATTGAAAGTCTGCCAATGTTCCCAGGATAATGAAGAAGGCACTTAATGTGACCCAAGAAGTTCACATGCTTTGACCACATCTACCTTTCCAGCTTGGTGTCTTAGCCCTCAGCACTCCCCTCTCTGGCCTTCAACAAAACTAGCTTATTTTAATCCCTTCTTCCCAGTTCTTTGAAGATGCTACTTCTACTTTCAAGTCTTTTGAAAATGTCAGTGTCATTGCCTTTCGTGCTTTCCAATCCTTCTCTGCTTTCAGAGTCAAACTCGACTCACTTGTCAGATTCCCCTTGGATATTTGGAATATGAATAATCTGTTGTATTATTCTCCGACATCTCAAACTATGGTCCAACCTCCTGTTTTATATTTGCAAGGAATTATTCCATCTGTCCCATTTTGATGGGAAGCAATAAATTGGTAAATGTGCCCCTCCCCATAAGTTCCATGAGGGAAAACACAATACCAGTTTTCTACAGTGTTCCTGTTCTGTATACATAACTTGGTCAACAGTCAGTAAAACACCTGCATGTTGAAGGATTGAACAATGTTCTCATGACCACTAAATAACACTGTTTTTCCATCTCTTCTCTATTTGTCTCTGTTTCTGTATATATCTGTCTCTTCACCCTTTCACTGTGTGTGTGTGTGTGTGTGTGTGTGTGTGTGTGTGTGTGTGTTTGGGTTGGGGGGGTGGCTTGGGGACAGAAGGAAAGAGAAATGTAAAAGAAAGAGAAAAGGAGAAGTGATTAGAAACTATTTTCATCATTTTGATGATCTCGTTTATCCTAAAGTCTACCATTTCATTGTCTTGTTAATGATTTTATTACATATTTTCCCATATTTTGCTTAAGCAAAATTACAAGGAAAAAATCTGACATATCTTCTCCTTTAGGGAATCCCAAAATGTTTAATTATTTTCGCATACCTGAACCTTACTCACAGAATGAATTCTCATGAAATTAGATTGGCCTTTATCTCGCTTTACAATACAACTAAATACCTCAGCATTAAAAATCTGCTTTCTAGTTACTACAAATAATCCTTAAAGTATCAATATGATAACAATTATTTAGTGCTACACTGAAGCATTATGCTATAAATAGAAGCTCCTTAATTTGTATTAATGAAGTTCTAAAATGATTCCTCTAAAAAAGATAAGAATTCAGCATATTACAAAGATCACATATTTTTATAGTTTCTAAGCATGAAATTTCTCTTCATTAGCTATGCCAATACACCAATCTCAATCAAAAGTTGTAATTTTGTATTAAATTTGTTAATACAAATATTTATAGAATCTCCAAGAGTTTGACCACAGTAATTTGTTGTTGTTGTTGTTTATAAGTGAATTCTGCTGAACTGTTTCTACACAGCTCAGATTGCATCCAATTCCGGGGTGTGGGATACAAGAGCAAGAAGAGAATATGAAAGGAATGTGTGTCTACCTTCAGTACCCACACTGCTTTTGGAATATGATGGGTCTTCAAGAGGCCTCCAGCCACGATTTTCTACCATTATCCCATTCATAAGTAAAACACAGTCTTCAGCTTAACCATTTGCAAAGTGATAGTCTCCTGTCCAATGTCTCCTAAGAGAATCCAAGGCAGAAAATGGAAGTAGTATTCTGATCCTGAATATAGTTTAGATCAGGAAGCATATATCTAATTTACCTCTCATTCTCCATTAGAAACTAAATTAATTTACCCCTTTTTGTCTCTGTATTGTGTAGAAGTTTCTAAATTCTGGGGGTAAGAAGAAAATACTTTAGACACATTTCTTGAACATTTTCACTATCAAAATGTATGTTCTAAATATGCCTACTAGTTATATATCTGTTTGGTAAAATAGCCTAATTTAATTCTATTATCTAGTACACATATAAAAATAAACGTTTCTGCCACTTTATCTACTATATTGCTATTTCTATTACTGTTTGCCACCATTGACTTTATATAGTGAATAATTATGTTATTTCTTCTCATCTCTAAAATAGTGCTTCTGAGGACATATTAATGATTAGAATATTGAAGTTGAGAAATGCTAAGTTCATTGACCAAAATTAGTTGATTAATCAATGATAGAACTGGGATTAGCATTCATGTTAATCAAACCCCTACTCCTGCATTCTCTTGAATGTTGTTTTACATTGTTTATACAATTTCAATATGCACATAATATCCTGCATAAAATCAAGCTTATTTAGAAAGACAAAAAATAAACAAGCAAATCATTTCCTATTCATAATTCGAAATTCTCATGGAAATGGACAAGGTGTTTCTTTATTTAACTCCTGTTATTGGAATTGCTCTAGTCCAAGACTGATATTAGGAAACCTCAGATAAGAAGAGGGTTTTTATTTCATTTCTCTGATATGTTCTCAGAGAGGCAACTCTATATGTGCTTGACCTTTTCAAGGTTCTGCAGTTTGATTGGATGGTTGCCTCTGTTATCACCTTTTACAACCTCAACTTCATGTGAGAAATCAGGGTGGATTGGGGAGCCAATCGAATATAGAATATTGAAAAGGTTACCACAGCACTGCAGACTACAAGCTTTCCTGGATGGCACTCGTTATTAACATTCAGGTGCCTCATTCCAATGACAAAGATTGTAATAAGAACAGATGAGGCCAAGGTGTGAATTTTATCGTTTTGACAAGGATCAGATAAGAAATGGTTGAATCTGGAAATCTGCTTCACCATTTTCTGTGACTGCACTGCCTGTTTATAATCCTGTGAATTCAACTTCAATGTCATGAATGGGGGGTCATGTTGACATAAATCAGTACCAGGAGTGCATCCTCTGCACATTGCTTTGGGCCACACTTTACTATTATAATTGCCTTTTTTCTGTGCTTTCTCTCCCTTGTCCTATTTCAGAGTGGCATTTAAAAATGAAATTGGATTTTGAAATATTGCCTCTTTTATTTTTCATTAGGACAAAGACTTTCTAAAAGAGTCAACCAGAAATGCCAAGAAGTGGTTGGTAGAAGAGTACCTTAAAAGTCTTATTAAACACATAATCAACTTTACTATTGAAAGCAATACATGATATTAAATTCAAATGGCAGGGCTAGTGCCTGAATTGTTACATGTAGTCTAATTTTATCACTGGTAAATTTACTGTGCTTATTCTTTTGGGACAAAGCATGTCACTAGGGCTATTTTCAGATTACGTATTTTCTAACATACTTTGCTAAAGGAGTTTTGTGTCTGTTTGCTTTTCTCTTTTAGGGTCTCTGGTATTTCGTAATACTTTGGGAAATGCCAAAGGACCAGCTTTTCATGAACAATTTGAATTATATTGTCATTTTGTTGTGTCCTTGTTAAGCGAATCTAGGAAATACATTTTTTTTCTGGCTTATCCAATAATGAAAAACATTATATTAGGCTATTCACATATTCCAGATGATGTCAGTATTTAAATATCTGATTAAAATTGAAAAAAAAATCAAATATTTCACATCATTCGGGAAATCAAAAGGACTTAGAAATAAGCAACTGGGCACAGAGGTGTTGTATTTTTTTTCCTCCACATAACGAAACAATTTACAACATCCCTAGGAAAGAAAATACGTTTTTCTGATTAAATTCTTGATGCAATAAATCTTGCATCTGTCATCCATTCACAGCAGCTTTGAAAAAAAGTTTCTTTCCTTATAGCTTTAATTAAAGGTCAGTTCAGATTTTCATGAGCAACACTTTCTGAAGTTTTCTAATCTTGGTGAATATCCCAACTGCTGTGCCATACAACCTGCTGTTTTGAGCTTAGATCTGCACTGTTGTCATCTCCTTCGAATAGCTGGGAATCTCCTCTTAAATCCAGGGCACCCCAGCAGGTGGAAGGCACTCAGAACTGTGCAGACAGAGCCAGAGCTGGACCATCTGCTTGTTAGAGCTTCTTTTATAAAACAAGAAGGAAAAATAAGTGACCATTAAAGAAAAGTATCTCACCTTCAGGAGTCCTAATAAGAACAGAATAAAAAGCTTTATGGTTATCTCCATTTATACCAATAACTCCAGTTAATTCACTAAATTCTTTATAATAAATTTAGCCATGGGGTTGACTCAATCTCCCTCTCTAAGTTGGGTTGTTTTCCTTCCTAAAATATGTCTTATTCAACTTCATCATTTTTCACTTAATTACGTCTTACAGCAGCCTAGTCACAACATTTAGTAACACATACATGTCTTTTCTAGTGGGCAACTTAATGCAGCTACTTATCCGGATCCATAACTCTGCAGCTTGAAGGGCCAACCCATAAAGACAAAAGTCAGAGTTATGCTCAGAATGGTCAAAGTTCAGAACCACTTGCCCTGGTAAAGTGCTAATTATCTTGGGTCCCAGCATGGGTTTTATGTTCATCCTTTGATGGCAAACCTTTGTCTTAACTCATTTTTCCTTGTATCTATGATTAAGATAATCCACATGGTATATTTTATTTTTATATAAAATTATTATTTTTAGTGTTTGTATTAGAGCATTATACTTATATATATCATTGGGATTCAATTGGACATAATCATACTTGCATGGAATATAATTTGCTCCACTTCAGTCCCTAGTACTTCTCCTTCCCTCCCTTTCTCCCTCTCACTCCTTCGCTGTGCTACGCTATTGGTCTTCCTTCTATTTATTTATAGGGGTTTTTAATTAGTGCCCAAACTATACTCTGCACAGATATGTTTGCTTTATTGTTAATTGAGTAAAAACATCTCAAATTTGATGAAGAAAAAATGAGGAGTGGAGCCATGGGCTACCTTTTGTAGCTCAAAAAAAGTCATCAGAATTTTTTTCTCCCTGTTCTCCATCTAACACCAACATTTTTCTCTGTGTTTATTTCTTTTCTGGTGAGAATCTTCCATATGGGTGAAAAGATGGCTATCAAATCATCAAGAATCATCTTACAAACTTCCAAACTGCTATGGTTTTGAAATGTTCCCCAAAGACATATTGGCATTATTCTATGATGGTAGAATCTTGGAAGACAGAGCCCTGTGGAGAGAAGACCGGTCAGAGGGGGGCACACCCTTGAAGGCACTATTGGGACCCTATTGTCTCATTTTACTTCCCAGTAGCTGTAAGACCAGAAAGCCTCCTCTGCCAAGTGCTCCTGCCATGATGTCCTGTCTCATCACAAGGCCAAAGCAACTGTGCTAAGCAACAAGAAAAGCTCTGAAACCATGAGCCAAGGTAAAACCTTCCTTCTTATCAATTTTTTTTTCCAGGCATTCTGTCACAGTGATGGAAAGCTCAGACAAAAACCCTGGAGAAAGAGAAAATATTTAAAAAATCATTCTGACAAAAGTAATAAGGAGTTATCACACTTTCTTAGCTTTGGTTATAGACCCATATCAGAACTTATTAAGGTAGCTTTCGTGGAAGAGTCCTCTAATTTCTCAGTCCGAGTTACAGATCCTACCCAGAGATGGAGTATGGGAATAGCCTCAGCCAGAGCAAATGGACCAAACTGGGAAAGGATGTTGGGGGAGGCTGAATAATACTCCCCACTTCTCTCAAGATGCCCATGTTCTAACCTCCAGAACTGTGAAATCATCATCTTTGCAGAAGAGGGACCGCATGGATTGATTGAATCAAGGGTACTGAGATTTGGAGATTATCTTAGGTTTGCCAGATAAAACTTGGCTTGACAAAATCATCCTCACAAAAAGGAAGCAGGGAGCTCAAATCCTGAGAAGGAAGTGTAATCATGGACCAGTAGTGAGGCTGATGCCATTGCTAAGGGCCTGAGAGCCAAGGAGTGGCAGTGACATCCAAGGCCAAGCATTCATTCTCCCTTTGCACCTCCAGAAAGAGTTTAGGCCAAAAAGCAACTTCAATTTTAGCCCACTGGGACTTTTTTTTTAAATTTTTTTTTCCTACAGAATTATACGATTTTGAGCCATTAAATTGCTTTGCAATTGATTATAGCAGCAATAAGAAATTAATACAGATGCCTCTTCCAAAAGAATATTAGGCAAGAATAAATATATATTCACTAAGTTTAGACAGCGTCTCTTAAGTTTTGATTATCTGATAAAATGCTTCTAATATGTTGCTCTCAAAAACTAGATAAATTATAGACCCTTTGAGAGTTGGCTCCCTGTCCTGATATATTTTCATCCCAAAGCAACCTGGTACATACGAACATATGTGTGAATGATGAACATATATGTGAATGACAATATATGTGGCGAACATACATGTGAATGTTAAATGTATATTGAATTGATTTTATTTGGCTTCAAGTAATCACATCCATGGTAAAATTGACACTGATGCTTTAGGGTTTAGTTTTAATACAATGGTAAATAAAATGGAACATGAAATGCAAAAGATAACTGAGAAAGTGAAACAGGTAGAAAGTGAAGGAAACAAAAGTTAGGTAGTAGAAAAAGACTACATCCTGGAAACATACCTGGCCAGAGCTTAAGATACAACCTGATACCCAAAGATACATGGTCATCCTTGGGTGGGATTCTTTACAGATGAGAAGAGGATGTAGAATGAATTTAGAAAAATAGCAAAGAAACATGCCCAACTTGATAATGTCTTGCCAGGAAAATAATATGTCAGCAATTTTTAATTTTGAGTGTGGGTATTTCAAAGCATGTGTTTCAGATTTCAGAGCATCACCTACATAATAATGCTTCAGAAGGGCCAATGAAATGTGCATTTGGACAAGACTCACAGCATCTCTTCTTCCCAGTGATTACTGGTAACTTTTAAGAAACAGTGCTGAGGCCAAGGCAGTCAGTCAGAGGAGAACTGAAACATCAAAAGGACAGCGTATACAAAACCCAGAGAGAGGTCCAAGGTTCTGTGAGCCAGATCAGAGCTGGAAGTAGATTTGGGCAGCTGGGATTATGATGTTGAGCCTCTTGCTCTCTGCCTCAGCCTACAACAGCAGGGTTGTATTTCCTACAGGATAACATTAAACTATAAAACATAAGCCATCTTCCAATCAAGAACTCATATGTTGAAAACTTTGCTGCTGTTGTGACCTATGGGCCAATTTCATTGGCATCATTTGAGAGCTTGTTAGAAATTCAGAACCTCAGGCCACAACACAGATATAATAAACTGAATTTACATTTGAACCAGATCTCCAAGTAATCTGTATACACACAAAAAAATTGAGAAATGATGATTAACAAGCTCATCAGTTACCTTCATTATTCAAGTTGCATAGCTTATCAACCAGGCTCCTGATTCTTGATGGGGTCAGAGTAAGATTTATAATAAAATAGGGAATTGACAAGACTTATTAAGTATTTATTAGGTTTATGAATATTAAATATTAAGCAGAATGGAGTACACTATTCAGGAAAGCTGAATAATTTCAGAATTTTGCTCCCTGTACTGCAATCATGCAGATAAAGTATCAGAATAAATAGGTGTAATGTCCTAGCATCTAGAGAGGGTTTTTTTTCATTTATTAATAGCATAAATGTGAATAACTGCTTTGAAACAAGCCAGCTCCATTAATTCTTCACATATAGCAATTGTGTAATATTGGGAGGAACCCAGATCACCCTTTTATCTGTCAACGTTTGATACTTTTGAGATTTTCAAGAACTAGATTTTAGCTTAAAAAAAAAAAAAACAATAAGAAATGGTAAAATTATCTCCAGGCATTTGACCTAAATGTCATAAAAAATATATGACTCTGGAAAGCTAGATACCAAACTTGCATTTCTGCTGTACGCTGGGGAGAAGGGATTTTGTGATCTCTATATATCTGATCTATAATAATCCCATAAGACAGCCTGAGCCATCACCTTGCCTGGTCTGTCTGAGAACCATGCCTATAGAAGGGTAATAAAAATTCATTAACTGCTGTGAACTGCCTTTGTGCTTGCCTTTCCAGGTAACTTTGGACCCACAGAAGGCAAAACTACCATGATGAAAAGTTCTGAATGATGATAAACCTCTTAGTTTCATTATTTCATAAAACCTGTGTGTCATTCAAAGCTTCCAGACGGAGAAGTTCTGTGTAAATCTGTTTAAATATCTTTATATGGGACGTGAGATAGTACTGCAAAGAGAGGTTCCATTTTGACTCACTTAATGAGGACTGGAATGGAAAAAAATTTTGAAGGCACAGATAATATGGGCCTTAACCTCCAAGTGCTAGTAATGTAGGAAAGAGAGGAATAACCCTAGTGTTTGAGTAAGTAGAAGACAATCCAAACACACTGAAAATGAGAAAATATTTTAAAAATATTACCCTGGGAAAATAATGAAGAGAAAAACATAGTTTCTAAAGGGCAAATAATAAGGCTTCACACAAAGTAAAATTTATAACATTATTTAGATTTCAACAAGTAAAAGAATTTAGAAACAAGCAGCATTAAGAGAAAGCCCAGAAATACAAAATGCCTGTCTGTTTGAAAAAATGTATCAAGGAACTAAATGTATGGAGAAACTAATGGGAGCAACTTTTGTTAATTATGAGATGCATTATTAGTAAAAAAAAAAAAAAATACACGACCACTATATTTGTTCAATGAAATTGCCATTTAGCTTAAAGCAAATAAAATATTTCAGAATAAAAACTTTTGAACTGAAAAAGATAGCAATTGAAATAATCCAAAGTGGACCACAGTGAGAAAAAAGAATAAAAAGTAAGTCATGAACAATCCAGGAGAAAGGCATGCAATCATGTAGCCAAATGTGAGCACTCAGAGTCTCAAATGGGATGAGGATAAAATAAATGTGTGAGATAATAATGACCAAAAATAATTCAAGAAATTCAACAAGTCTCAAGCACAAGGAATATAAAATACAACTCATACGAAATTTCTATAAATCCATTACAACCCAGAAAAAGGATAAATGGAGACAGAGATAAAATGTAGAACCTTAGATACGGAGAAATAAAGATAAGGAAGGTGGCAAACTTCTCATTGGAAAGATACAACTAAAAAGATAGGAACAAAATCTTTAGAGCACTTTATAAAAAACGGATGTAAACCTAGAATTATATGTCCAACAAATGTATCCCTCAAAAAAGTAAAGAAAAAAAAACTAGAAAAATGTGCTTCTTGAAAATTTAAAAATTAGGTGGATCAAAAGAGATGCCCTTCAGTAGATGAATGGATAGGGAAACTTTGGTATATATACACAATAGAACATTATTCAGTATCAAAAGAGAATTAAAATCATGTTATTTGCAGGTAAATGGATGAAGTTAGAGAATATAATGCTAAGTGAAGCAAGTCAATACCCCAAAACCAAAGGCTGAATGTTTTCTTTGATATGAGGATGCTGACTCATAATGGTGATGGGGGGTGCATGGGAGGAATGGACAACTTTAGATAGGGCAAAGGGCAGGGAGGAGAAAGGAGGGGGCAAGGGGTTAGGAATGATGGTGGAATGAGTTAGACATCATTATCCTAAATGTATGAAGACACAAATGGTGTAAAAATAGTTTGTGTATGATCAGTGACTTGAAAAATTGTGCTCTATATATGTAATATGAAATGCATTTTTCCATCATGTATAACAAATTAGAATAATTTAATTTTAAAAAGACAAAATATCAATGAAGTAAAAAGGCAACCTATAGATTATGAAAAAAATATTTTCAAATCATGTATCTGACACGGGGACATGGGATTTACATCTAGAATACATAAGGAACTCGTAAAATTCAACAACTGAATACTAATGTCAGTTGAAGCAGTTATCAGGATAAACACTATTACCAAGGAGAAAAAAGTTAATTTTATCATCCTAGATCAATAAAAAGCATTAAAAAATAACTTGAAAATTATGAGATATTTGAAAACTAAGTTAAAATTCCTAAATAACCTAAAGGTCACTTCAATCATTAAAATGGATGAGTTAGTACTGTGAATTTTGTGAAGATGGAAAGAAACATATAAAATGTATTGGATTGGGCTGGAGATGTGGCTCAAGCGATAATGCTCTCGCCTGGCATGCGCGGGGCGCTGGGTTCGATCCTCTGCACCACATAAAAATAAAATAAAGATGTTGTGTCTGCCGAAAACTGAAAAATAAATATTAAAAAATTCTCATCCTCTCTCTCTCTCTCTCTCTCTCTCTAAAAAAAATGTGTTGGATATAGAGAGAAAGTATAGCAATAAAGGCCTCTAGCAGAAAATAAATATCTCAAATTAATGCTTGTATCTTCAAATTTTAGAACCTAGGACACCAGAAATGATAGGAATTATTTACAAAAGACATATATAACATAGGACTATTATACCAAACATAAAATAACAATTAAAACACAAAGTACAGTAATTAAGACTGTATAGACAAACAACAGATCAGCAGAACAGAGTAAAGTCCCAAAGTTGACCAGCATGAATATAGGCAATTTTTTTCAGCAAAGGAGCAAAGATAGTACAATGTAGAAAATAGGACCTTTTTAATAAATAGTTTTGGAACAAGTGCATAATCACATGCTGCTGCTAATGATGATGATGATGATGATAATAATAATAATAATAATAATTTAGATATAGAAATTATACCTCTCAAAAACTTGACTCACAATGGATTACAGATCTAAATGGAACACATAACTATAGAATACCTAGGAGATAACTTAGGAGAATATCTAATTGTCCTTGGGGTCTTCTAATACATTTTGAATTATGCTATCAAAAGCACAGTTCATGAGAAAAGTAACTGACAAAATGAATTCCATTGAAATCAAAAGCTTCTGCTCCATTAAAGACAATGTCAGGGCTAGGGATGTGGCTCAAGCGGTAGCGCCCTCGCCTGGCATGCATGTGGCCCGGGTTCCATCCTCAGCACCACATACAAACAAAGATGTTGTGTCTGCGGCAAACTAAAAAATAAATATTAAAAAAAAATTTCTCTCTCTCTCTCTCTCTCTCTCTCTCTCTCTCTCTCTCTCTTTTTTTAAAAGACAATGTCAGACAAAGGAGAAGATAGCCACCACCTGGAAGAAATTATTTACAAAAGACATATATAACATAGGACTATTATACCAAACATAAAATAACAATTAAAACACAACAATGAGAAAATAAGCAGGTCTATTAAAGTTGGAGATTATGTCCACACAAAAACGTGCACACAGATGCTTACAGCAGTTTTATCCATCACTGTAAAAACTTGGAGTGACCAAGATGTCCCTCAGTAGGTGAATCAGTAAACAAACTGTGGTATAGCCAGACAATGGGATATTATTCAGTGATTAAACAAATGAGCTATCAAGCCATTAAAACACATGGTGAAAACTTAAGTGCATATTACTAAATGAAGGAATGAATCTGAATGCTACACACTCTGTGATTCAATTTGACTTTCTCTAAAGGGCAAAATTATGGTGATAATAAAAATATAAATAGCAGCTAGAGATTAGGGGAGAGGAAGGAGTGAGCACAGAGGAATTTTAAGGCAATAAAATCTTTGTGTGATGCTCATCATTATACATTTGCTAAAACACATAAAATATACAACACTAAGAGTGACAATGTGAAAGATAGCGTTGGGTTACAATGACCTGTCAAGATAGGTTTCTCAATTATACCAAATGTACCACTCTGGTGGGAGTTGGTTATAGTGAGTTATGCCTGTGAGGGAAGGTGGTTTATAAGGGGTATCTCTTTACTTTCTGCTCAATTTTGCCATGAACTTAAAACTTCTCTTAAAAAAAAAAATAAAAGTCCAACTTAAAACAATGGAATTTCCACAAAGTACCAAGGCACTAAGAGCTTACTGTAATCCATATTAAAATAAGAAATAGCAGGCACACACACAACATGCACTCTCTCTTGTCACCTCGATCCCCCTATATACTCAGAGATTAACGGAGCCAAGTGTTGGTGAACATGGGAGGAAACAGGAACTCTCATGTGTTGCTCCTGGATTGTAAACTATAAAACTATCTTTGAAAAGTTATTCCTCAAAGTTAAATTTTCACACCATATAATGCAGACATTCCGTTTCTAGGACTTGCCCCCAAGTAAGGAAAGAATATCACACAGAAATATTTATGTGAATGTTAAGACACAAAAGTGGAGAGAACCTTATTGTAGACTGAAGTAAATCTCCCCTCTCTCCCCACACGAAAACACCTGTGTGTTGAAATACTAATCCCTGATATCTCAAAATGTGACTATATTTGGAGCTAGGTTCTTTAAAGAGGTAATTACTGATAAGTGAGGTCCCTGGAGTGGGTCTCAATGAAATATGACTGGTATGATTATATAAAGAGTAAATCAGGACACAGACACACAGGAAGAGCCATGTGAAGATGCAGAGTAGACTGCCATATGTAAGCCAAAGCAAGGAGATTGAACTTAGAAGAAATCCACCTGCCATTATTTGATCTCTGACATCTAGCTTCTGGACTATGTGAAATATTTTTCTGTTGTTTAAGGCATCCAGTCTGTGCTAATTTGTTGTGCCCACATTTGAAAGCTGATACTAGCCTATTAATAGATAGAGCAGTAAAAATGAATAAATAAATAAAAGTAGGACAAAGCAACTGAATAAGCACTTCAGAGAAAAAGAAATATGAATGGTAAAAATGTACAAAAAATGTTTAATATCTCTAGCAATTAGAGAAATACAAATTAAAATTGTGCTGAGATTCCATCTCACTCCAGTCAAAGTGGCAGTTATCAAGAATACAAGTAACAATAAATGTTGGCGAGGATGTGGTGAAGAGGTACACTCATACATTGCTGGTGGGACTGCAAACTGGTGCTACTACTATGGAAAGCAGTATGGAGATTACCCAGAAAACTTAGAATAGAACTGCCATTTGACCCAGTTATCCCACTCGTCAGTTTAAAATCAGCATAGTATAGTGACACAGCCACATCAATGCTTATAGCAGCCCAATTCACAGTAGACAAGTTATCAAACCAATCTAAGTGTCCTTAAGCAGATGAATTAATAAAGGAAAATGTGGTAAATACACACAGTGGAATATTACTTGGCCTTAAAGAAGAATGAAATTATGGCACTTGCTGGTAAATGGATAGAAATGGAGAATATCATGCTAAGTGAAATAAGTCAGTCCCAAAAATCCAAAGGCAGTATGTTCTCTCTGATATGTGGATGCTAATACACAACAAGGTAGGGTGAGAAGGGGAATAACAAAAGTCCATTGGATTAGACAAAGGGGAACAAAGTGAAGGGAGGGAAGAGGGGAATAAGAAAGACAGTAGAATTATCCAACATAACTCTTCTATCCTTGTATATAAACACAGGACCAGGGTAACTCCACATCATGAACAATCAAAAGAATAGGATATTAGTTAGAATAAATTATACACCATGTATGTACAATGTGACAAAATATACTCTACTGTATATATATCTAAAAAGAACAAAAATAATGATGATGATGAGGATGATGATGATGATGATAAAATAGGGGTACATATTCAATGTAGTTCTATTCAGGAATAAAAATATGAACAGTTGATACATGCAACAACCATGGATATATAAATCTATAAATAATTTCCTTGAATGAAAGAAGTTAGATACCCCTCCAAATAAATAAAAAATACTACATTGTCTATTATTCTCTTTATATGAAATTCTAGAAAATGCAAACTAAAATACAGTGACAGTAACCTAATAACTGTGAGATCAGGAAGGCAAAGAGGGATAGATTGGAGGGATTCCCAAGGGAACAAGTTATATAGGCATGTATCTATGTCAAAATATCACATTGTATGCTTTAAACATGTTCCCTATATTCAATTATATATCAATGGAGTTATTTTAAATAAGAAAAAAGAACAATGTTGCATTAAAAATGGTACATAGTAAGAGAAATTTTACAGTTAACTATTTTCAGAGTGTAACATTATTACCAATAGCAGTGCTTCATGCAATGTTTATAGAGATATAATATTTCTAATTTCAGAGATAATTTTTTAATTATTTATCCAATTCACCTATTTATCTATTTGTTGAAATTTATTTTTCCCCAAGAATGTATATAATCTTACCTGTTCTGCCATTGTAACATGTACCGGGAAACTCTATTCTATGATTAAGTAAAAAAAAAAAATGTGAGATTTAGGGAAAAAATGAGTTGACTTTATTTTATATTTCTGTTCAGTTTTTTCCCACGATGTGTTAAAATGGTGTGAAAGGCAACACATTTTAATATGGTGGAAACATGGTCATAGAGTAAAAGAAAATATAGAAAACTACTCTAAAGTTTCTGAACTAGTTAGAAAGAAAAGTAAAAAGTATGGAAATTACAAAAATAAGTCCAGCATTATTCCCCCAGAGAGCTCATTTTCTATTGCAAACGTTTTATGGATGTCATGAAATTAGCTTACTTCAATGAATATTCTAGAAGACTTGCCACCCTGCCTACTGGCTTTCTTATCCCTATTTCACTAAGCTTCCAGGCTGGGTTAAAATTGGCCTATTGGTTTTGGACACTGGTGTCAATAGAAAGTACCAAAAATTATGTTAAGAATACTGTGAATGTAGTCAAATGTAAACATTTAAAGTATCTGGAGAATGTGTAATTGATATGGAAAGCAAAGTGAAATATCGCTAAGGTTCTCATTTTTAGGTAATCCAGTTTTCCTGGAAATGTCTATTTAGTCTCACTTAGACAAGACTCAAAGATGTTGCCACCATGGGATATTAGAGAAATCACAATAGTGAAGAATGTCAAGAAAGAAAACCTTTCAATTTCTATTCTCAATTTTTTATTGCTGTTTCTTATGTCTCTTCCTTTTATATACAACATAAACATGTGTTGTCTCTGTACAAATCATGTTTTATTCAATAGAAACCACTGCTAGACATGTCTCACTAATTAGTCCTTTTCTAGTTTTTTTTTTTAATCTTCCAAGTCATAAGTCTAATACCACTTTATTTGTAGGGTATTCTAAACTTCCCACCATATCCTACCTAGAAAAAATTACTGACTCATTCATCTGTATTCACATGAATACATACCATTTAATGAGAGTCCTTTTTTTTTTTTTGTATCAGGATCATTATTGTTTTCTGTGCACATATACCTTTTGTCCATTGGAATGAAAGCTTCTAGGAACCCCAAAATATTTCTTCCTCTTTGTATTCAAGACACTTAGCATAATGCCTAGAATTTAATATCAATTAATGCTTCCTAAGTTAACCCATTTATATGACCTTTGAAATATTGCCATTCTGCACTATGTACACCATTCTGCCTAGAAAGCTTCTTTAATCCGTGTCTAAGGATCTAATCTCCAAGTCTTCTTTGTAAGATTCCTTTCTTGAAATAATTTGGTTTTAACATAATAAGGTGTTACATGAAATACATAAAAGAATGTATATTCCTCATAGGATAAGAGAGATAATTAAATTATATTTCCTGTTTAAGGTTGAGAAAGTCGACCTCTTCCTATGGATTTTTTTTTTTTTCATAATCCCTCTGCTTCCTTTTAGGAAGGTCCCAGTTCCATGATTTTGTACTGTGTCTTTGTTGTATATACATATTTTCAAGATATTCTGCCTGTCTTAATGTCATCTGTTAGGAGAAAAAGGGACAATAATTTCCTTGGATTATTGATGTGAGCATTAACTGAAATGTGTATGCAAAATGCTAGCAGAGAAGCTGCATGTACGAAGTTCTCAAAAACTGTTACAAAAAATAGCTATTCACCAGCACCATGCTGAGAATATTCAGAATCTCTAAAAAAAAATTCTAAAATAATATGCTTATTACTTCCCTCATGCAATTTATAATCATAATCTAGCTAGAGAACTAAAACTTGACTACAGGAGACCACCAAATAAAAATACAATATAGGGTTTAATTATGAAATGTTTTCTGATTTGAAATATGCTACTGCAGGAGTTCACAGAAAGTTGTAAAAATTGTGAATTATAGAAAGTATTTTTTTTCTTTCTAAGCAGAGAGTGCAAGAAAGTGATGGGTGAGATGCTCCACCCGAGAGATTTGGCAGGAATGGGGGAAACAGGTCGAAAGTACTAAAATATTATAACAGAGCAAAACAGTGTAATTCACAATATATCCTTTACTGGTGTTTTGTTTTTTTTTTTTCTTTTCTCCCTCTAAATCCACTGCAGATTTTGTGGTTTTTAAGCACCCTGAACCAACCACACTCAGCAAATGACTTTGCTATGTGGCTAAGGTCCTCTCAATTGAAGTAGGCAAATTTCACTTGCAACCACCTTCAAAAGCATTTATTAGCTATAATCTCAGGGAGTCATTTATTACCTTTTGATTTAGGGTTACTGCTTCTGAGTCATGTTTGAAAAGACATCCTGGAGGAAACCATAAAAGAAGATTAATGGATTACAATTATTTTCAGATTTTTTTCAAATTGTGACTTATTGATACAAACGGTATAGAACTTGGTAATGCACAAAGATAAGTTTTGGTTTGCCTGTTTTTAAATATTGGTTAAACCTTTTAAAGTATGTGGAATTTTTCCAGGTATTTTTAAAGAGCAGCTATGAAAAACTTAAGTCATTGCTACACAGAGGAAAAATCATATGGGATGAAAGAGAGAGGGGTGATGCAGCAAGTTATAATTGACATTAAATATGAATTACAATTGATATTGACCTCTGGTAAGTGTCAATATTCTTGAAGATATTACCACCTGGATTTTTTGGTAAAAATTTAGTGAAGTAACTTGTATATATATTTTTGTATTTTGTCCTTCATCTTTCCCTCTTCCAGTAAGTAACTATTCAATCATTGACTTGCTTCAGGGGACATAGATTATTGGTATGAAAACTGATATTAAATACAAGGCATATCCTTTACTGGTGTTTTTTTTTTTTTTCTAAAAGCCCAAACCCATGAAGAAGAACACACCTCCATCCACTGAAATATTTAAGGATACACATGGACATGCAGTGAAGGCATAATGTACAAAAAAGAACATTTTTTTTTTCAGGAAAGTGTTGTCAAATGAGAATCAAGTGAAACTAAATTCTAGGCACTGGGATTCCCAGCCTCCCTGTGTCCCAAGAGCAGTACAGAAACAATGGATCTAGCAGACCTGAAAATCCTTGTGAACTGGACCAAAGGGCTGCTTCCATCAGTACAACCTCTTTCTTTCTAGGGTGCTGGTGCTCAAGAATTCCGGAGGCTGAATTCTCTATAAATCCTGGAGAATTAGAACCCGGCGTGGAAATTGAATGAAATGATGCAAGACTTTATAAACTGTTGCTGTGAACTAGCCTCCCTGTCTCCGTAGGTCATGATGGACCATCACAAGGACGAGTTGAGCAGCTTTAAGCTTGCCCCGTGGAATTCTCTCTCGGATATTGACGTTCTTTCATTCTGCTGGCAAAGCTGAAGAAGGATTAGGGGCTACCTGCCACTGGCAGAGTTAATTTTTAACTTTTCATTCAGAGAAATCAAAGTAGAAAGACTTTGTCACAGTACCTATGATAGATGGAGCGTGATGACAGCGATACCATTTAGATATTTTTCAAGGAGAAACAACAAAATATGCAATTAGCAAGTGTGTAATTTACAAATGCCAATATGGGGAGAATAGAATGTGATGCAGTTACACACATTTCCTGAGAACTACCACGTGCCATGGGCTTCAGATCATTCTCTACCAGTACCCCAGCATTCAGTCAGACCTGTCCTTCCCTGATTATTGGCATATCTTGCTGTAGCATTTTCTTCATGGTCCTACCCAACTGGTGCCTACCTAGTGTACTGGGCATCTTATCTAAAATCACAACATGCCCCTCCAATCCTTCCTGTTCTTCTTCTGCAATTAACTTTACTCTTTATAACTTACTGTGGCATGAATACTGTACATTCTAAATATTTTGTTTAAGTTTTGTTTCTGGAAGTAAGAATTCTTACTCTTTTGCACAATCCTGTATCCCAACCCTAGGACCATGTCTGACACCCTGTAAAAACACAAACAACAGATCATTTGTTGAAAAATGAATTAAGGTTTGAATGACTCAGAGAAAAAGGAACAGCTATTAATCCTCACTTTTCTTGATGAGGAAATCAAGGTTAATACATATTTTTGTAATTTACCCACAGTCACAGAATGAATGAAAATATGAATACAAATGTATCTGACTCCAACGCTTTTAGCTTTTACAATGACATCTTTTGACATATCATACACTTGATTCAAATGGGGTATGAATTCTTATTTTTCCACTTGTACAGATTGCAGGATCACATTGGTTATACAGCCACATTTATATATACTGCTATAATAGTGTCTGTTGTATTCTGCTGCCCTTCCTATCCCCCCTCCCCTCCCCTCTTTCTACCCCATCTACTGTAACACATTTCTCTTTTTTTCCCTCTCCCCTCACACCATCATATATGTATTTTGTATAATGATGAGGGTCTCCTTCCATCTTCCGTGCAATTCCCTGTCTCTCTCCCATTCCCTCCCACCTCTCATCCCTGTTTAATGGTAATCTTCTTCTCATGCTCTTCCTCCCTGCTCTGTTTTGAGTCCTCCACCCCCCCACCTGCGCCTTATATCAAAGAAGACATTCGGCATTTGGTTTTTTAGGGATTGGCTAACTTCACTTAGCATAATCTGCTCTAATGCCATCCATTTCCCTGCAAATTCCATGATTTTGTTATTTTTTTAGTGCTGAATAATATTCCATTGTGTATAAATGCCACATTTTTTTATCCCTTCATCTATTGAAGGGCATCTAGATTGGTTCCACATTCTAGTTATTGTGAATTGTGCTGCTATGAACATTGATGTAGCTGTGTCCTTGTAGCATGCTCTTTTTAGGTCTTTTGGGTATAGTCCGAGAAGGACAATAGCTGGGTCAAATGGTGGTTCCATTCCCAGCTTTACCAGGAATCTCCATACTGTTTCCAAATTGGCCGCACCAATTTGCAGTCCCACCAGCAATGTACAAGTGTACCCTTTTCCCCACATCCTTGCCAGCACTTGTTGTTGTTTTGACTTCATAATGGCTGCCATTCTTACTGGAGTGAGATGGTATCTTTGAGTGTTTTTAATTTGCATTTCTCTGATTGCTAGAGATGGTGAGCATTTTTTTCCATGTATTTGTTGATTGATTGTATATCCTTCTCTGAGAAAGTGTCTGTTCAGATCCTTAGCCCATTTGTTGATTGGGTTATTTGTTTTCTTGTTGTTTAATTTTTTGAGTTATTTGTATATTCTGGATATTAGAGCTCTATCTGAAGTGTGAGGGGTAAATATTTGTTCCCAGGATGAAGGCTCCCTATTTACCTCTCTTATTGTTTCTCTTGCTGAGAAAAACTTTTTAGTTTGAATACGTCCCATTTGTTGATTCTTGATTTTAACTCTTGTGCTATAGGTGTCCTATTAAGGAATTCAGAGCCTGACCTCATGAGATGGAGATTAGGGCCAACTTTTTCTTCTATTAGACGCAGAGTTTCTGGTTTGATTCCTAGCTCCTTGATCCATTTTGAGTTAACTTTTGTGCATAGTGTGAGAAAGAGATTCAATTTCATTTTGTTGCATATGGATTTCCAGTTCTCCCAGCACCATTTGTTGAAGATGCTATCCTTTCTCCATTGCATGCTTTTAGCACCTTTGCCTAATATAAGGTAGTTGTAATTTTGTGAATTGGTCTCTGTGTCCTCTATTCTGTATCATTGGTCTACCCACCTGTTTTGGTACCAGTACCATGCTGTTTTTGTTACTATTGCTCTGTAGTATAGTTTAAAATCTGGTATTGCTATACCACCATTTTCACTCTTCCTGCTTAGAATTGCTTTTGCTATTCTGGGTCTTTTATTTTTCCAGATGAATTTCATGATTGCTTTTTCTATTTCTGCGAGGAATGCCATTAGGATTTTGATTGGCATTGCATTAAACCTATAGAGTACTTTTGGTTATATGGCCATTTTATTGATATTAGTTCTTCCTATCCATGAACAAGGTATATATTTCCATCTTCTAAGGTCTTCTATTTCTCTCTTTAGGGTTCTGTAGTTTTCATTGTATAGGTCTTTCACCTCTTTTGTTAGGTTGATTCCTAAGTATTTTATTTTATTTTTATTTTTATTTTGAGGATATTGTGAATGGGGTGGTTATCCTCATTTTCATTTCAGAGGATTTGTCACTGATATATAGGAATGCCTTTGATTTATGCGGGTTGATTTTATATCCTGCCACTTTGGTGAATTCATTTACTAGCTCTAGAAGTTTCTTGGTAGAACATTTGGGTCTGCTAGGTATAGGATCATGTCATCCTCAAATAGTTCTAAATTAAGTTCTTCTTTTCCTATCTTTATGCCTTTAATTTCTTTCGTCTAATTGCTCTGGCCAGTGTTTCTAGAACTATGTTGAATAGAAGTGGTGAGAGGGGGAATCCCTGTCTTGTTCCAGACATCTTTTTATACATTTAAATAAAATCATGTGGACACACATTCCTCTACCAAACCAGGTACTAAATAGTAGGAAACAAATAAGGACCAAGATATTGCATTTTCTATTATGCTTACACTCAAGTGAAGGACAAAGAATAATGAGGAAGAAATTTCAATTAAAAGACAAGCATATGTGGCAAGGTTAAATACTTTATTGAAGTACAGTGAAGGAACACTTAAGCTAGATTTAGGGGTTAATGGGAAGCTCCTTAGAGTAGATGCATTTTTAGCAAGACCTTACAAACGGATAAGAGAAAAGAAACACAAAGCATTTAGAGAGGTGAAAATTAAGAAGATGAAGAGGAATAGATATAAGCTCAAGTGGTGAGAAAGTAGAGCTAGGTCATGTTCTAGTTTATCTCCATGTTGAATAGTGTGAAGGAGCTAAAAGATTTTAGGTTATGATGGTAGAAAAAGAGAACTGTCCACTAATCAGGATATGAAATAGATAGAAGTCTGGTTATACAAATTTCTAATGTGACCCTATCTAATCAGACAAAGATACGATTTTTAAAACATCAAATGGCAAAGCCTTTGATTTATTATAGCATTAGTAACTATTACAACTCCACATTTTGAAAAGAGGAAGTCAGATGAATGGATACAGAAAAGGTGGGAGATATAGACACATATTCACACAACGGAATATCACTCAGCCATAAAAAGAATGATTTTATGATTTTTTTTTTTGGCCAGGAAATGGATGGATCTGGAGACTAACATGCTAAATGAAATAAATCAATCCCCCAAAACCAAAGGTAGAACATTCTCTTTGATATGAGGATGCTAACACATCTCAAGGAGTTGGAGAATAGAAATTCAGTGAATTAAACAAAGGAGAATGAAGGGAAGGGACAGAGGATTCATTCAGTTGAATGAATGAGACATAACTTTTCTGTGTTCATATATGAATATACTACCAGTGAAACTCCATATCATGTACAAGCACAAGAACAGGATTCTAATTAGAATAAGTCATACTCCATGTATGTATAATATGTCAAAATATACTCTACTGTTATGTATATCTAAAAAGAAAAAATAAAAAAAGAAGGAAAATAGAAAGTCAAACCCCAAATATCTTTACTTATCTTCCCCTTCATGTTCAAGTATTCAATTATTTCATTTTAGAGAATATTCTCCATGATAAGATCTCTGTTAGTGAATCTACTTTGTATTCAAATCAGTTATATACTGCCATATAACAAAATTACCAAAAACTTAGGGACTTAATACACAAATTGTTATTACACAGTTTCTGTGAACTAGGACTTGAAGAATTGCTTAGCTAGTCACCAGGGAGTGATATACCTTAGGGTCCCAGAAGGTTGCAATCAAATCACTGGCTATGGCTATGGTCTCATCTAAGCCTCCCTTTAGGAATGAACTGCCTTGTTACCCTGTGGTTCCCAACAGAATTAAGTTCTTGCAGTTTGCTGTATGGAGGACTTGGGTTTCTTGCTGACTATAAGGCACAAGTGGCTTTCAGCTCCTGGCCATGTAACCCACTTCATGTGGCAGCCTACAACATGAAAGTTTGTTTCCTTGCAGAAAACAAGAGGCAGAAAGTCTCCTTGCAAAAGACAGGCATTAACATTTTTTAATGTTATAAATTGGTTATTATATAACCAATATAACATTTTTTTGTAATATAATCACATACACATAGTTATGGACGTGCATGACCTTGGCTGCATTCCACTGCATCCAAGAAGGTCACAAGTCCAGCACATATTCAACAGGAAGGAAATACACAATACCAGATGGTATTCATGTTAGTCAGCTTTCCATTACTATAGCAAATAACTTCTATTAATCAGATTATAAAAAGAAAAGGTTTATTTGGCTCATAGTTTTGGAGTTTCATTACAAGATGGATTGGTTCCACTGATACAGGCCTGTGGCCAGGTTGTGGCAGAAGAATGTCATGGGACAACTACTTAATCTCATGCAGAGAAGTAGAAGAGATAGAAAGAAGGAGACTGTGGTCCCATTATCCTCTTCAGAGGCATGACCCTAATAACCTAAGGGACCTCCTAGTAGGCCCAGTTCTAGAAGGTTCTATCACACCACAATAGTTTAACACCAGGGAGCAAACCTGCAAACTTGGACCTTGAGAGACATTTAAAATCCAGACCATAGCAGCTAGGAATCCAGAGGCCAGGGAAAAGCCTCTCTTTCCCAAGAGGCTTCACTCTAAAACTTCAGGGTGATGCCTAGCTAATTAGTCCCCTGTACTGAGTGAGCACACGGAAGCTCACATCATACAACCCGGGTTGCTGCTCTAGAGACTGAGTAGAGAATCACCAGACAAACCTCTTCCCAAGGCCCTGTCTGCCGCAGTAAGCCTGCCACGTTGGGCTGATCTCTAGGGATGAGAGTTGTCCTATTGCACGACTAATTATAATCACCCGTGCTCAAGGGATGTTGTAATTGTGACACCTGGTAATGAGTGAGAACAGCCCCATTATTTTATGACTCCTACTTTTGAAGCTTTTCTTTCTTGAGAAGTGTGATTTCTTTAGGGAAAGGGAGAACGTGGCAGACCTGGGGACCAACTGAGCTCTGTAGCTATGTAAAAAATGCCTATGAAAGGAAATTAGCAGAGAGAGCAGACCTCCAGCTTTTCCCAATTTATGTGAAACCTTTAATCCTTGAAGACCTCATAGGCAATTGTTTTGTAAAATGACATCCAAACAGTTGTAACTGCCAACCGCTATTTTAATCTTGACATCAATTTCTGAAAACATCACCTGTGAAAAGTTCAACATTTAGCATTTCCTATTGTTTTCTTTTTTCTTTGAGTATAGATGTGGTTCATGTGAAAAAGTGCCATTTGGGGAAGAGAACAATACTAATGACCCCCAGATGAGATAAAAGACATAGAGAGTGCATAGGGGGCAAAAGTGCAGATGCAGGAGTCAGGAGACCTTTGCAATACTTCAGGCAAGCTGTGATTCCCAGAAAGGTAATTAACCTCTCTGGGCCAGCCTGTCTGAAGTATATCATGAGAGAGATGGATGCTCCTATCTAGTGCTTTCATAGTTCAGGAGGAGAAAATAAGGCATCAGTTAAATGAAGGAGAATTCTCACTACTATATTCCCTACACATAATTCTTTATTTTTTTGGTGGGGGGTGGAGAAAAAAATATTTGAAGAATTAAATATGAGTATAAAGCTTGACCTTGTGAGATTTTTTTCTTCAAGGTGATATGACAAAGTTCTGAAAAGTGAATCAGTCAGACTCAGCGAATTTCTAAACTACTTGTGTTGTCCACAAAACCACTCAGGTGGGAAGGAGGTGTCCAGATTTACTTCCAGATGTTTTCAATTAGGAGGGTACTACTGGGTCTCCATAAACTGCATTTTATCAAGTGTCTGCTAATGTAATCTGATGCCGCTCTCCCCCTAGACCTCATTTTGAAACATGTTTACCTATAATTATGAAATTTCTGATCATTACCTCCTTGCCTTCTTCCCCAGCTAAGATATGCTTCAAAAGTGTACTTAGACTGTTCCATACTCTTGAACTTTTTCCTGCACCCTGCCTTTTCTCTCCCGGATCACTAAATGATGTCTTTCAGGTCTGATCTTAATGTCATGTTATTTGTTTGTTTTTTTCAGCACTGTGGATGGATGGAACACAGGGCGTTCCACTGAATTACATCCCTAGCACCTTAATGTCGCATTCTAAAATGAAGTCCTTCTTACTGCTTCAGATTATCTTAATTAAGTCCTACTTTCTCTAGGACTTTATAACACTGTATACTCCTTCATAACAATAAGCACAGTTATACTTAATTAATATCTATAATTATTCCTGTCCTGTTTCTGTCTTCCTCAGTGTATAAGAGTCCCTGAATCTAGAGATGGTGTTTATTTGGTTTACTTAAGTAAGTAGTTCATCTTAAGCTTTTGTGGAGGGAAGAAAGGAAAGAAAGGAGGGAGGAAGAGATAGAGGGATGGAGGGAAAGAAGACACATCATAACCAATCAACAAATTAGCTCTATTTGAAGTTGAAGTGAAAGAAGTCCAGAAAGGAACAAAATGACCCCATTATTTAAATTAACATTCTGCAAATAAAACAATACAAATAAACCATAGAACAATCTTTGGTTTTAAAGATTGAAGCTGTAAGTTTCATTTGAATCCATTTTTTTACAGACTGACCAGATTCCATCATGATTTTTCCATGTAATTACTTAAGCTCTTGGTATGTCAAAGTAACTTGAAACAGTTCTGGGTTGTGTTTTGTTTTTATTATAATATTACTAGCAATGCTTATATTATTGTTGTTGTTTATAATAACAAAGCACAGATCTCTTTAGGAACCATTATTTCATAAACCAGAATGGCACATGAGTTCCCTGAAAAAAATGGAGGCAAGGGATGGTATCCATGCAGGCAAAACCTGAGAGCACTGGCTGGACTCTGGGAGCCATTTACCTAGACAGTTTCTCACCTGACAACAACCTCAGAACCAATAGCTGGCAAGTTATGAGAAAAGTCAACTGAAGCCAAAAGTTTTAAAAAATGAGGTGTGGTAATACCTTCAAATATTTGCTTTAGTCTAAACCATAAAAAAAAGATATATTCATTATCTACTCTGTTGGTGTAGAGCCAAACTTTGTTCTTTGAATGGCTGTGCTAGCAGAGAGTTTTACACGTTCTTTTGTCAAAAAAAAAAAAAAAAACTAAAAGCAAAATACACCACTAATGTTTCCTGAAGAGTTCTCAGTATTGGTCTCCTATGATGAAGTGAAGGTTTTTAATATACTTATAAATAACTCACACAGAAAATTTATAGACTTTTATGGACTTTTTCTTCTTCTGAACTTTTTATACTCTTCGCTTTCACATCTATTTTGATAGCAATTTTGCTTTTGCAGTTTACCTTTATGGAGGGAAAATCATTTATCTTCATTTGTATAAAAGGCACAGTTCTTTTCTTTGTGCATTCAAGTTTAATTAGTTTTGTATTGATTACAATAACAAGGGCAACAAATTTGGGGATAAACACAAGGGACTCTTGAAGCACAGGAACCAATTAGTGAAACCAGAATTGTTCCCACTAAGTTGAAGAGAGCCTAGTCCCTTACTTCATTGGGAAAGAGAGTTCACTGATCTGTTCAGTTCAGTAAAAGCTGAGAATGTCTCAGCTATCTGGTGTAACTTAAACTTTCCATTGCAGTGGCTTATGAAGTGTTAATAAACTCTATATTCACACATGGAAGATACTTCTGTCATCTTTACTGAACAGCATTGTCTTTATAAACAGCCCTGGAGTTTAACATTGAGTCATAGGAATTTTATTTAGATCTAAAACCAGTAACCTAATTTATCATTTTGCAAGTCGTAGTATTGAGATAAGTTGAGGGACTCTTGACAGACAGGGATATCTGGGGTAAGTATACAGTCAGGTTTTGAGTAAGATAAGCAGGTATTTAAAGTTCCAATCTGCATTGACTGAAAGAATTCACACACATATTGAATACCTCCTAAACTTCTACTGAGAAGATGAAATTTATGCAACAGGCAACAGTCAATAAGCTAGTCATGAGCCATTCAGTTAAAATAACATGCTTTTGGGGGGATTTGGTGTAATAATTAATAATTAAATCTTAATTATTATATCTATGAAATAACTGAAATAAAAGGGTCAGAATTATCAAATAACTTTAGCCATTGTTTTTCCTCAAAATAAAAACTAAAGCAAGCACCAACAAAATACTGAAATAAACTCAAAATATATGTTTTTCTAAAAATCCCTATATTTGGGTGCTGGCAGAAAATTATTTTTAATCATGATGTTAACAGTGGCAATTTCAGTGGTGACTAGGAAGCAATCCTGGTGGACGTTACTACCTGACACTAAGACCATCCATAGGCAGCCTAAATTGTGCTACTCTGAAATTAGTGTGCATAAATATTTTAAAGAAATGAATGTTTTCATTTTTTTTCCCCAAATCGCCATCCAAAAATGAGATTCTATGAAGGACTAGTCTCCTACGGCTACTAGAATAAATTACCACAAACTGGGCTAACAACAACAGAAATTTATTCTCTCATAAATGTGAAGGCCAGAAGTCTGCAATCAAGGCCTTGCCAGGGCTGGTTTCCTCTGAGGCTCCGAGGGGGAATCTGTTCCTTGTCGGCATCCAAACTTCTGGTGACTGTAGCAATGTGTGCCATTCCCTACTCTATTTTAGCTCCATGAGTCCAGTCTATGTTTCCATCTTTACAAGGTCTTCTGCCTATCCAAGTCTCAAATTTTACCCTCAAATAATTCCATTTAGGTCTAGCCCTAAATCCAGCATGACCTGATCTTGATATCCTTAACCTAATTCATCTCAAAGACTCTGTTTCTTAATATTGTCACACTTACAGTCACTGGGGTAAGGACTTGCATACAACATTTTCAGGAGTACACCATGCAATCCACCACACTAAGAGACATGATATGGTCTAGTTTCCTCAAGACTCTCGCTGTTACACAGAACTGAGCCTGTGGAATGACAACCAGATCTGATGATGCTAGTGGACTATTTTCTGAGAATTCTAAAAGCTTTCTCTCCTAATGGAACAGATTTTTGCCTTGATGCATGAACATCTGCTCATGTCTCATAAAATAATTTGTACTCTTACAAATGGAAAATGATCATGAATTCAGACAGGTGGCTTTTCCTGTGGGAAAATATTCAGAACTTCCTAAATTTCACTTTAAGACCCTAGCGATGTTGAAGGATATCACAGCCTGTCATTAAGTTGACATATTGCCTCAGAACAACACGGTGTGTGCCAGTTATGAGTTGTAAGGCTGTCCATTATTATGTGTTTTCCTTTCTTCTGTGTTTCAGGTTATCAATCTTCTGGATTCAGGAGCCATCTATTTCCATTATAGCACAGCTCAATTTCTCTTGATCTCGCTTGCATCTACAATTCTCTGATGTGTATCTCAGGAAATGAGGTTATCAATGACTAGCCCTAACACTATTCCATTCCCTGTGTCTCTTAGTGACAATTTTTAAGTGGATTTTTATCCCTTTCCTTCAGTGAAGTTAGGAGGGGAATAGAGAGACAACAAGCACAGAGGTGATTCTAAAATAATCTTTTAAAAAAAATGTTTTAAAGCAAATCTGTGAATGGATAAGGAAAATAAATGTGTATAAGAAAACCCAAAATGAAATCAGATTTAATTTGGCAGATATTTGTCGGGTGCCCATTGTATGCAATATTTTTGGGAAGCATATTGAAATTCAGAATGTATGGAAAAGAAGAGAGGCAGTAATCCAAGAATCAGGAGAACTGAAATATAATATTCACCATCATCGTGAGCTTGTGTAAATGACTGTACTTCACTGCATTGAAAGGTTTTTTTTTAAATTATAAAATAATGGGCTTAGACTAGATCTCTTCCAGAGTTCCTTTTATCTTTTATAGTTTATGGTTAGATATATGCAAATATGTTGGAAATAGAATATACAGAGAAAATGATCACTTTCTGGCTCTATCACTGAAAATGAATATATGCTTAATTATGACTTTCAATTTATTGTTATATCCTTATTGATATTTAAGTGAACTTGGGTCTAGCTCATCCCTTTAAAAATATACTTCTTGGGCTGAGATTGTGGCTCAGTGGTAGAGTGCTTGCCTACCATGAGTGAGGCACTGGGTTTCCTCCTCAGCACCATATGAATAAATAAAAAAAATAAAGTTATTTTAAAAATACACTTTTGGAGAAGCAGAATGTGGTTCTTATGCTACCAAAGGATAAATTATGGATCCTCTGGAATTCCTGGTATAAAATATATGGCAACATGTACAAGTTGTTTCAGACACCGTTACATCATTCTGTACTGTGAACAGCCAGATGCACTTCCATACACAGATGATACTCAATATATTTTGCACATTTGTGTAGCTTATCCCCACTTAATTGAGCTGTAATTTACATATAAAGTAATTTTGTTTGTTTTAGAATTAGCTATAATTCCTGATTATACTTTTGCATAACAGCAACAATTTATTTCTAAGATTTACTTATAATAAACAATTTAGGATTAACTGATAATGCTATCAGAAGAAATCAAGGGTAGAAATAAAAAAGTACAAATACATTGTGTACCAAAATTGAGACCACAATCCTTTCTCTCTAGTTCTTCTTTGAATGACTACTTGGTACAAAATCATCTTTCAGTAACTTGTTCTTGCCTTCTCTATTTAAAATAAGAAACACTTAAGATCTAGTAACTAAATTGTTGAGATGGAATTTAGCAAAACATTTTTAGTGAACAATAGTTTTCCTAAATTTCATAAGAAGTACCTACAAGACATATCCCCAAATTTATTAATAGTAGTTTAAAGGAAAGATTTCTTGTATTCAGGCAATTATCACACAGATATTTTATTAAGTCTATAAAAGAAAAAAAAATAAAGTTTTGAGAGACTTGCAGAAAGATGAATTTTGAGAAGCTATCTCCCCCCAAAACAAATAATGAAATGAGAAAGCTGACAGATAATTCTGAGTCTTAAGAAAAACTGAGAAGATTTCAACATATGAGAAGAGGTGCAGTCTTGCAGTGGCTGATAAAAGACAGACAAAAAAAAAAAAAAAAAAGATGGATTGGGATGAAGAAATAGATGGCCTTGAATGCCAATGCCAAGTTTGGAAATATTATATTGGGGACATTTTGGAAGTTAAATTAATTATGGGGATCAAAAGACTAATTATTTTCAGTATTAGAGCTGGAAAAGAGAGAATAAGTTTCATAACCGCAGAAGTACAATCACCAAGCAATAAAATTTTGCAGTTGGACATCTTGTCAAACACATTTGCATAATAACACATTGTACTCTATTATTATTTCAAATAATGTTTTTCATCACTAAGTGCTTAATAAGCACTCATTAAGATTAATAAGTCAGACAAGAATGCTATGCAAATCACAAGTTTTCAGGTGCATTGCATAAATATAATTTTCCCTGCTGTGTAAGTGTTCTTGATGCTTTCAAACCTTTTGTACTTAGAAGAAGCTTGTAATTTTGTCTCATTGTTATGTGTTTTTCTGTTTGATAGTTTTCTAAGACAACTGTCATTTCTCAAAGGATCGGTTTGGGAGTTTAGAAACTGAGGGTTTTTGTGGCAATGTTTCTCTTTTTCCTTCATCCTCTGTCCTACCGCTTGGTTCATCATCTACGACATCAACATGGCCACGACGGCTGACTTTCCTTATTTTCTCTTGACAGTGTCCTCAGGGTTGATAAATGGCCCTTTCTTGGTGTGGAAGGAAAGTATTTATTTTGAAACTGTATAGAAGTTTATAACGTCATCACCTGCTACCACAATAACTGAGAAAGAAAACAAGGGTTATCACTTCCCCAAATTTAAGAAACTGATACTTTTAATGTTTCTTCCTCAGTCTTTATTCTATTCCTTTTTAAATCTTGATGGTTGCTGAATTGTGCTTTGGCTCAATTTAACAGCAATTTCTTGCTGTTGATACATTGGAAAAACTCATGTAGGAGTATTAACTAGTTACTTATTCTATGGCATAAGATTAATAATTCCTTATTTTCTCCTTTTAGGTTTCTGTTTGATAATCCCCATTCCACTCCAACCCCCCCACCCCGTGACCTCAATTAAAACAACTACAAAGAAGAACATACACCATCTAAATTGGGTCCATGTGTCAACACAGCAGTTGCAGAGTTAGTTAAAATTGCATGTTTTAGTAAAAACTGATTTATAAAACTCAGATTAGATTAAAGATGGCAGTGAGGTCTCCTATTTCCTTAACCTGGAGTTGAAAATAACCTACAATTCAAAGCTGACCTGACCCATTCCGTTTTAGGCAGAAGAGCCTGCAGATAGCTGGAATATAACAAGTTTCCCTCTGTGGGGAAGTCTTGTCTGGTCTCCTTAATACAAAGAAACAGGAAGTTCAAAGGAATTCAAAAGGGAAAGAACAGAACCCCTGCTACACCAGAGCACAGATCAAAGTAATAGAAACTTAGTTCTTGTACTGACAAAACCACAAATCTGCAGCTTAGTGAAATAAGATCCTGTACTTGTCATGACCCAAACAATGACATTAGTGACTTCTTTATGGATATGCCATAAAGGGTGACCACACCCTACCCTGGCAAGCTCCTGGTGTGATGAGATGATGAAACTCTCATCTCCCAGATGAGAATTAAAACATGGGAAATATGTTTTCAACTTTATGTAATTAAATAGCAGTCGACAGATTATTTTAAAGACATGGTGTTTCAATATAATGTTCTACAAATTTCTCATGTACCTACATATCTAGATTTTCAGACTATTTTCAGAAATGATTGGGTGAGCAAATGACTTTGGAAAGGCAGAGGCAGTGATCTTATCTAGAGGGAATTTCCTTAAACTCCAGGATAGCATAGAGAGAAATATCTCCCTACCCTGGAGATATTCCAAGATTGTAACAATAGAGATACCTCCCTTTCCTTCCCAGAGTCAGTAGACTAATAGTCTAGAAAATATAAATAAGATCTCTGTCTGAGATGATATGCCAGTAGCCTGTGGGTAAGACTGGAGATTTTGACATCAGGGCTCCTCTTCTATAATGCACCCCAGTATATGTGCAGGTAGATCTCTTGCCTTTGTCACATCACCTTTTAAAAAGGTGGAGTTTGAGGAACAAGGGTCAAAATGATACCCCCACTAATGCAATTGCCCTGAGTAATAAACTGCCTTTTGTCTCTGACCCAGAGAACTCAAATATTTCTCATTATACCATGAACATCTATGACAGAATAATTTGTTAGCTTGAGGGTAAACTCAGACTGCTTAGAATTCCTGATATAATAGTTTGGTGACATTTTTCAAACTAACAATTTTTGCAAAAAGAAGCAAACGCTGTTTAAAAAAGAGAGAAAAGAAGCTGATGTTGATTGAAGAAATAAGCATTATATTGCTTAATCTTCACAATGATTGAAGACATTATGTCCGTGAAGATGAGGAATTTTTCAGTCTTATTCTCTGAATCTTCTCCAATGTCTAGTACAATGTCTGACACAAAGCAGATGCTCAATAAACATTTCTTCGGTGAAAAAAATAAATGAATAAATATGAATGTTTAAGTTTGTTTTTACAGATGGTGGGTTGCTACACAGAGAGAAAAAAAGCAATTTTCCTGGAGCCACAGAGCTAATAATTAGCAGACCTGGAAATGGTACCGAAATCAGTCAGATTGCAAGATCCTTTTAGTTAGATTTTAACAATGTGTCATTTGATATTTACATCCATCCATTTTTATGGAGGACTCTTTTCCAATGAATTGTATCAAATAATTATGAACTGGCCTCATTCATAAACAAATAAGAAATAAAAATATAAACAAATAACAAAAAAATCAATAAAAATAAAAACATAAAATGAATCAAAATCATTTTCACTATTAAAGCATATTCTTTGGAGTTGGGTGCAGAAATCATAGTTTCACAACTTCCCCTTGCTATTATTTGTGCTTATCATATCTAATTTTATGTAAATATTTTAAGCAATATAGTTATGAACTTGATTATTCAAAATGTTTAAAATACAACATTCTCTTAACTCATGCAATATCTACACATTAGTTTTTATTTTCTTTAAATTAACCATGATTTCTCTTACAGCATATGCTGCCTTATTTTTAAAACCCAAAGCACAATTGAATATGAAGTTCATCCACCATTGTTACTGAAAAAGAGGGTTACACTAATCAGCTATGATCATATTTTTATGGCAAAAGACTCTACATTGTTTAATTGGAAAAGAAGAAGTTAAAGCATCCTGCCTTTTATGCATCTCTCTCTCTCAATTATTGCTGGGGATCCTCTGGAGAAAGATTCAAGGGATCAGTAGATATATCTCATCTTCATGTGAACATGATGACAACTGCATCTCTTAGGCTATTAGAGTAACACCACTTGATAGGAGGAAAACACCTTCTACAGAATGGTCTTAGCTGGTGTCACTGGTTAGAACTGCTTATGATAAACTACACAGAATCTACAGTTCAATGGACCATAGCTACCTCAGAAGTTATACAATCATAACTCATATTAGTGTCCTAAAAGTCCCCACTGCGTGAGGCATCTGTCCAAAGCTAATGAAGAAAGAAATTGGATCCACTGTCAACATCTGACATGTCTCTGGTTTGCCTGTGCCTTTTGATTTTGTATGTCCTTGAAGTTATTAATGAACCTTGGTATTGGGTAAAATCTCTGATTTGTGCAATTCTTACTTGGCAATCTGATCTTTTGTGTTAAAATCTGCATTTATTTTTCTTCTCTTTCAGGTAAAGGTAATATGAAGTGAATAATAAATGGATTATGTAACAAAATTCTTTGAGTACATGGTTCTATTCCAGCTGAAAATACTCTCAAGCATCAGCTAGCTAATGGGCTTAACAACAAGTGTTTACTTAGCTAAGTCCTTCAATTACTCCAAAATACACTATTTCCTGTGTGTTCTACTACTTGACTGTAGTGTTTGTGTTCTCTTTTACTTTTAATCCAAAGTACTTCTGAAACATTTCTACTACAGACTCTTTCAAGCCTCTATTTACAGAGATCCACCAAGCTATTTTAGAGTGACATCCCTATGTAGTGGAGAAAACAGATCTCTTTTTTAACCTAGTATCACTTTTCTACTATACCTATGTTTTCTCTTACAGATTTTAAGCAGATTTTATTTATCAACTCAAGTTTTCTCTTCTCAAAACTCAGCATTGTATTCCTTAGAAAGAGGAAGTTTAAGTGATGCTGCACATGAAAACATGCTTTGTAAGTGAGTGTGGATGGTGTTTATGATCAGAGAAGCCCAAGAAATGTAAATTATTTCCAAACAATAGACTGTCTGAGTGCACAGAAAGTTTTCCTTTCGCAGTCATATTCCCAGACTACACAATGGCTGGCTTACATCTATCTACCTGTCTATCTGTCTCTCTTTTCATCCATCAATCTGATGAGTGTTTACAAAATAGTGAATGGATTTCATATATATATATATATATATATATATACACACACACACACACACACACACACACACACACACTGACTACCTCATCATTAACAAATGCTAGAGTCCTCAATAAGACATGAACATTCCAGAGTGATCAGTACCACATGGAGACTTGTTTGTGTAAATAGTGGTTTGGAATATTTTTTGAAACCACTGGGGGGAAAGAAAAATTACTGAGTCAGTTAAAATAAAATGGGAAAATTGTTTTTATTTGTATGTCACTTTAATGCATCCATTTCATGTGGCTTTATCTCATATGGGTGCCAAGGGAGTTATTGTAAGTAAAAGAAACTGTGTGGTGCTAAGTCCTTTTAATAGGGAAAATAAATAGAAAATTAAACGCTGGCAAATAAATTGCTATAATTTGACAAGGCAGATGAATTGCAATACCCAAGTTGGAAGAAAAGGTTTGGCTAAGTTTAAATGTCACAAAATAGTGAGGCCATTACCTCACAAAATTCCCTAGGTGAGTACAAGTATTGCAATTAAGTCTGAACCCTAAATAACTTGAGAAACATTTAGAGACTCTGCCATACTAAGTGTAATAGGATAATACTCTCATTAAGTTATAGTAAATTATCATGAGTAAGTCAGGATCATTTCAGAATCCAAAACAGTTGTTTGGATAATTCATTTCCAAGAGCCCACTGTGGCATAATCCTGCTGCAGCCATCTGTATCATAAGATAAGTTGATTCCCAAGTTTATTACTAAAACACCATGGCGATGTCAGTAAATTTGCCAGAGTGATTTCCCTGTGGTCACACATTTATTTAGCCAAACAAATGACTGTGTTGGCGGTAGGTAGCAGATGTTGTCAGTTATAGGATACAAAATCATCCAAAGCATCTTTTCAGTGGTTGCAGCTGAAAGGGAGTGGCATTATGAAATAAGCCAAGTGATTTAAGCTACACAAGGACTGTTTTTTGTTCCTTTTTCTCTTGTCATTCCTGTTATATCACTTCTTCCAGATTTCCATTGAATAGTGATAAATTCCTATTGCTATCCATTGGAGTGGTGCATAGAAGCACTGAATAATTCAAAAACATATAATACTAGGGTTTTGCAAATGGTTTACCTCAATATGACCATCAATGCATGCCAAACATAGCCCTTACACACTTACTAATTCTTCTCTGTCCCAGTAATGCAAAAACATTCTCTTCTAATAACCAGATATTTCTGTAGAAGGGCTTTCAATTATACCTAGCATCATGAGCTGCTTGCTGTCACTATATTTATTTCTCTATTCACCATCTCCATCTCCAGTTCATGGGATTTTTGTTTCTGAAAAAAGAAACTTGAGGCAGATGTTGCAGGCTAATTCATGCAATGCTTATACCTTGCTCTATTTGCATGTGAATATTACAAATTGAAACCTAGAAAAGCTTAACTTGCAACTAGCAGTGACTAAGTAATAAAGTCTGTCCAATAAAATATAATCAGAAATGTGATGGTATCATCTTACCCTTTCTCCTTCTTTTTAATGTGTGGAATTTCAGACATAAGACACATTTGCAGCAACCATTTTGTAATCATGAGGAAAAAGAAAATCCAGAACTAGTATCCACAGATAGGTTCTTCAGGATTTTTGGTCTAAGAAAAGGCATGGGGTCTCTATTTCCAAATGAATGTACATTTATCTGCTATTTTCAATTAAAAGTATTCATAAATATTGAAAATTTTTTGCTGGGCAGGAGAGTCTGAAATTAGTGGTAAGTTCTCTGCATTTTCTGCAAATAGCTACCTGTCCTTTTAGTCTCTTTCTATAGGGTGTGTGTGGGCAAATGATGGTCTTTTATGTAATGAATTTTAAGAAACCATGTTCATCTATTATACCCCTGTACCATAGTGAACATATTTGTCCCTTCTGAGTGCTGCCATCGAAGGACAGTCACTGCCTGCCCTTTGCATTCACCTCTGGCTCTCATCAACCTGGTTTATGTCATGATCTTGACAGCTACTTAGGTATTGACACCATTATGTATCAAGTCACAAGAGAGTAACTTTTACATGTTATCCTCAGGAGAAAAGACCTTAAGTTTGTACTAAGGATCAATTTATGTACAATGGTTTATTTTTATACTCTACTTGTGATTTTGTTTATTCATGTCTTAAAAATAAATCTTTGAAAACTTTCTTCCCCCAAAGGTGTAAAGTTGACTTTTCTTCTATTCTGCCAATCTTAAATGCTTTCTTCCTGGGGATTTTGTGTTCCTAGAGCTCCTTTTAGTTGTGCATGACTCTTACTCTTCCTTTTCCTCTTCTTTTCCTGCATCCTTTCCTTGGGGATGGTCCTTCATGAGATCACCCTTGACTCTCCTTTCTTATCACTAGGCACACTCTTGGGGAATTTTTGTGTTCACCTACACAGCTTTAATGACATAATAATAGTGACCATTAAGCCCTTGTCTCCAGGACTAAGCTCTCTCCTGGGACATAGAGTATGAACAGGTTGAGCTGATCAACTTGCTCTCTGTAGGGGAAAAGGCATAGTGAAGCATTTGCTGATTCCTGTGGAATAAATATGTCTATAGCCAATTTTAAGATATAAGTTGTTTAATAACTACTTCATCAAATACCTGAAAATTAATACTTGACTCTTCCAAGTTAATTACAAGGAAGCTCTAGAAGCTCACTGCCAACTTGATATCACTTGGCTACTGTGGAATTTCAATACCAATCTGCCCCAAATTGTCTCTTGTAGACTTCCTCTCTCCCTGCTTGTTCCTTCTCATTGAGAAGTACCCATTCATGTGCTTAAATCATAGTTCAGAATACCATCCCTGATTGGTTCCCATACTTCACATCTGGTCAGCAATCAATGCTGTGACTTCATCTTCAGTATCTTTCAAATATTCCAGTGACACTAGCTAAGTCATAGTCACCATCACCTCTCTCACCTGCATTGCTGTGACAAACTGATTATTCTCACTGCCTCTGATCAGCTGACTCTTCTTCCTGTTGATCCTCTATATAGTGCCCAGAGAGATCTTTCTATACTGCAGGATTATGCATGTCACATTTCTAGTTAAAGCCCTTCATTGGCCTTAGGGTGCAATTTGGATGAGGTTGTAAATCATTCAGGGTACCAGGACCTTTGTGGCCTGGTCTCTGCTAATCTACCATGTGTGATTTCATGCACACTATAGCTAATCACACATAATCAAATGGAATTAGTTATGCATTCTCTGTTAAGTCCTAGCCATTGTTTATACACTTTCTTACAAGTCTAATATCATCAATAATAAATTCAATATTTTAGTGTTAAACATAGTATATACCAGGCTCTATTTTAATTTTCTTTTCAATACACTTATCTTCATAATCTAGTAGTTAAGGTTTTTTCACTTGTTTTTTAACTGAGGGATGGAGAGGTCAACCAAACTCTTCCAAGATTATACTGCTAGTAAATATGGTGACCAGAATTCAAACACAGGAAAACTGACACCAATATCTATGCCTCTAAACACTATGTTTCACAGTTTCTCGGTGCCCTGTCCCCTGTAACGCCTAATCTTTATTACATTTCTTATGGTTGCCTTCTTTCAGGAGTTTTTTAAAATGTAAACATTTCCAGATTTTACTCTAGTGTCCTAAACTAATCTCTACCCTTAACATACTTTTGTGGAATTGGTCATTTTCTTATCTAGGGCCCTCAGAATACTTTCATCTTTCCATGGCTAGGGCTGTTTTGCTTACCATTCAATCTGTACCCACTGGAGTGCTTAGCAAAAAATTAATGTAAATTTGTATTTGTTGAATGAATAAATGTTCAAAAATTTGGAACTTCTACTCAAAATAAGTAGGACTGAATAATTTATAGACACATATTTTGACAGCCTAAAGAGGGCAATAAAATAACAGACAAATTTCACACTCACTAAACCCAACAATTACTGGTTTGGGTTAATCCATTTATTGGGGGATTATAATCCAAGAAATGGAAAAAGTAAAAAATATGAATTGTGGAATTGCAGAGTATTAAATGTTGAAAGAAATTTAGAAATTTTCCTGTTGACTTTTTTTTTTATTATTTGAAGAAGAAACTAAAGTCAGGTAGTTAAGTGAGATGTGCCAGAATCTTATTTATTCAACTTTTCATAAGATTAAGCTAGAGAATTCAATAGATGCTTTTTCCTTAAAAAGAATAAGAATGAAAAGTTGGATCTAGGCATGTTAATATTAAGTCAATAGTAATTTGATCTTGAAAGTTATAATTACTGCTTTAATTATTATAGAATAATTGATTAAAAGTCAGAGAGTGTGGGATGGAAAAGGAAGATATGTATGGGAATGTGTGTGTGTGTGTGTGTGTGTGTGTGTGTGTGTGTATGGCTACTTTATTTCTCCTTTCACATTTAGATTAATAGAAACACACTCTCCTGATAACTTAGGTGAACTCTATTGCTTGTTATCTTCTCCAGCTCTGTAAAGCAGAGATAGCACAAATATTCTCTTTTTAAACAAACAACTATGATAATTCTGTAAAACTCTAAGTAGCTTCGATCATTTAGTAGAAACTCACTAAACATTTAATGCATAAGAGATATTTTGCTGACTCTGAATCTTTTCTTGCATTTTAATGCATTTATAAATATGTTTTTCAGGTGCAGTTTTATTATTACAAAGTTTTAAAATACAACATGGTTAACTTTCCTGAAATCATAATCTATAATATGATATAAACAATGTAGTTGTCACATACAAATTCTGCACTCAAGATCTGCTATGAGGAATTTAGTTTTCAACTGTCAGGCTACAGCTGTCAAATGTGATTTTAGTTATTTTCTAAAAGAATTTTTCAGTTTGCTATTTAATGTGGCCATTCATCATCATTTTTTATATAAAGAATTTAAATGATACCTTAAAATTAAACAAAGTACTTACATTTTTTTTAATTCAATCTCTTAGGGAAAATTTTACTTCTTTTGCTTGCTTTCATCATTATTAAACAAATACTAGTAACAGCCGGGTCTCCCCACTCTGGACTTCACCTGTGCTGGAGTCTGTTTATAGCACTGGTCATCTTTCATTTGCTGTGAGTTCACAATCATCTTCCTTCTCATGAATACTTCTGGATATCATGAGCAGAATAAGAAAAATCTGCCCTTTAAGTTACAGGGTAAGTAGGCAGGCTTATAAGCAGGAATTATCATGCCAAGACAGAACCCCATACTATGCAGAACCCAGAGAAACATGAACATTGAAAAAGAGAAGACAGTTTAAGACAGTTTCCTAGACTGTGCTTTATTATAAGTGTGCCTTTTGTGTACCTACATCAGCTGAACCAGATCTGCCACACTAATAGAGATCAAGCAGAGAAGAACATGTTCCTTTTTCTCCTATGAACCACTAAATCCTTTTCATCATCTTCTGAAGGCTAAGCTGCATGTCTGGAACAATGGTTTATGGTTTATAGCAAACATTTGTCTTTGCTCCCTAAACATTCTGTTACCATTTATATCAGATGCCTCAACTTTGTGTCTTTCTTACTCTTACTTTGTCATGTTATTGTTAATATAAAAGTAATGATATATTGTTTCCAGAAGGTCCCACAATGCATTTGAGTAGAAACAGCTTTGAATCCAATGATCCATCGTGGTATGTATAAAGTGCTCTAGATGGTGACAGATTTTAGTTACCACTTTTCCCAACACAGTCTCTTGCAATCAAAGTCCTAAGCCCCAGAAACTATGTTGGGTTTCTAACAACGTGAAATTGAAGTTGCAGATAGAATTACGATTGCCAGTCAGTTGATGCTGGAGTAGAGAGATTATCCTGGGTTATCTGATTTGGCCCTATATAATCACAAAGACCCTTTAAGAAGAAAGGAAAGTCAGTTTTAAACTGATGCTACATTAGAAAGACTCTACTGGCCACTGTTGGCAATCTATGTAGAAGGGCGGGAAGATAGAAAACCTGATTCTACCTTACAGACCCCAGAAAGAAATTCAGACCTGCTGATACCTTGATTTTAGCCTGGTGAGACCCATTTTAATCTCCTGATCTTCAGAAACTTACTATTTTTTCAATAAGATAATAAATGTGTGCTACTTTAAATCACTGGTAATTTATTACAGCAGCAGTAAGAGATTATAATACCCACTCTATTGATGATAGTTGTGTGATTCTGAGGAAGTCACTGAACTTCTTAAGACATGAGCTTTCACTCTACAAAAGGGTGAAAAATATTTTCAAGTAACCATTGTGCAGATTAGATACAATGATACTTGTCAAATCAATTTGTTTTACCTAATTTGTAATACAAATTTTATTCCTATTATAAAAATTAGTCCCAGGCTGTAGTTGCATCTTTATTTACTTGCCAGCTACATGTGTTTGATAAAATCATTTAACCACTTTGCCTTTTTTATGTGAAAATTAATATAGGCAAACAATCTACTATTTAATGAGCACTTATTACATCTAAGACAATAACATATAGAGAGCTTTAAAAAAATCGAGTAATTCCTGAACTTACCAATGAAGAAATGATGGGCTATTACATCACTTATAAAACTATCCATCATTAAGTAAATGGAGACATTATTGATGTTATTTTTTAGATGCCCATTGGTTAGAATAGAATTTTATTTTACTGTATTTCTCTATGGGCAACCACTTAGAAAACTATAAGGAGCTCTGTCACATGATGATGTCTAATGTCACTCAAATTTCATTTTATTTTTGTTGTGTAGAAACCCCTACTTTTGCTTTGGGAAATGGCTTTTCTACCATTGAAAAAATATGGGGAGGGTTTCAATAAAAATGCCATCGTCTCCCTCAATCAAGGCATAAACTGCTAGTGAATGCATGATGGCCCAATAAAGTTATTCATGGAATTCCAATCTTGAGTTGATTGAGAACTAGATTTGGAATTAAATTCATTCTTCTAGTGGAGGTCCGCCAAACCTGCCCAACAGCTTCCTGTTTTCTGCTTTTTCTTTTGATTTTGTTTTAGGACTGGTTCCCAGCTTTCCCTTCAGATCCATGAATTGTTTCAGATCTTTCCAATAATTTCCTTTACTAACCTAAATCATTCATAAAGAGATTCATCTGTTTTTTACTGAAGACCTCTAAATGATATATCAATAAACAATGTCACCCATACATAACATTATTCTATATAGTGAAACTCTTAGGATGAAATTCTGCTTCATTCTATATGATTCTGTGTGAAATTCATAATCACATAGTACAGTAAACAAGAGGCACATTGAGCTCTGTAAACAAACACTAAAAATTACCTTACTGTGGTTCAAGATGAAAGATAATTGGAGTCAAAAAGTCAAAAATTGAAACTGGGCAGAGATGGGTCACTATAGAGAGAAATTATTATGATACTTTCAGATCTGAAATGCCTACTTTTATCCTTGAAGGGGCACTTCAAATAAATTCCCTAAGGGGAATAAATGCATGGAGGCCAAGAGCCAAAAATGAAATAATCTTTATTAATTAATAGAATCATATCAGCATAAGATACTGATAAGCACCAAGAAGACCAAGTAATTAATTACATGGGACATTTTTATAAGCACAATAAGGGAATTGCATTGATGAATGACAAATGATTTCTATCTTCAGGGAATGGGAAAGATAGGAAGGATCAGGAACCATTTCTGATTGAAGAGACTACTTTTCTAGAAGGATCAGTGACTTCTCAATTTATGAAGATACTTATCAGATAGGATTACAGGCCTGAATGCCAAAACTTCTAGATTGTAATAAAACCCAAGAAAACTGAATCTGTATGTGAAATCTGGCTAGATATCTCCAACTAATTTAATTTATACTCAATAAATGGAGGTTGAACTTACACATGCACTCCATTGAATTGATCATTTTTACTATGAGGTTTTGATTTACAATGAGAAAATCTAGCAAAAAAAGCTTTGAACATTTAAAGGAATTTCATAATTGCAAAGTTCTTCATGCATTTAATACATAGTCACTGAGCATCCTCTATGGGTTCAATGTTGCACTAATGCAGAAAAAGAACAGAACAATGGCACAGTAAGCAGGGCAAAAGTCCTGCCCTCATAGAGATTATATCCTACTGGAGGAAACAATGAGAGCCAATCAAATCAATCAAATAAGCCAGTGTACAGTATAAAAGTGATAACTGCTATGAAGAATGATTAAAGAGTATGAAAACCGAAGAGTAAAGAGGGTAAACCTTACTATTTTATAGATCATTACTATTTTATAGATCATGTGGACATTTGAGCAGGAACCTAAACATATAAGCTATCCACATATTGGTGGGAAGAATGCTCCACCAGAATTCTAAATCCCTTAGAGTTTTGTTTGTTTGTTTGTTTTGTTTTGCACCAACAACCATTGCACATGTATCGTGAATGGCAAGAATGTTGGTCTGGCTGCATCACGCTGGGCAAAGAAAGAGTGATTGGCAACAGACTGAAGTTAGTAATGAGGCCAGATCAAATAAGGCTGTGCAGACCATGATAAGAAACTGATTTTATTCTAAGTGGGATATGAAGCAACTGCACCAAAAAAGTAACATTATTTGACTTATCATTTTAATTGATAAGCAACACCCCACCACACTGCAGGTAACAAAATAATATAATAACAAAAACAGTAAAATACTATAATTGTTATAGCAATCATTTTTACTATTCTAATTATTTACATAAAGAACTAAAATCAATAGAGTTTCTGTGGGAGTAAAATTTTATTTTTGTTGTTTTGTTTTTTATTTTACCAAAGTCCATTTATATAACTGCTCAACTTCTTTCCTTTGTGTTTTTTTTAATGCCACATACATTTCACTATGTTTAGAGACCCTTAAAAATAATTCAGTTTACCACTGAAGTTCAATTCTAAGAATGTCAAGAGGTCAGCAGAGGGGCTGGGGGTGTAGCTCAGTGGTAGAGGATATGCTTAGCACGTGAAAGGTCCTGGGTTCAATCCCCAACATCCACCCCTCCATGCCACAAATGCCCCAACACACACAAAGAAAGAGGTCAGAAACTTTGGAAGCCAAAACAGTGAGAGCAGATTATTTCTTTAAAACTTTAAAAATTAACTAACATAAAAATGAGGGAAGCATGAGAGAAGAAAAGTTTTATAATATATTTTAAGGATACACACAAACATACATACACACACACACACACACACACACACATACCAATATATCTCTTGGGAAAGGAATATTAAAAGGAAAAGTAAAAAAAAAAATATTTTTCCATGGAAGAGTACATTTTTACTTTGAAAGATCAAAGATAATGTCATTTCAACTTATTTTGAAAAACATTTGTTTGCATTTGAGAGCTTCTGGATTTTTTTATGTTTTAAATGTACTTAAAGTCTAGGAGACCTGTTTGTATGATGAATTTACACGTCTTCTCAATTTTTTTTCATAGTAGCCTCATCATGTATTTTATATTTATAATTATCATAAGAAAATAATAATTTGCACTTTAAAAGTATATTGCATGATTTTTTTTTAGGTGTCATAACAATACTAAAGATTTCTGTCTGGATTTATTTATCATGGGCAAAACTTAGAAAAAAACATAATTTGCATATTTTTTTCTAATTTATTTGTTTTCAAACCAATGGGTTATATGTTGTATAATCTTTTATTTTCTGGAATAGCTGCTGAACAAAAAAATGCATAATTTACATTTGCACCTGGAGATGAAACTGATGAGTTAGCCCAATTTTTGTCTGAGGTAGAACCAAAAATTTTTCTTAGTAGACACACTCATTTTTTTTTTATTTTATGCAAAGTAGATCCATTTCATATACAAATTAAATCCCTAGATTAGGAGTCAGTTCCGTTCTATCTCTGGTTAATGTTGCATGCTGTCTCTAATTCTGTCCTACAAATAACCAGTAACTACCCATCAGTGGTAAACTGCATTTTCTTTCATCACTAATGTGAAACTGATCCCATTATTTTTTTCCACCTGAGTGTTTACAGGTTGGATCTGAATATGACTGTTCTTTTAAGAAAAATGTATTTGGTGTTGACGTTCTATAAACATCACTAAGTAGCATTTACTTTCTCCTTAGGTGAAAGAGAAAATGTTAACAATTCTAAGTGTAACACCAAGAATTGTGCCTTTGTGTTTCTAATTCTAATAGGTATGATAGATTTCTTTTAAAAAAAAAATGACAATGGTAATGATAGTAATATGGTAAGGTCTAGTGGTATGTGATATCTGAAACCAACATGATATCTGGCCTGGGTTGGAATTGACTTTGCCACTGAAACATATGTAAGCACAAACAAAATGACTTTTTCATGAGTTTCTCTATTTATAAAATGACATGACAATTGAACTCATGGAACTGGATGTCATTAGGGTTAAAACAATTAATGTGAAGTGTTTAAAAGCGTACCTAGTGTGTACTTAATTTGCCATATGAGTAACCATTATTAACTAACATTTGTTGTGTGCTTCATCTAATTATGTGGATTATGTCATTGAACACTCAGGGTAGAAGTGCAAAATTTATTATTTTATTTTTCTTACAGATGGATAAACAGGGAACAGAGTGACCAGATCATTTGCCTGTGTTGTCACAGGTGGTGAGTGTCAGAACCAGGGTCTTCATTCAGGCCACTGGGCTCTGGAGATCACTCCCCTAACTGCCACAGGTCACCCCGCCCCACCAGTACAGGTTGTCAGGGACAACCAGAATCAGAATATTTGCTTTGGTTCTGTGTGGGGCCAGAAATTCCATGACCCCAGAAAACACTTGGCTGAATTTTATTTTAAGATGTTGTAGTAAATAAGAAGCTATGAGTGCTGAGGTATTTTAGAGTCCTGAAGGCTAATCGTGAAACTCAGTTAAAAAAAAAAAATGGTGGAGATCATGGAGATGTTGAGTACATTTATTAATGAGCAAAATGTTTAAACTGTGGCTTGAGTGTTCTTAATAGTTTTTACTCATGGTACTAAATGTGTTGTAGCCAAGGACTTGAGAAATCTGAGGAGAGTTATACACAGACAGAAGACATACATGTACATGCACAACTTACAACAGGATTTTAGGTATTTGTGAGCCCTGAAGTTCATTCATACACTCCAGGTTAATAATTCTGACAAATAAGCTTTGAAAAATACTCTCACCCATGCTTAAACATGTCAAGATAGGTATAAAAAAATACCTATGTGCAAATTTGTTAATGTACAGCTTTCATATATTCAGCCCAAACAGAACAAAACAGACAAACAAAAAGCACAGAACCTCCCTTTTGATTTAATAACCCTACTGTCATCTCACAACTTGCAGAATTCTGAAGACATAATATGCTCACTAGGGAACAGTATTCCTATTTTCATAAATGATTTTTTTTAACAGAGTAGTTGAGGGAAGCAACTTATTTTCTATGATTTTTTGAAGAACCAGCGAGCCTCACTACTCTCCATCAGGTTTATTTGGGGAACTTCGTGTGTAATACCCTGAAGAAACGCAACTGCACTACATTATCCTGCATATTCCTCTCCTCAGGGCCTGCTGCCTTCTGATGCAGATCCTTATTTCATTTTAACGATGAGTAAGGCTCTGTAAATTCCAAAGGGTCTTACAATCACCAGCACTTTAGAAATGCAGCTTGGCGCATCTCTTCTTTGTAATAGGCAAGGTTTGTCACAGAACCTAGGCAGAGTATATTACCCAAGACATTTTAAGAAAGTAAAAGAATTTCTCCTAGGAAACAAAATGTATTAGTGATTGTCATACTTGGAAGAAAATTTATTTTCCACTAGGAGGCTCTAACCCAAAATATAGGATATTTTGTGTAAAACTAAAGATTTAAGGTTTTTGAAAAAAGTTTATTGTGAAAGAAAATTTAAGTCTAATTTGCCCATGGTTTGCTACTAACTCAATCTAATGTCTTACCTATTAAAACAGCAACAACTGTGTTGTTTTCCTGAGATGCAAGATATTTAAAAATAATTTATACGTAACCATACACACATACACACACACACACACACACACACACACACACACACACACACACACACACATATATATATTTGCTTTTTGTAATAAAATTATAATTATGTATTTGATCTCTTCCCCTGGTCAAATATTTGGTCTTTCCTGTCATACAGATCCTAAAACACTTGGGATCTTCAGGGTATTTTTTGCTAAGGAGATACAGGTAACTGGGGATGCCTAGATAACTTCAGAATGGGGGCTACTCACCAGAAAGAGCAAGACATTGATAGAGGGTTGGGATTTTCAATCACCAAGGAGGGGAGATACTGAAGATACTGCTCCTCACCGATAGTCAATGGTTTAAACAATCATGTGTATGTAATAAAGCCCACATAAAATCCCAAAAGGACCAGATTCACACTATTTTGGGAATGCTGAACACAAGTAGGTACCTGCAGAATGGCACACCTAGGAAACTCCATCTTTCCCCGATACCTCACTCTGCGCAACTTCTCAACCTGGCTATTCTTTGTGTCCTTTGTAGTGCTCTTTATAATATACTGGCCAATATGTGTAACAGCTTCTTTGAGTTCTGTGAACTATCCCAGAAAGTCAATCTAACCCAGAGAAAGGGTAGTGAGAACCCCTGGTGGACAGCTAGTCAGTCAGAAGTGCAGGTGACAAACTGTCATTTTTCATTGCCAGTGAAGAAGATATAGATTTTGTGGGGGAGAGGCCTCAACTTGTGGGATCTGAAAGACACTCTCTATGGGTAGAGGGTATTAGAATTTAATTGATTATATAGGATAAAGAGTTGGTATCACTGGTAGAATTTCTTGTGCCAGGAAAAAATTCTAAGTATTGCCACACAAGTCTTCTATGCAAGAATAAGAAAAACAGTTTGATTTTTCCTCGTATCTATTAATATTACATATTTATTTATTTTATTTAGTACCATATTTGTATTCTTGAAAACAAGTTGCAAAAATTTATTTGGTTTTCATTTTCTCAGGTGTTTACTATAAAATTACTAATATAAATCACTTATTTTTCATTAAATATATATTATTGCTATTAAATATGAAGCAAAATAATGTATTTGAATCTATGAGAAAAATGACACATTCATAGGAAATGATGACTATCAATAGAATCAAAAAATATTTTGGCTATCAATTACATAGAAACAAAAAGGCGACAGTTGACAGTTAATAGGATTTATGTGAATTACAGTTTTGAGATGACTCCCATGATTTGTTTTAGACTGAGATTGTCATGGTATTGGCACATGTGGGCAAATTTATTAGCATATGTGTGTAAATGCGCACACACACGCACACACACACACGCTGGGCTCTACAGTTCTTCCAGGAAAAGAGATTAGAAAGCAGCAAAGCTTTCCCTCCCCTGGATGGATGTAAAATACATCCATTTTATATCTTGCATTATGATCGTTAAAGGATTAAGTTTATAAGGAAATGAAAGATTATCAGTTATTTGACACTGTGTAGTCTCCCTCTAAACTGTTTATGGTTATATATATTGACATTGTTAAAGAGATGTTATTCACTCAAAGGGAGCATGTTAAATTGAGAACTCTTCAGTCATTACCTCTGAAGAAACAGGGAAATCTAGAGACCAACAGTTTTCTTAAGTTTCAGCAAGGACTCAATTTAAGGACTATAGTTTAAAAACACATTTATGATAGAAAAATAAGAATACTCAATTTGAGCAAATTTAATCACACTTCATCTAGTACAACTATTACTTTCCAAAGATAATCAAATACTGAGATTTTATTTTGGATAGTTCCAGAAGGTGAATCAGCTACATAGTTAACTTCCTTCTATGATGCTTTATTTCTGTGATATATTATTTCTGAAGATAATGTGGCACACCAAAATAGTGGAAACAAATATATTGGCTTATTTTTTTAAACTATAATGCTTTCAAATAAAAACTATTTCTATCCCTTCAGTTGACCACTGGGAAAAGCTTACCCATGTTTAATCATATTTTATACACTTATTTTTTATGAGCCTTTAAAGAATACATCATAGCTAAACTCTCAGGTAATGATGGACAACTTTAATAATCAATTATTTCATGACTGGTAATTCACAAAAATTGGCAATGAGTTATGCTGGCCAGCAGGCTCTGGATTATAAGTCCCTGTGTGTAAATTCCAACCTTGATCTATCAAGCTTTGTGTCTTTTGGAAAGTTAACATATCAAATATTAACATATCAGTGTCTTAATTTGTAGAGTAGAAGTGATAACATATATTGCACAAACTTGGGATATGGAATCAAGGAGACACTATATAAAAAGAGCTAGTAGAGTATTTGTCATATAGTAAATACTTGAAACATACTGGTAATTGTTTTAAGACATGTCAACACTGGGAATGACAGTTGTCATCTAAAGATAACCCATGATTTGCAACTCTTTGTCAGATACTACAATTTATTTAACCTTGCTAATAGATAACAAAATTACTAACCAGGGATGCATTAAATGTCATTCTTTGTTTTTTTTCTTTTTATTGACTCTTTTTTGTTTGTACATGACAGTAGTAGACTCCATTTTGATATAATTACACAAGCATGGAATGTATCCTATTCTAATTAGGACCCCCGTTCTTGTGGATGTACATGATGGTGAGGTTTATTGTGGTGTATTCACATAGGTACATAGAAAAGTTATGTTAGATTCATTCTACTGTCTTTCCTCTTCCCCTTTCCCTTCCCTTCAATCCTATTTGTCTAGTGCACTGAACTTCTATTCTTTACCTCCCCCTCCATATTGTGGGTCAGCTACACAATAGAGTATTACTCAGTCATAAAGAATATGCTTTATGACATGTGCCAGTGAATGGATGAATCTGGAGACTATCATGCTAAATTAAATAAGCCAACCCCCCCCCCAAAAAAAAAATTGAATGTTTTCTCTCACTTTAAGTGCCATTTTCTGCAAGGTAACATAGTGACTACAGGCATAGACTCTGGAACAAGAGTCTATATTTAAGCTTCAACTCTTCTCCTTATTTCCTGTATGGCCTTGGATAAATTAACATCAGTTTCCTCATGTATATAACAGAGATTACAATATTATGTACCCATATTTTAAAAGATTAGAAACATTAATATTTGAATAACCCTTAGAGTAGTTCCAGACATTTGGTAGACACATTGGTACACAATACAAGCAACTGCAATATTTTATGGGTATTTTCCTACATTACGTATGGTTATTCCAATGGCTCAAATATTTGCAATACATATATTCAAATATATACTACACATGCATGAGTCAGACCAGAAACTTAATGCATTGTCATAGTGAATCACACACTTGTGTATACAAATGGCACTGTGAGACTCAAATAAAGAACCACTAAGACTGACCCGGTTTTATAGACTGCTTTGGTTTGATATTGACATTGCTTATGATGCATTAGGACCACTAATTGTATTCAACCCTACATTCATTTTTTTTTGGTTCAAATAGCATTAGCATCATTACTTATTTATATAGGAAATGAGAGAAATGGGTGAGAAAAAACTCATTTTCTTTCCTTCACTATATCCTCATCAAAAAAAGAGAAATTAAATAAAACTTTCAAAAAATCAGCAAATATCATTTTAGCACATGTTTAGACTTATTAAAAGGATGACATATTCAAGATAGCTTTTTCTCTAAGAGTGCATTAGCCTCAGGCTACAGACTACTTGCTGCTGCCCAATCTGTTTCTGATCTTAGTGGTTTTAAATTCTGTTGTTAGCAAAAAGAAAGAAATCTTAATTTTTATTTTTTTTTCAATTTCATGTTTTATCTGTAGGTAATACAAATCCAGGCCTCATTTTTTTTTGTTCAACCCTTCACTAAACTCCCTTACAAATCATATAAAATTTTCTCTATCAAATTATTATTTAATAAAACTCTAGGGAGAAAACCAACTAAGAGTCTTAGAATTTTAAAAAATTCATCACTATATTTCCAAGTCTACAATAGTTTTTCCACTCAATGGTATTCATATACAACATAAGATGGATAAACTGAGTTACAATGTTTTAACAAAAAATATTTGTGCATATGTCATCAAAAATAAATGGTTTAATGGTCTTTGATATCTCCACATAAGAAATCAGACTTCTAGGGTCATGCTTATCACTTCATTTTGATTTTTCTCCAAATCCCTGACTAATTCTTTAAAAATCTGAAATTGTTCAAATGCCATTATTTCTATGAAAGACAAATGCTCATTCAGGATTTAGAGCTACCTTTGGCCTAAAACATTATCTAAAGTTACCATTTCCTGTCACTGCCTAGATTATAAAATAAATGAAATAGTCCATATAGAGGATTCCATCTGGTGGTCTTGACCTTGTACTTGGAGTATTTTTAAATGGAAAAGGTGATCAAATTACTCTAAAAATAGTTGAATATTCTGAAAAAAGTCATCCAATAAAATTGAAAAGTACAATGAAAGGGAGTTAAATACATTTGAAGCTGGTGGAATAAAATACAACCTAATACAGATATGTAATTGAAATTTAGAATGTAAGCCACTGACTAATTCATTTGGTGAATATTTATTGAATACAAAACATGTGCCAAGCATTATGCTGTCTTTCCGAAAAGAAACAAGTGCCATTTGTTCTAAAGAAATTGAGTTTGATATTAATCCCTGTCAGTCAGTCTCTACTTCAGTAAAATGGGAAAAAATATATACTTCAAAATTTAACCAACTATTTCAAAATAAAGAACTTTTCACAAAATATTCCTGACTATGGCCTAGTCCATTTGAGGAGGCTGAGCAAACCACACACTGGTGTGTTCAGAACTTCACAGCACTTCCTGTTAGTGAAAAATATGGCAACGGACTTTGCTCCTAGTTGAGTGTTCTGATCCCTTTCACTGTAATATTTAAGCTCTATGAGGTCAGGGATATTTGATCTGCTTACTAGTATATTCTCTTCTTGAATGCCATCCAGCTTGTGCCTAAGAGACTCAAATGCAGGTGACTAAATCAAAGTCCTCCTACCATCTATAGCTTCATATCTTTGGGATCATCCCTTTGCTGTATTTTGTTTTGTTTTCCTTTTGGGTTGGAAGCGTAGTGACTAGAACCACCAATGGAGAATCCCATTGATCTGGAATCCCAGCCCTCTCACTTATTGGCTGTGGTATTGTGGATAGGCTCTATTAAGCCTTCTGTATGGAGTTTCCCCATCTATGAAAGGGTGGTGATAATGGAATGAATCCCAGGGTTTGTTATTAGAATTAAACAGATAATGCCTAAATACCTAAATGTGTTTTTATACAGAAACTGGCACATCGTAGGTACTCAGTAAGTGTAAATTGTTGCTGTTGTTATTATTCTAGTCTAACATTCAATCTGTGAATTAATACTAAAATAACTTAAATTCATGAACTGATATATTTTTTTTTTTTGTATAACTGGTCATTTTCTGTTCTGCAATCACCATCTGAAAGTAGAGAGCTTCTCTGGAACCTTTCAAATTAAGATTAAATTGGCCTCAAGGAATGAAGCCTGCTGTCTGTGGACTGAGACCTCTGAAACTGTGAGCACACAAAGAAACTTTTCCTCATATAAAATTGTTCTGGCCAGGTCTTTTAGTCACAACAGTGACTAAAACAGTGAAAAAGCTGACTAACAGTGCCCATTTTCACCTTTGTCAAAAATCAAATTGCCTTATAGGTTCGTTTCTGGACTTTCTGTTTTACTGATATGTTTATTTTTCCTTATGTCAATGCCACACTGCCTTGATTACTATAGCTGTATAATAAATCTTAAAATAAAAAAAAAAAGATTAAATTGGGCGTTTTGAGGTTGTGAGTTGTGAGTGCCTGCTCAGCATGTCTGATTTGAATGGAAGGGCCCTGGGTGAGGTAGAAGGGGAAATATGCTGTGGTTTAATAGAACTAGATTATGAAAACTTGCTTGACACTAGACTTTCAGGAATCACAGGAAGGTACAATGGAAGCATGACACATGAATGCAAGTATTTAAAAAAATGTTTATTGCACCTATTTTGAAAGTGTTGGCTTCATGTGAATGTTTACAGCTGAAAATATAGAGGGAATTGCAAAAGCAAGGTATTTTGCAAAGACAGAATTTATTGTTTTTGAGGTGATTTGGACAATCAAGTTGCACGAATACAGATTCTGAATATGCAACCATGTTTATTAAAACACACAGAGGAAGCTAATATTTTAATTACTTAAAAGCATTTAGGTTCCATTTAAAAGGAATGTCAGCCTTGGAAAATCAATGTTCACCCCCTCAAATATTCTAAGAGAGCAATATAGCAACTTTAAAAAGAGAAGGAGAAATGGATGCAAAAGACTTTGCTGAGTAAAAACCAATAATAACAGGATGACTGAATACATAAGGAGAATTAGGATGGACTGAGTGTCAATAACAATAACAACATTTCTAAACTGAACTGCAGGAATGGAGGATTTTAGATACACAGCCATTAATGGTAGATCCACTTAAGGAAACTTAGCTTGGTTTCTTATTTCCTTACAGTCCACCAGTACATGTACTGCAATAGCCAGGTTTTTAATTGACATGGTACATTATCTTAGTTAGCATCCCTTTTATTTTATTTTATTTTATTTGCTAACTGCAAGTTTAAAGAACTAGACCTACTGCCAGAACTTTTAAAAACACTCCCAAATCTATGCAACTAATCTCAATGCCAGCATCCTCCTTCATCTAGGAATTGTTTATCACTCAGTCAATATCATATTTTTTTCTTCTATAAGGCAGTTTTACTGAGGCTTAACGTTTGATGTCACTAAATGAAAGTGATGCATGACTCATATCAAAATGGAAAAAGCCAATCTCCAAACTCCATTTTAAATAAATAGAGCTTACAACTCCTTAGCGAGATGAATAAGCTTTTTTGCTTTATAGGCTTTTGACAAAGTTGTAGATACAAACATGGACTGGCTGATGCAGCAGAAATGTTGCAGTTTACTAGTTCTAAGATATTATATTGCTCTTGCTAAAATACATACACAACATCTACTATTCTTTTATGAAATTAAATATGCCCTGTAATTTTCAATGGAATGCTAAAAGATGTATTTCTATGTGCAGATGCTCTTTCAGAATAATTTTACCTAGCTAAATGTCCATGAAGTAGTTTTATTCTCTCATGATTCCTTATTATGAAGATATCTCTTGTATAAACAGACACTAACTTTTTCCTACTTAAATCATCCAGTAGCAATATAACATGATATTTGCATCTACTAGTGAAGAATTTGGCTAGGAGAGCAAGATCATGCTGAATAGGTATTTAAATGTTGTTTATAAGAAAGGCATTTTATGTTTAGAGTAAAATGTTAAAGGGAAAAGCAAAATACAAAACTGTATGCATAGTTTAGTGGTTTTAAAACATAACTTCAAGGTCTTTAATATTTTTTCCCATGGAGAGAGAATGTCTTAGCATCCACCCTTTCCAGGATGAATGAGTTTTTGACTGCTTCAGCCAGTAAAATGTGGAAAAGGTGATGGTATTTGACTGCTGAGATTGGATTAAAAAAAGTTATTCTCGTGAGAGCTATATAAGAAGTTGGACTGTTCTGAGACTGCCAGGATGGAGAAGCTACATGGAGGTCTGTTGTTAGGCAGGTGCAAGGAATTTAGGCAACCCACAACACAGGGGAGTGAGCAACATGTCTTGTAAATGGGTCCTTCAGACCAAGTTGTTCTAAACCTCTATCATCTGTGTCTCTCTATCTGAGGATTCAGACATGGTGGAATGTAAAGAAGCTAACCCCAATGTCCTTTATAAATGTCTAAACAATGAACTCTGTAGATACAATAGAATGCCTGCTTCATGTGCAGGTGCTGGAATGTAGCAGCCCAAATCAACTTTTAACAGATGAACGTTACATATTCAGGAATTTCCAAGTAGATGGTGACATAGCCATTTTCAAAAATTATAATTAATAAAATACATCTAGAAACAAAGTTATTAATGCTCAAAACTCCTTGTATCCTAAGTATTTTACTCTGTGAAGGCAGAGAAATTTCTTGAGTTTTTTCTTTTCTATAATTCCTACCAAAATTTATGTTATTGCCATTTGTGTAGTAACTTATTCTATTTTTATGGTTATAATCTATTCATCCTGTATATTAAAATACTCCTGATTGTGAACCAATGATATGAAAGGTAATAATTTCTCATGCATCATCAAAACATTGGGCACTTTGATATTTATGTTCAAGGTTAAAATGTGGAGGGAGGAATTAAAGGTGAGAGGTAGAGAAAAAATACATGTTTTTTTCCTTAATATTTGAGATTAACTGATATTCTTTTGAGTTAGTAGTACATGTTTGTATTTAGTAAAATTAAATGTGTACATGCAAATTATTTTATGATTAAAAATCTTCATATTGTACATAAGTTATACCCATTTAAAAATCCATATAACTCTTATAAATGTCCCCATAGCCCTTGTGAAAAAAATACTTTGCAAACAAAACTCATGAAATCTAATATCACCTAAGCTTCTTACGAAATTAATTTTAATGCCTAATCATACCATCTTCATGCTGACAAAACCCATACTGAAGTTAATGAGATAGGTGTCTCCAAGGAATACATTGGAAGCTTTTATTCTACTCAAACAGCAGTATTTCATAGGTCTGGGCTTCAATGGCTTCCCCTCTACCAATCTTCATAAGAAAACTTCATAGGTTATATCAGGGTTCAGTCTTGGTGGTATACATTTTATAGTTTTGGACAAATGTGTAATGACATGTATTCACCACTATAGTGTCATAGTTCCACTGCTCTATAAATGCTATCTCCATCCATCCATCTTTCCCTGCTACCTATAGTAACCACTGGTATTTTGACTCCATAATTTTGTCTTTTAAGAATGTTGCATAGGAGGGGCTAGGATTGTGGCTCAGTGATAGAGTGCATGAGGCACTGGGTTCGATCCTCAGCACCATATAAATGTAAAATAAAGATTTTGTGTTCACCTAAAACTAAAAACTAAATATTTAAAAGAAAGAATGTTTTACAGGAATCATCTATTATGTGGCCTGTTAAAATTGGCTTCTTTTATTTGTTAATATATAGTTATGTTTCCTCTGTGTAACTCCATGACTTAATAGCTCATTTCCATTTGAAACTGAATAATATTCCATCATCTGCATGTATAACAGTTTATCTATTTGTGTACCAAACCCATTTTGATTGCTTCCATATTTCACAACCTCAAAAAAGCTGGTATAAATATGCATGTAAAGATTTTTGTGTGATCATAAGTTTTCAATACATTCAATACAAATACCAAGAAGTATTATCGACTATTGTCTCATGTGGAAAGAGTCTGATTAGTTTCATAAGCCTCTGCCAAACTGTCTAAAAGGGCTATACCATTTTTGCATTCCTACTAAAAACAAATAACTATTTCTATTGCTAGAAAACATTTTGACTAAATATTTTGGACTAAGATGGAAGAAAAGGCCCTAGATTTCCTCCATATTTTCCACCTAAAAATAAAAAAATAAAGGGAAGAAACATATATAAAATAGTATATTCCATGAGACTAGAAAAAAGGCAAAAAAGAAAAACATGATTTGCACCTTCCAGAATGGGTACTAGGTAGACATTTCAAAAAGAATTTTGCCTAAGTATTAAAAGTAAGAAAGTTAAGTAAGTGCTGTTCTGATATTTGTCTATAAAGATAAAAATAAACACCTCTCTGAGTAACTTAACAACATTCCATAATGAAGACTAAGAATACTTATAAGCAGGAAAAAAACAAGGATATTCACTGCCACCACTCCTATTCCATAGATTCCTTGTACCTAGCCAGAGCAATATGGCAAGAGAAATAAATTAAAGCATTTAACAAAAGAAGTTAAATTATCTCTGTTTCTGATGGCATAATCCTATATCTAGAAGACCCCCCACCAAAAAAAGATAACTCCCCCCTAAGACTTCTAATGTTGATAAACATATTCAGTAAAGTATCAGGATACAAGATCAACATACAAAAATGAATAGTTTTCTTTTTCTTATACTCTAATAGTAATTCTACTGAGAAAGAAATCAGAGAAAACTATCCCATTCACTATAATCTCAAAAAATAAAATACTTGCAAATAAATATAACCAAGGAAGGGAAAGCCCTCTGCAGTGAAAATTCTAGAATGCTGAAAAAAGAAATTGAAGATCTTAAAAGATAGAAATCCCTCCCATGTTCTTGAATTGGCAGAATCGATATTATCCAAAGGACTGTACTACCAGAAGTGTTATACAGATTCAATGCAATCCCCATCAAAATACACGTAGGGAAAAGATTAAGTATATTAAATTCAAACATGGCTGACATATAAAATAAAACTCATACTAAACACCTAGGGATGGAAAAGACAATGCCTGAAGTGAAAAATAAAATGAATAGAACTAAGAGATTAAAGATGGCAAAGAAAAGATAGGTGAACACAGAGACAAAAATGACTATTTGAAAAGCACATAAAATACTTCAAACGAGTTAACAAAATATCAAAGAACTTTAATGAATTTTTATAACCTACTGTGAAATTAGGGGCCCAAATGAAATGGAGAGGTTAAAAGAAAAAAATTATTGTGAAAATAAATTTTTTTTAAATTGCCAATTTGTTTAAAATTATATAGTCACAGACCTAAAAAATACAATAGATTAATGAGGGCCACAATAAAATTGCTTACAAGAAATTGATAAAGCAAAAAATTTTAAAGGATCTAGGAAATAAAGATATATTACGTATGAAGAAAAACTTTTATGTGAGAATGAAATGCATTGTTTATCAAGCCAGTACAATGTAAAATACAGTGAAGGAAGACATTTTTTGAGTGAAGGAACACTGAAAAGTAAAAGAAAAATGTCAATCTAAAATTTTTTCAGTCTAGTAAATATTCAAAACCAAAACAAAGCAAAGACTTTTCCAGTTATAAAAACAGTAAATTCATCAACAGTGGAACTTCCTTGGAATATTGTTTGGCAAAGTCCTTTAGAAATCTCTTAGGTATATATATCTCCAAAGAAGTTAAAATCCATATACTCAGTGATGTAGCCACATTAATGTTTATACCAGCACAATTCACAATAGATAAGCTATGGAACCAACCTAGATGCCCATCATTCAGATAAACAATTGAATATTACTGAATCATAAAGAAAAATGACTTATGACATTCACTGGTAAATGGATGAGTCTGGAGACTATCATGCTAAGGAAAATAAGCCAATCCCCCAAAACCAAAGGTCAAATGCTCTTTCTGCTATGTATGTTAATCCACAACAAGGGAGTGGGAGGGAAAAATAGAAGATCAGTAGATTAGACAAAGGGGAATGAAAGAAAGTGAAGAGGGATAGGAATAGGAAAGATAGTGGAATGAATCTGACATAATTTTTCTATGTAGATATATGAATAAACCACAATGAATCTCAGCATCGTATACATTCACAAGACTGGGATCCTAGTTAGAATTAGATATATTCCATGCTTATATAAATATATCAAAATTCTACTGTCATTTATAGCTAAAAAGAACAAATTTAAAAATGAAGATAAATAATACCAGATAGCAATACTAGATAGCAATCAAAAACAATCATAAATACCAGAACAAACAAAAAACCCACAAGTAACCAAAAATATACATACAGCAGAAAGAACTATAGTATATGAGTCGATATGAAGACTCTTTTCCCTTAAATATCATTAACAGATAAACTGATATTGACAAAAAAAAAAAAACTATGAGCAATGAATTTTGGACTTATATGTAGAAATACAGCGTCTGACAACCATAACCAAATTTCAACAGGAGAGAAACAGAAATGTATGATATACTACAATATCCTTGCCACATATTAATGATACATACTATAAAATCTAACAAAATTCAAAGACAATGAAATTTCACAACAAAGAGCTAAATTCAGTGTTATGGACTGAATTGTACCCAACAAAATTCCTATGTTGTGATCCCAACTCGCAGTAATCAGAATGTATCTGTGTCTTGAGATGAAGGATAATGTCTGTGAGAGTGATTATGTTAATTTGAGGCATTAGGAAGGGATCCTAATCCAATAGGAGTGTGTTCTCATCAGAAGGGGAAAGGCATCAGGAACTAGCTCACAGAGAAACAACAATATGAAAAGGCAACAAGGAGATGTTCAATAGCAAGCCAAGAAAAGTTGCTTTGCAAGAAATCAACTCTGCTGAAACCTGACCTTGAGCTTTATGGTCTCCACAACTGTAAGAAAATAAATTTCTATTGTTGGAAACATCCAATCTGTCATGGCAACCCTAGTAAACTAATACAACCGATGACACGATGAAGAATATAAACCTGAAAAAAAAAAAACACAATGTTTTTCAAAAGAAGGCTAAAAATGTGGTGAAAGGAAACAAAGAGATTGGAAAGTAAAAAAACAAAAAACTTATAGCAGAAGATATAAAAGCTATCAACAAATATATGAAAAAATGTTCAACATTTCTAGTAATTAGAGAAATTCAAATCAAGACTACTCTAAGATTTTATCTTACTCCAGTCAGAATGGCAGCTATTAAGAATACAAACAACAATAAGTGTTGATGAGGATGTGGGGAAAAAGACATGCTTATACATTGCTGGTGGGACTGCAAATTGGTACAGCCAATGTGGAAAGCAGTATGGAGATTCCTTGGAAAACTGGGAATGGAATGACCATTTGACCCAGCTATCTCACTCCTCAGTCTATACCCAAAGGACTTAAAAACAGCATACTACAGGGACACAGCCACATCAATGTTTAGAGCAACACAATTCACAAAAGCTAAACTATGGAACCAAACTAGATGCCCTTCAGTTGATTAATGAATAAAGAAAATGTGGTATATATACACAATGGAATACTATTCAGCATTAAAAGAGAATAAAATCATGGCATTTGAAGGTAAATGGATGGTGTTGGAGAATATAATGCAAGTGAAGTTAGCCAATCCCCCCAAAAACAAGTGCCAAATGTTTTCTCTGATATAAAGATGCTGATTTATAATGGAGTTGGATGGGGAACATGGGAGGATTAGACAAACACTAGAAAGAGCGAAGAGAAGGAGGGAAAGGGACGGGGTGCGGGGGTAGTAAAGATGATGGAAGAGATAGACATCATTCCCTAACTACATGTATGAAGACACAAATGGTGTGACTCTACTTCGTGTACAACCAGAGATATGAAAAATTATGCTCTATATGTATAATATGAATTATAATGCATTCTGCTGTCATATATAATTAATTAGAATTTTAAAAAATACTCTAACATTTCATGTCAGTCCAGTAAGAATGGCAGTTATCAAGAATATAAGCAATAGTAATGTTGGCGAGGATGTGGGGAAAAAGGAACACTCATACACTGCTAGTGAGACTGCAAACTAGTGCAACCACTTTGGAAAGCAGTATGGAGATTCCTCAGAAAACTTGGAATGGAACCACCATTTGACTCAGCTATCCCACTCCTTGGTCAATACCCAAAGGACTTAAAATCAGCATATTATAGTGATACAGTCACATCAATGTTTATAGCAGTTCAATTCACAATAGCTAAACTATGGAAATAACCTAGATGTCCATCAATAGATGAATGAACAAAGAAAATGTGGTACGTATACACAAGAGAATATAACGCAGCACTAAAAGAGAATAAAATCATGGCATTTGCAGGTAAATGAATGGAGTTGGAAAATATCATGCTAAGCAAACTAAGCCAATCCCAAAAAAACAAAGGCAAATGTTTTCTCTGATTAGTGGATGCTGATCCATAATGGGGGAGGGGGCATGGGAAGAATGGAAGAACTTTGGGAAAATGGGAAGATGGGGAGGTGAGGGGGCATGGGGCAGGAAAAAAGATAGAATGAGATAGACGTCATTACCCTAGGTACATATATGATTGCACAAATGGTGCAACTCTACATCACATACAACCAGAGAATTGAAATGTGCTCTATTGTATACAATGGATTGCATTCTTCTGTTAAATATAACTAAGTATAACAAATAAAAATAATGAAAAAGAAGAAGACCAGCTTTCGAATTGCCTCTCTCAGTAAAGAAAATGCGTTTAAGAGAAAACAAAACCCCAATTCCTCCAGGGTTACCATTAATTAACTATTCATGATGGAGAACAACAGCAGTTTTCTCATATAATTATTCCATTTGTAGGATCATCACATATCTGTAGATGTTAGTGTTGCAAAAATCAAGGGTTAACACATCCTCGAGTTAGCCCTTTTTTGGCAAAGGGATGGAGGTCTTGTTTATTTTTGAGGACTGATGCTGGTAGGACACTCCTGTTGTTAAAGTTTAACTCAAGATATAAAGTGTTTTCTTTTTCTCCAGAATCTGTTATATGGTGTATTTATTCACAATAGTGGCAGGGCACCAGTTTTGCTTATTTATTATATTTACTGGGTTTTTTTGTTTAATGTTTATCTTCTGCCTTTAGAATGAAAATTCTGTGACATAAAACGTTTTCTTTGGTTAAAAAAATTTATAGCAACATGATACATTTAAACTGAGTCATATGAAGAATCAAGTTAAATGTACCTGATACAACCGTTATTAATATAAGAGCTAGAATGACTATAGTAAAATTAGAATAGGCAGAATACAGAGGGAAGACTATTACCAAGGACATAAAGTTTAATTATTTTATAATGATAATACAATTTATTAGGAGAAATGTAACAAATATAAATTATGCATATATTTTATTCATATGTGTATTAATAAAACAGGGGTTCATAAAACAAAAAGTCACAGAAATATCAGAAGAAATAGTCATATTTATAATTAAAGTTGTTGATGTTAACACCTTTAAATCTTTATTCAAGTATTTGATGTAAAAAGGAGCCAAAAAACCAACAAGGACATAGATGAGTTTAATTAACACTGTCTCAGAAAACTTGGCCTAATAGATATTTATTTATATAACTCTCCATCTGACAATAGAAGAATACTCATTTTTTAAGTACTTATGGACCCTTTGCCATAATAAAACATATTTGCTTGTTTTAAAATTTTTATTTGTTTTAATTAGTTATACATGATAGTAGAATGCATTTATGCACTTGATATATCATATATAGATGGAATATAATCTCTCATTTTTCATAATGTACATGTTGTAGATGTAGTATGTACTCAAAGGAATATTATTCAGCTTTGAAGAAGAGTAAAATTATGGCATTTGCCAGTAAATGTATGGAGTTGGAGAATATCATGATAAGCAAAATAAGTCAATTCCACAAAACCAAAGGCCGAATGTTTTCTCTAATATGTGGATGCTAATTCACAATAAGGCAGGGCACTAGAGAAGAATAGCATAAACTTAGATTAGGTAGAGGGAAGTGAAGGGAGGGGAGGGGAGGAGATGTGAGGATAGAAAGTATAGTAGAATGAAACAGACACTATTACTCTATGTATATATGTGACTACATATTTACTTTCATAAACAAGTCTTGATACATTTGAAAGGTTCTAATTTATACAAATTATGTTCTTTGACCACAACATAGCTAAAATAAAATCCAGTATCTAAAGGATATCCATATAAATAAATATTTGGAAATGGAATAACTCATACCTAAAAAATTCATGCATCAAAGACCATTTTAAAAGCAAAAGTAAAATTTACTATTTAAATAAATACAAATGAAAATGAAACATTTTTGACATTAAGCTAATGCAGCATTGTGAGGGAAATTTATTACACTAAACAAAATACAGCATATGAGAGTAAAGTCTCAATGAACAACCATCTCGAGAGACCAGAAAAATACCAAATCCAACTCAAAATAAAAAGAAAGAAATTAATAGCTATCAGGGAAATCAATGAAGCAGAAAACTGAAATATAATGAATTGAAAAACTGTCTCTGTGAAAAAACAATTGATAAATCTCTAGTCATTACTGATCAGGAATACCAGTGATATGTATCAAAGCACCAATATCGATATGGAATAACTGAAATCACTACATAATCTATAGATACCATATACATAATAAGAGAATATTTTAAAAAATTATTTTAATAAATTTGACAAGTAGATGAAATGGAGAATTTTTTGAATGACTTTAACTACCAAATCTTATTCGTTTAAAACATAGATATTAGTGGCCCTACATTTATATACACAACTAGTTGAAATCTATCTCATATAAGGAATCTATGTTTAGATGGTTCCAGAAGTTAATTTTAACCATTATTTATGTAAAAAATATCTGAATGCTTCCAGAAAACTGAAAGGTAGAGTATTGTCCCCATCTCATGTTACCATGTCCACAGATGCTGGAGACACTGTGGGGGTCTCCATATTTCAATATTCCACATGAACATAGATGCAAAAATTAAGATCAAAATATTAGAAAATCGAATTCAGAATATATATAACAAAGATAATACACTATGGCCAAGTGGAATTTATTCTAGTCATGCAAATCTTACTAAACGTTGAAAATGATTCATTGCCATTCACTACATTGACAGAATCAAAACAAAAAAATACGATTATTTAAATAAACATAAATAAAACATTTGAACAAAACCAATTCCCAGTAAGAACTCTCTGCAAACCAAGTAGAAAAGAGTACGTTTTCAAATTGAGAGAATCATGTAAATATATGGCTAGTTTCTTAGTTAATGCTGAAAGACAAAACACTTTCCCCTGAGTTCAAACACATGGCAAGGAAGTAGTCCTACCACTTCCTAAAGTCAGTGCTGAAATATAAGCTTCATTACAGAGGGAAATTTCTTTGCATCTATATCCTCAGTACAACAATCACACACACACACACACACACACACAAACACACCCCACATAAACATCCACTATTATTAGTTTGACAAATATAATTTCAGATTACTGAAAAAATTAGAATTTGGAAGGATGTATGAAATAAGATTGAATTCATTCAAAATTAATGAAACTGGATAAATATGGGGGTACTTTGATTCTCTCCATGCATTTGTTTCATATAATACCTATATAATGATAAAACTAGCCTTTAAGAACATATAATACATACAAAAGTAGACAGATGTGTGCTTAAATCATTATCATTATTTGTTAATCAGTGATGCCTGATTTTTTCCCCACTTCAAATGATTTTTATTGATTAAAAAATAAATGACAACAGAATGCATTACAATTCTTATTACATGTTTTTAGCACAATTTTTCATATCTCTGGTTGTATATAAAGTATGTTGACACCCATTCATGTCTTCATACATGTACTTTGGATAATAATGTCCATCACATTCCACCATCCTTGCTAACCCCCTGCCCCCTCCCTTTCCCTTCCACCCCTCTTCCCTATCTAGAATTCATCTATTCCTCCCATGCTCCCCCTCCCTACCTCACTATGAGTCAGGCTCCTTGTATCAGAGAAAACATTCGGCATTTGTTTTTTGGGGATTGGCTAACTTCACTTAGCATTATCTTCTCCAACGCCATCCATTTACCTGCAAATGCCATGATTTTATTCTCTTTTATTGCTGAGTAAAATTCCATTGTGTATATATGCTACATGTTTTTTTATCCATTCATCCACTGAAGGGCATCTAGGTTGGCTCTACGGTTTAGCTATTGTGAATTGTGATTTGCCTGGATCGAATCAGGAAGATAGACAATTTAAAAAGACCAAAATCAAATGCTGAAATAGAAGACGCCATTAGAAGCTTACCAACCAAGAAAAGCTCAGGACCGGATGGATACACCGCTGAGTTCTACAAGACCTTTAAAGAAGAACTAATACCAATACTCAATAATTTATTTCAGGAAACAGAGAAAGAGGCAGCACTTCCAAACTCATTCTATGAGGCCAATATCACCCTGATCCCAAAACCAGACAAAGATACATCAAAGAAAGAAAACTTCAAACCAATATCTCTAATGAACATAGATGCAAAAATTCTCAATAAAATTCTGGCAAATTGAAATCAAAAACATATCAAAAAGATTGTGCACCATGATCAAGTTGGATTCATCCCAGGGATGCAAGGTTGGTTCAATATATGGAAATCAATAAATGTAATTCATCACATCAATAGACTCAAAGATAAGAATCATATGATCATCTCAATAGTTGCAGAAAAAGCGTTTGACAAAATACAGCACACTTTCATGTTCAAAACACTAGAAAAACTAGGGATAACAGGAACATATCTCAACATCGTAAAGGCTATCTATGCTAAGCCTCAGGCCAACATCATTCTAAAAGTAATGCCTGATCTTAATAGCAAGGAAAACTTCAGAAAGTATAACTCACATTAATGCTGTCATTAAAATATAGTCATGTCACTTTTGCTATTTTGAGAGTCTCTATTAAAATAAATCTAATAGCCTTCAAATGTCACATTTATTTCAGTATTTAGAAGTGATTTTAAAAAGGTAATATATTCTTGAATTTTTCTATTTATGTATACATGTATTCATTTATTTTACTAAAATATTGAGGAGAGTCAAAATTCTACAATTTATGTCAGACGAAACAGTAAAGCTTCTAATTTTTTTTGTCAGCAAAGTTGAATGTCTATCTTATTAAACATGGTTACAGCAGCATGAGCAGCTTACTGATAAGTTTAATTGATTAAATGAGCTCTATTCAATATGCATAGACATATACATGAGTTGCATTCATACAGCAGATATAAATCTCAGCCCATGACACCAGGTGGGCAAGAAAGTAAGTTTATATTTTCTATATCTTATATTAATGTTTATAATAAGTTTCCATGAAATCCAGGGTTCCTGACCACTCTCTAAAAGGTTGCATGTAATTTGAGTGAAGAGTTTTTTGTTTTGTTTTTTTCATACAAAAATATCTTGAGGCTTGGTATTAGGTACATTTTATCTTGAGGTTCTTCTACTTAGTTCCAGAACATTGACACTGGCATTCAGGTTTTATTTGGGCTCCTTTCATGCCTATGATTGTTTCCACAGAAGTAGGATTTGAAGGGTCTTTAGATAGAATACCTTCAAACCTACAGCACATGTAAAGATGGAAATTCTATGGGTTTGAGTCCCAGCTCCAGCATTCACTATCTACCCTTTGACACCCTAACTAACGTGTATGTTTCCATTTCTTTGTGTGAAAAATGGGGGATAATAATGATAGAAATGTCATAAAAGTGCTAACACATAGTATCCTATATGTTGTACAGTGAGCTATTATCGTCCAAATTAAGACCTCATTGTTTTGCTCTGAATCTCCCTCATGCCCCAAAGATTCTTAAACAGTTATAAGAAAAGATACATAGAGACTTTGATCATTCTCCATTATCTTATTTATAATGCCATAAGCCCAACCAATATAAGGTTCAAAAAGCAAGATTTGGACTGTTTTCACTACAGAGATCATAGACTCTAGATACTCTAGCTTTAAAAGAGCAGGGACAAATTTTGATATGATAATGCAGGAAAATAATTGTTAGGATTTTGAAATAGTATCCATCAAACATGAATCATTGATTGTGATGGAATTCAAACTTTTGGATTTAAATGACTATGCAAGGCAAAAGCTTGTCTTGTTTGAGGCTGCTGTAATAAATTTAATTCTTGAAAATTCATTATATAAAAAATACCCTAAGAATATAAATTCTCACTAAAAAATTTAAAATTTAAAATGGAAGCTATTCATAGACTCTAGTCAAACTGAAAACTTAAGAAATCTGAACACTGGTCAAGAAAATTTTGTTTCAAAATTAAATCATCTTCCAAGAATCCAAATCAACCGAGTTGAAGATATTTACCATATAATTCAGCAAACCCACTGCTGGTGTATATCCAAAAGAAATTAGTATGTCAAAGAGAAATCTCCATGACTGTCTTTGTTGGAGCACTCTTCACAACAGCCAAGAAACGGAAACTTCTAAATATCTATCAACTACTGAATGGATAAAGAAAATATGGTATGTATACAGAATGGAATACTATTCAGCCATTAAAAGAATAAAATCTTGACATTTGCAACACAGATGGAACTGGAGATCTTTATATCAGGTGATGGTTATCCAGGTATAGAAAGTCAAAAGAAAGTATTCATGATCTCATTCATAGGCAGAATCTAAAAGAGTTGATCTCATCCAAGATGCAGATAAAGTCTGGGAAGAGTACAGAAGGAAGAGATGGGAAAAGAGTGGTTACTGAGTTACAATTAGGAGCAAGAAGTTCTGGTGTGCTATTTATTTCACAGAAAGGTAATTATCGGTATTGATACTGTAGTGGATATTTCAAAAGTTTACAAGATAGGATTTGGAATGTTTTCACTGTAAACACACAACAAATGTTTGAGAATACAGATACAATTAACTTGATTTAAACATTGCATAATATACACATGTGTGACAATCTCATGTTAGTCCATTAGTAAATACACTTTTTATGTCTTATGTGTTAGTTAATAAAATTAATTTAATTTAAATTAAAAAAAAGACTTTGTCTTTACAAGACAAACTGTTTATAAACAGAAGGGAGGAAACCCATAACTCATGGCTGTTTTCTGCATAAATCAATCATTATTTAAATATTAACATTTCTTTAGATGAATTAAGTAGAAATTAGAGGGGAGTATGTAAATCATTTTGAGATTAGGAATGTATTCATTTAATAATGGAACACAAGAACAGCCATTACTTAATGTAACCGTATTTTATAATACTGATCAGGAATCAAATGGAAATAGCAACAAAAATAGCTAATGCACTTAAACTTTATTTACAATGTATCAGCCACTTATCAAGTTCTACATGTATCAGCTCATGTAATCCTTACCACAATGTATTATTTTAAACTGTTTTGTAGATGAATAGGGGTAGCATGGAATAGTCAAAGTTTTAAGTCACACACTTGGGATTGAGTGATAAACAGTACTAATATAGATTCTATGTTCCTAAACATAAGTACCAAAACTTATACTAATTAAAATACTCTTTTCTATAGTGAAAATTACAGAATTTTCAGAATTATTTCTTGCCCAATAAAATATAGTTGTTAATAGTTCCTTAACAAACAACATGTTTTGTGGTTTTTACATAGCCTTTAAAACTATTTTTGTAGATTTTATTAACATTCAGTAAACTATGTACAAAAGCTCAAAAAACTGAAATTATTACGTCATAATTTTGTTGAATCCCTTTTATCGATATAATTTTTATTCTTTAATTTAAAAAATATAAATATATATTTCTAGGCAATTAACTTTGAAATTAACAAAATGTGTGCTAAGAAATTAACTGTCCCTAGTAGCTTTCTTTTAAATTTTGATACCATATGTACTTATTCTAGAAAAAAATTAATTTAAAATATTATTTATTGTGGTTCTAGACATTCCAAGTGGAAGTTGAAATTTTCTAAATGACTAGATTTGCCTGTCTTTGATGTGTCTATAGTTTCATTTTTAGATGGATTAGTTTCCTAATGCTGCTATAACAAATTGGCACAAATGTAGTTACTTGAAACAGCACAAGCCCAGCTTTATAGTTCTGGTAATCAGAAGCCTAAATCCCAGGTGTCAGCAGGACTGCATTACCTGCAGAGGACCCAGGAGAGAATACCTCTGGTCACCTTTTCCCGTGATCTGTGGCCACTTCTTACATCCTCAAAGTCAAACAATATCATCTTCTCTCTTTCTCTCTCTCTCTGCTTTCATCATCACCTGGTCTTTCTATCTTCTATTTTGACCTTCTCACCTTCTTCTTACAAAGGTCCTTGTGATTATATTATGTTTACCTTGATAATCCAGGACAATTTCCCATCTCAAAATCCATGATTTCATCAAATCTGCAATATTGGATATTTCCATTCTAGGTAATATCCACAGTTTACAATGATTAGGTTCAGAGGGAGTGGTTATGCATTAGGTAACAGGAAACATTAATTTCAGATGGACAAATATTAGATGAAGGAATCTTTTTATGAAAAATTTGGGAAATTCTTATTTATAGAAATCCTTGAACACAAGAGTTCTAGTGATGTTTCATAGCACAGAATCTTCAATTCTACAAGTATATTAGACATGAAGTATCCCATCTTAAAGACAAAACACAGAAGCCTCTAGATACTGTGTCTTATCAAATGTTAAATCGCTCTCTCAGGTCATACATTCATTTTCTGGATCTCATTACTCTTGGCTGTTTCCCAGGAATTGCTGATTTCTCTAAAGGAAACAATTGTTTCAGATATTTTGACCACTATATTTCCTCTTTCTCAAAGGTTAAAAAAAACATTACTCATAAATGGAGAAGTAATGGTCATACTTTTGAGAGTCTTGGAATTACTATAAGAATGAGTTCCTTTGTCTGGATAGAAAACTGATCATTTCACTGATTGTGGCAGAGTAACTAATACACAAGAAGCTTGAAACAGAAAATAATAAGAGCAAGTAATTCACTTTCATCTCTCTACCATTATGGCTACACCAGCTCCTGGGAAATTTTTCAATCCTTCTTTATCCTTTGAAGTTTGTAATTGCTATGGAAACTGCAAAGAATTTTCTTATGGAAAACACAAACTACAATATAAGATTTAAAAATAAGAATTTAATAAGTATGACTGAAGAAAACGTGTTTCTGCAGAAATTCCCCAAAGGATTTCTTTTTAAAATGTCTAACAAAAGTCTACATGTGTAATATTTACAAGCTTTTAAAAATAATTACTGTAAAAATTTAGTAAGTGGTCATGATAAACAGGTAATCCATTTGAATCTAAGATCCCTGTTGAAGTAAAATCAATTACACTTTTTTTTTTTTACTAAAAGAAAGGGAAAGCTTTTCTTTCACATTTGTGTTATTATCCAAAATCATATGAGTTATGTTTAGTATGAAAGTCATTATCCAGATAACATATATACAGGTGGAAAGATAATTAAAGAACATCATCAAAAATATTGCTTTTTTTCTAACAATAGATATATTTTCTTTAAAATCAGAATATTTGAATTCAAACATAGTTTATGATGAGGACTGACCTATAAAATCAATGTCTTACATATATTGTAAGATACTTATTTTTATCAAATTTTATATGTTCTAGAATGGAATATTAGAACACAAAATTACTATTAATTTATTAAAACATGAAGAGTATGCTATTTAAATACTAAGACTTAAAATATCTATGTTCTCTGAAATTCCTTAGGTCTAATAATTTCATTCCAATACTATCAGCTAGACAATATTATTATCTTTTTAACCTACCAACATGGATGAAGTTCACAAAAAGAATTTTTCTGACCACAAGTCACAGGTTTCATTAGGTAGGAGGCAATCAAAAAAAGAACATGGGAAGAGATCATTGTTAGACATCAGAGATGGGCTTACCAGTCCTTCTCAGTGTTAGGTGAATCTCCTGACCTCATTTTTCTCATCCAGAAAGTAGAAATGAGGATATTTCTATGTTTGGCTGACAATGTTTGGTAAAAGAAAAAATAAATCATAGCTGGGAAAATAGCTTAAATCTCAGCAAAACGTGTTTTGTCTTACAATGTACATATTAAACATGTAACATTTTGTTTAATTTTCTGAACTGTTAAATTAATAAATAATAATTGAGATAATTATGAATGTATTGCAACTTTACTACATTTCACATCATCACATAGGAATCTTTTTTTTTTCTTTACTTGCTAATCAACAAGACATCTTGAAACATGGATTCCTGATTAATGATCTTGTTAATAAACTAATCTAAATGCATGCTTCTGGGCATCCCCTAAGAAAAGAAATCTTTGAGAAAGCTAACAGAAGAGGAAAAAAAAAACAGTTTTTGAATAATACATGTATTTGTTCACTTCTATCTCCCTGTCTTTTGCTTGTAATGATATGTTTTGATAGCTGTAAATAGCAGGGATTTGTGGATGAAAGATACTGCCTACCTGAAGGTATTTTACCATTCTGCAGATTTGACATGCCATTAAATCACCCCAATAGCAAAATCAGTAAATGCTGCTTAACCTTAAGCTGTGGAATGGTAATAATCACATGGTGGTTTTACTAAAAATGATAAACATTTTGCAAAATTGTGATCGCATTAATAATTTTTAGTGGTTACATATTCCAATAGACATGCAGGATTTATGAGAAGTTGATGCTGGAGAAACATTACCTCTTAATGAGGGATGTCATATTTGCCAAAGTATTCGTGCCTTATGTCATGGAGCCTCACAAGGATTCAGATGATTTTCCTTTTGTGGTTTGCCTAAAAGTCTTCGGATTTTAATGATTACTTCCCCTTGCATCAGACATTGACAACTATTGTCACATGAGATCCAAGCAATGTGCAAGTCATTTTGTATGTGTTAATTCTATGACTATATTAAAACCATGCTGTTTCCAGAAATACACTACATAATAATTATAATAATGATGACCAACATGAACACTTAGGGCCTTATATTAGTATTCCCAGTCCATATCATGTATTCATTTTAACCTTAAAAAAATTATTTGCCATAAATTAGCCATTGTGTTTAGTGCCGAATAGGATTGTGTCTGGCATAGTGGTAGGCAAACACGTTCCAAAGAAGGAAAGTCATTTTTCCAGGATCAAAAGACACACGTTAGTGCCAAGGGTATGACTACATTCACTTTCTTTGTATTTGTTATACAAATTAAGTCTTATCCTCTGTTATTAATTGACTCAGTGGCTTGAATCAGACAGGGTTTAAAGGGGTTCTCAGATGCCTGCAGTCAAGCTGGGGTATCCCTCTCCAGTTTTGAGTGAGGAAGAGTCTGCTTCTAAGCTGATGTGGTTGTTGGTAGAATCCAGTTCAAGGGCCTGAGTTTCTTTCTGGTTGTCAGCTGGGGTCTACTCTCAGTTGGGTATTTTTGTTTCTTTTTGACACAAAACACAAAACATCAGCACAAAACATAGCAATTTCCTTGAACAAGTCAGATGCGAGCATGTTATGAATCTATGTACCCATGACCTTTGTTGGATTCTCCTGTTTAGTAGCAAGTAACAGTTTCCACACTCGATGGGAGGGAAGTACACAAAATTATGCCTACCAGGAGGTAGAGATCACTGAGGGTCACATTTAGAGCATCTGTAGTAAAGATTCCTTACTGAAGTCTTTGGAAAAGGGCACATCTACACTTTACCCATTGCCATCATCCTGGGTTTTCGATGCCTACCTAAGTTGACCACCCTGTAACTCAAGAGATATGAAGAACATTGCTTGTGGGTTCCATATTCATTTCCAACAACCTACCCCTCCACTCCAAAATCATGTTTTAGATCCACTACTTCTAATTTAACAATCTCTTATTCCCTCTTGGACTTAGGTATCTCCCTTTCCTCAATCAGATTTCATCTCTTAGATAAAATTTTTGCAGACAATTTTAATGCCCATCCCACAGTAAAATAAGAACTATGTTGAAAACTTCTATACAGATTTTGTTAATCTTGTCAGTGTTTCACTTATCACAATTGGATTTTTAATTCAGTTTAAGTTTTGCTCTTTAAGTAATGTTTCTTGTACATTATAAGATTTCTGGTGGAAATAAGACACCCAGCATAGTTAAAGCAATACTTAGCAAAAAGAGTGAAGCAGGTGGCATCACTTTACCAGACCTTAAATTATATTACAGAGCAATAGCAACAAAAACAGCATGGTATTAGCAAAAAATAGACTTGTAGACCAATGGTACAGAATAGAGGATACAGAGACTAACCCACATAATTACAGTTGTCTTATATTTGACAAAGGTGCCAAAAACATACACTGGAGAAAAGATAGCCTCTTCAACAAATGGTGCTGGGAAAATTGGAAATCCATATCCAACAAAACAAAATTAAATCTCTATCTCTCACCATGCACAAAATTTAACTCGAGGTGGATCAAGGACCTAATAATTAAACCAGAGACACTGTATCTATTAGAAGAAAAAGTACACCCAAATCTCCATCATGTCAGATTAGGCCCCAACTTCCTTAATAAGACTCCTATAGCATAAAATTCATCTCAAGAGTCAAGAAATTGGATGGATTAAAACTAAAAAGCTTCTTCTCAGCAAAGGAAACTATTAGTGGGGTGAATAGAGAGCCTAATAATTGGGAACAAATTAGTAGAGCACTAATCTCTAGAATATATAAAGAACTCAAAAATCTTAACACCAAACAAAATAAATAACCCAATCAATAAATGGGCCAAGGAACTGTAACAGACACTTCTCAGAATAAGATATACAATCAATCAACAAATATATAAAAAAGTTAAACATTTCTAGCAATTAGAAAAATGCAAATCAAAACTACTCTAAGATTTCATCTCACTCCAGTCAGAATGGCAGCTATCAAGAATACAAACAACAATAAGTGTTGGTGAGGATGTGGGAGAAAAGGTACACTCATACATTGCTAGTGGGACTGCAAATTGGTACAGCCAATATGGAAAGCAGTATGGAGATTCCTTGGAAAACTGGGAATGAAACCACCATTGGACCCAGCTATCCCACTTCTTGGTCTAAAGGACTTAAAAAGAACATACTGCAGGGACACTGCCACTTCAATGTTTATAGTAGCACAATTCACAATAGCTAAACTGAGGGACCAACCTATCTATCTTCAGTAGATAAATGGATAAAGAAAATGTGGTATATATACACAATGGAATATTATTCAGCATTAAAATAGAATAAAATCATGGAATTTTCAGGTAAATGGATGGATCTGGAGAAAATAATGCTAAGTGAAATTAACCAATCACAAAAAAAAAAACAAATACTGAATCATTTCTCTGATTCAAAGATGTTGATCCATAATATGCTGAGGTGGGGTGGGGGATGGGAGAATTAAATGAATTCTAGGTAGGGAGAAGGGGAAAAGGGGAGGGAGAGGAAGATAGGAAGAACAGGGGTAGGAAAGATGGTGGAATGCAATGGTCATCATTACCCTAAGTACATGTATGAAGACACGAAGGATGTGACTCTACGTTGTGTACAGAGATACGAAAAATTGTGCTCTATATGTGTAATATGAATTGTAATGCATCCTGTTGTCAAATTAAAATTAAATATAACAAATTAAAATTAAAAATAAAAAAAATTTAAAAAGATCTCTGATGATATTTTCTTTCCTACTGTTAACATAGAGCATTCTGTGCATAGATACAATCAAAACCATTGACTAAATTGATGAAAAAGGGATTCATAGATTCACTATTGATTGTCTACTGTATCTTCTTCATTCTTGATCATCTCTAAGACCTTGAAATAAATCTTACAAACTCAACACATTAACCTTCTTATCATCAATTCTGACTCCTTTTTGTTTCTATAACTTCTGTTTCTCACTAAGGTATTCCTCCAAGGCCTGAATAAAAATAGGTAATCAGAAGAAATAGCCTAGCTTTTGAAGGTGTTTTGTCATTAAGAAACTGTGTTCTGTACATTAAAATATTGTTTTTTTATGTTGTTATGATGAATTGTCCTTATAAGAAAACCAATTTTTCCTTAAAACAGTCAGTATAAAAATATATTCAGTTACATTTAGCATAAATTAATTTATTAGCTGCTAATTCTACATTAATGAAGAGATTTGTGCAGAGTGGTTGACATAGAAACAAAAATAGGGATTTCAACTTAAAACAACTCTGGTTACCAGGTAACCATATACTGACAGGAATTAAAAGGTCATAAGACTGACAAGGGAAGAAACCAGTAGCACTTTCTGTCAATAACTTTGAATGTAAATTATAAGCAGTTTAATATTAAGCCAGTTAGATAAAGTCATCAATTCTATACATGGACAAAAAAAAATGGTAAGAAAAAAAAAGGAAATAAAGAAAAGTCCAGATATTAAAGAAAAAATAATTTAATGTTCTCATTAAACTTAAACTAATATTGTTATGGGCCAGGCTATATGGGCCCATTTTATCATGAGACTGTCATGTAAGAAATGTTTCTCCCCTGAGAAAACTCAGCCTCTGCTATCCTGATCCTGCTTAGCACACCCTGCTTACAAATGCAAATGTTTCTCTTCTTCTTATAAAATGTAAAATTGTTCTATTTTGGGTTCCCATTTTTCCTGGACAATGTACCCTGTCAAAGAATGATTGTCTACACGTTAGTAACCATTCTTTAACTTGTATTCAACTAGGGTTGTTTTGACCCACTTCTGCTTCTGCTTATGATTTTAGATCTCATGATGTTTGCTTATGGTTTTGAGTCATAGCAACAGCCATTTATGATTACTGTGGTTTGGGACTACAAAGGTATACTCTAGCACTTGGAGGGGGTTGAAGGGTGTAGACTTGCAGCCTGCCCCTTGGCTCGCCAGCTAGTGAATAAAGATGGTTCTATCTTCTGCTTTAAGATCAACTTGGTGATTTATTGTGATCTCACCATAACAATATTTTCCACCTAGAGGTAAAAATTATAAAAGTATGACAATTCCCATAAATCTTGAAATCCTTAATGTTCAGTTTAGGATTAAGAGAGATTTCACAAGTTTAGGACAACTTTCTCTGAAAACGTTGTATCAAATGTACAGTGTATCTACATAAGCTTATTTAATTCCAGGTGAGTTGTTATTTTAAAATTTTTATGTCAGTAAATAAATTCTTGAACAAAGTTATCCTTGGCATGAAAAGAAAATGGCTAAAACCCTGTATTCTTGCTAAAATCCCACCCCACCACTTCACCTGTGCATCAGACAGGTGATGTATAAACTTAGCCAACATTCAAAGAGGGAAACATTAAATATGAGTCAGAGATGTCAGAGATCTTGCTTCCTAAATCTCAATTATGCTTTTTAAATAATTTTTCTTCTACTCTAAGGAGATGCAAAGAATTAAAATGTTCATATTAAAATTTTATCTGGAATATCTACACTAGAGGCCGAGGAAAAATTATACCTTGGGCCCCATACCTCAGAGGACCCTGACCTTTCCATGACTCTCAACATTTCCTAAATCCTCCTTCAGTGCCTGAGATGGGATGTGGCTGACCCCAACATTTCAGCTGAATGATCCAATGCCAATCAGATTGATGTGAGCTCCAGGAGCCATTTATGATTTTGAAGACTCTCCCCAGCTCTCTCTGACATCCACATGTGCAGTTGATAAACGCTCTAATGTATTCTAGGACTTTTCCTTATGAGGTCATCCTGGGACTTGACACCAATATTTCAGTTCCAAGATGGTGGTCTGGTACATGAATCCTTTCACCCGACTTACCTGCTGTTTCTTCTATGAGACTGCCTGAAATCAAGCTGAGTGGATGTCATCCTGATTATAGGAAACTTCCACTTGGACACAAGTGGAGTCCACTGCTCTGGGCTACTACTAACCATGTACTACATCCTGGGCTTGAACTGGCTCATGCATTAGTCCCTGCTGGTTGCTCCTCGCATCTGTCAATGTTGCCACTGCAGAACGCCCTTTGCTCTGCAAGCCATAAGGGCTAGAGGAATGAAGCTAGAGGTCTTACTGCCATGTCCACTGCCATTAGACAGAGGACAGTCACTAAGGCTCTAGGACATATGTCAGGCATTCCTCCAGTGATAGCTGTACTTCGCTTCTTGGAGGCTTTTAGAAGGTTCCAAACCACATGCTCTCAATTCCAACTGAGAGATGAGCCCTATTGGCTCAATTGTAGGCCAAATGAGATGGGGATATATGGGACAGTCTTTGTATAAATATAACTGTCCTTCTTGCTTCACTCACAGTCCTTCACCAGTTTTTTTTTTTTTTTTTCCTCTGATGGTTGTGTTTGGAAGAATGATTGAAAATCATCACAATCTATAATGCGATCATTAAGACATAAAGCATTTTATAGGAAACACAGGTTGAACATGTGTGTGGGGTGAAGGGTGAGGCACAGGCCTGGGCAGCAAGGTTCAGGGATCTGCTGTTGAAAGATGTGAGGTATGGTTGAAAGGTTGGTCATCCTTTATTTAGAGGCAGCAGTAGCCCCTCGTCAGACTCTGAACCACTTCCATAGGCTCTTTTTCTATGCAGGCCAAACAGTATCAATAGGTCACAGGTTCACAAGCAAATATTTATGAATGACCTTGAGTACATACATTAAATCAGAGTGTTCATGACCTTGAGTACACATTCACAACATGACCAATTGATGACTTTGGTTACATACTAAAAACATAACATAGCCTGCCAGAAACTCCATCAAGGGATCCCAAATATAGCCATTTTACCATGCCCCAACAATGTACTATTTTATATTTATGTTTTAAAATTCCAATCACTAAATTTATCATGACCATTGTTTTAATCAGTTTTTTCATCACTATGACCAAAAGACCTGTCAAGGACAATTAGAGAAGGAAGAGTTTATTTTGGCTCACATTTTCAGAGGGTCTTAGTTCATAGACAGCCAACCCCATAGGTCAGGGCCTGAGATGAGAACATTATGGCACAAGGATGTGATGGAGGAAATAAGCTCAGGACACGGCCACCAGGAAGCAGAGAGGGAGAGAGCTCTGCTTACCAGGGACAAACTAGAAACCCCCAAAGGTGCACCCTCAGTGACCTGCTTCCTCCAGCCACATACAACTGCCTACAGGTTACCACCCAGTTAATCCATATCACTGGATTCATCCACAAAATTACAGCTCTCAAAATCAAGTTATTTCACTTCAGAACATTCCTGCCTCCTACGTGAACTTTTTGGGGACACCTCATATCTAAACTATTAACAATAAAATTCCAACCATTCATGTCAAGGAAAATCACCTTTCTGATTTATAAAACTGTTATTCCTGGTTCTCTAATTTATTTAAGTGATATTATGTATGTGCTTCTTTGAGTATTGCTTCTTTTACTCAAAATATGAGCATCCTTTGCATTGTATATTCCTGTTGCTATACAGAATTCCATTTGGGAATATACTGCAGTTAATCTATTGTGCTTTTGAAGGATATTTCTTCATTTTCATTTTGCAGTAGTTCTGCTTAGAAAGAGTATAATATTTGGCAAACATAGGTAAGCAGTTATTTTAATGCACAAGAGATTAAAATGATCATATATAACATTCAAAAAAGTATATATGCTATTCATAATTTAAAAAGTAAAGCAATTGATGCTAATTAAATATTCATTTGGCCAAACTCGTCATAGGACCATTTAGCATCTCAGCTTCTGATGGTTTATATCACCTAAAGCACATTTATACTCTCCTCTCATTAATAGAGAATTAAATCCAAACATTTTATATTGTTTTCAGAAAGTTTGAACTAATAAGACCAAAGAAAGTTCAAATAATGACAGATTTTTTACCCAGTTATATAACAAGATGTTTGTGATTAGATGGATAGAAAATGTTATACATTACAGGAGAGTAGATTAAACTTATAACTAGTATAATCATTATATATATATATATATATATATATATATATATATATATAT
>NW_026000174.1:47688110-47703769 GCF_001458135.2 Marmota marmota marmota | reverse complement strand
ATATATATATATATATATATATATATATATATATATATATATATATATATATATATATATATTTAATCATAAAAGTACTTCACTAGCTGTGATCTCCTGACACTACTTTACATCCCAAACCCTTTGTCTTTTAAATACTGGTCCTGCCAAATGAATTAACCTAGTTATTACCTGGTACAATTATAATCTCCAGTCTGAGGGGAAAACTATCCAGGATCAAGATTTAAATACTCTCTGTATCCTTTTCTGTAACTATACCATCTTAACATTATATCTAAGTGATTTTAAAAATTATGAGTATATTTGTCATTTAGGTGATTTTAATTGTGCAATTGTGAAAAATTATAATTTATAGTGACAACTGCTTTAAATAAAACCTTAAGATTAAAAATTCATGTTTAGTTAAAAGTCATTTTGTGCAAATTCTCCCCAATTATGTATATTGTACATAATATATAGAATTGCATATAACATACAAATATATAAGTATACATTTATATGTAACATGGTATATATCATATCAATTTATGTAGTCTATCATACTATGCTATATATAAATATATCATAGTATATGTAATATATAATTACATAATGTGTTGTATAATATATATATGTAAATTTTTTAAAGGTTGTAGGTTGTTACTCTAATCCAATTAATACTTCTTACTTGTGAATATGTTAGATCTTTCCAATTCATAATTTTATTATGTGCCTTATATGTTCTAAATGGTGGGAATATAAGTTGGTACAACTACTCTAGAAAGCAGTGTGGAGATTACTCAGAAAACGTAGAATGGAACCACCATTTGACCCACCTATCCCAATCCTTAGTATATAACTAAAGGATTTAAAATTAGCATGCTATAGTGATGCAGCCACATCGATGTTTATAGCAATCCAATTCACAATACCTAAGGTATGGAACCAACACAGTGGTTCTTCAACTGATGAATGAATATATGCAATGGAATATTACTCAGCCATAAAGAAGAATGAAATTATGGCACTTGCCAGTAAATAGATGGAACTATAGACCATAATGCTAAGTGAAATAAGCCAGTCCCCAAAAAACCAAAGGATGAATGTTCTCTCTGATATGTGGATGCTAACAAACAATAAGGGGAGGGAGAAAAAGAAGTTCATTGGATTAGACAAATGGGAATAAAGGGAAGGGAGAGGGATGGGAATAAGAAAGATGGTAGAATGAATTGGACATAATTTTCCTGTGTTCATATGTGAATACATGAGCAGTGTAACTTCACATCATGTATGACCACAAGAACCAGAAGTTATACTCCATGTATGTATAATATATAAAAAACCATTCTACTGTCATGTATATCTAAAAAGAACAAATAAAAAAGTAACTTGCATGTTCTCGATAACAGAGATATAACTTGAATGTGGTATAGAGTTGTCTCAAAAGGGATTCAATTTAGGGAAAGTGACATACATAAAATTGACAATTTTATTACGGTATTTTAACTACAAGAGACTTCAACTATTTAGCTGCAGAAGATCAAAATCAATACATTTTAAAGAACGCTGTATTCTATCCATCAATACAATCCACAGACAGACACAGAAGAGCAAACAGGGACATGCACAGGGCCATGGGCAAAGCCAGGCCACTCTTCAGAGGGGAGCCAGTGGAGAGGGCTGGCGTGCAGCATCCTCTTAATCCCAGCACCTGACCCAGCAGAGCTGCACCACACTTGCATCATTAGAAACAACAGCGGTTTCCTCCTTGAAGATTCCCTTCCCAGCTCCTGCTCTGCTCAGAAAATCTATCTCCATGCCCTTCACAGAAGAAATCGCATCCCACATTTGTGGGATCAAATGTAAAACCAGACAAAACCTTAGGCCTTTTTGTTTGTTTTTCCAGGGATCTGGACGTAAAATTCATTAATGTTCATTGTTCTCTTCAACTAAAACACCAAGTAAAGCGGGAGATGGGCTCTCACGGTTGGCTATGGCCACGTGGAACAGAGGACAAGATAACAGAAGTTATAGAAGAGAAAAAGGAATAGAGCATACTTAGGAGAAAGTGCCGTGTGTTTCCAGAAGAGGGGGCAGGCAGAGGGAAAATGAAAATTGTCACAACTTGAGTCCTGAGAGGTTTCCATTGCTTTCCTTTGGGCCTGTGTGAGGCCCAGATGTCCTGGGAGAAACTCTGCACCCTTTCCTGTAACCTCCTTTTACTGCAGACTAACCCAATCACCATTCCCTGGCTACCCAAGTATCCCTGAATAGGTGGCTCAGGACAATTCAATTTCTCCCAACCTCTGATGGGAGAATCCCAAGAGCCTTCTGACCCAACCCAGTTCAATTCCAGAGCATGGTCACTCCAGCTCCTCCCAGACCTGGTCATCAAGAAAGTTACTTGAAATTAAAGCCTTGCTGATCCCCTTCAGGGCAAGGGCATGCAGCCATCCAAAGAAGACACTGCAGTTAGTTTTTCTGTAGGCAGCAGAGTATGTGGCATGCAACTTCCTTTAAGGGTGGGAAAACTCCTTCACAAAGTGAGAAGTTGCTATTATTCTCTCCAGTTATACGACTAGTCTAATTGAACATTTCCCTTGGCATCCATTGGCTATATTTTCCAGATGTTGATGTCCTTATCTCCTCTATCCCGAGTTTTTTTTTCCTACAAAAATATACATAACAGGAAAACTCATACCATAGACTATTATAAACTCTCCTGCGTTAGTGTATTTAATTCTGTGAAATGCTTATAGAACGTGGAATTTGCTGTGCTTACCTATTCAACATGGACTTGGGACTCAATGTCTTGCCTTCACTGTTGATTCTCTTAATCACTGTCTACCCATAATCCTAGACTGAGCTGCTACTGTCCTTCTGACTCTGAGGACTATACTATACAAAGCAATGTGATTATTTGGATCTCAGTACTGGTGCTGAAATCATGTGTTTTACAGCCCTCTTAGAAAATGAATAGTGAAGTCTCAGGTTCCTAGCTAGAGTATTAAAGGCTCAGGTACATAGCTACAGGCTGGGAGCATCGTATACGAACCTCACTTTTTCTGTTCTGCTGATTGTAAACAGCATGGTGATCAAATCCTGGGTCCTTTAATTGCTGCTGATATGACCTTGGGCAAGGTCTTTTGACTTTTATGTGCCACATTTAATCAATGAAAAGAGGAAAACAAGTGGTGCTAGTCAGAGTGTCAGGTTAAAGTAATTGACATGGCATATAAAAAACATAATTCTCAGAAATATGTAGGTTGCTTTCATATGTTCTGCACTATTTAATATAAAACATATTCAAAATTTTGTTCCATATTATATTTTATACATGAACAAATGTTCAGTAAATGTCATTTAGTTAATTACATATATATGTATGTATATATACGCACGCGCGCGTGTGTGTGTGTGTATGTATGTGTGTTTGGTGCTCATCATCGATGATATTAAAAAAAAAAAACAGCAAGTGGTTTTCATATCAGCAAAAGCACACTTCTTTTCTTTCACTTGTGAAAGAGGCTGAAATGTGAAATCAAAACCCCACAGTTTTACACATGCTGATCAAGCACTATACCACTAAGCTACATTGTAGTCCTTTTTATTTTCTATTTTGAGACAGGGTCTTAGTTGGCTGTCATTGAAATTGTGGCCCTTCTGCCTCAGTTTCCCAAGGAGAAGCTGGGGTTTCAGGCATGTACATCCATGCCTTCTGGTCATTAATTATATTAATATTTTTCAGGGAACTATGTAAATCAGCAAACTGCTGCAGTCAGAATTCCATTTTCATTCTCATATTTCTTCTGAATATTTTCCTTGCCCACTTGAGAGTAAAAGTAGATCATTAAATTATATTACAGCCTATTTCTTCTTCACCTTTGAACTTGACATCCAAGGTTTCTTCTGGAGATACGAATTCTACAGAGGGCAGTTTTATTATTTGCCTTGGGTAAGCAAGGATTGGGGAGATAGATCATGGTTAAAGCTGTGCTGAGTTACTTTTCCAGGCTCTGAGAACACAGCTCACAATTTCTTACTGATGTGTCTATGGAATCAGACCTCCTACAAGAAAGACTGTTCCCTCTGCTTTTTGACTTCACATCTCAGCCTCTCACAAGTGAAAGAAAAGAAGTGGGCTTTTGCTGGTATGAAAACCAATTGCTGTTTTTAAAAATATTTTTAAATTGTAAATGGATCTTTTATTTTATTTATTTATTTATATGGGGTGCTGAGGATTGAACCCAGGCCCTCATACATACCAGGCAAGGGCTCTACCACTGAGCCACAACTCCAGTCCCCCCACTTGCTATTTTTTAAAAGAGGAACTGCTTTTTGTTTGTCTCACTCATTAGATGAGCTACTTGGTCCCCTACATTCTGTGAAGCAGGTTGATGTGTTGACTCAGTGATGCTGGGTATCTTTGGACCAACAACTGAAATCTTTCCTCTCAAGTTGGGCCTTGACTCTCACCCAGGTTTGTGACTATTAGAACCAAGTGACAGCTTGAGAAGAACCCGTGATGAAACTCTGTTTATTGTCTAAGGCCTATAAACTCATTTGCTTTATAAGTCATAATTGAATATCATGACTAAACTAAATTAAACACAACTCTGATGTCTACACTTTGGCAACGCAGAAGAAATTTCATGGATAATCACAATTAATAGCCCAGTATTATCGCATTTTCTCCTTATGGATTTGCCTTCCAACTGCAAGATTTGTATACATAACCCTGTTTGGAACACAGTTATTGCAATATGAGGGGGCAGTAACCTGAACTAGATAATCTCCAGCAAGGGTTGCTAGACTCCTTGGGAAAGTCCACTTCAGAGAGTGTCCACAGCTGCAACTATCATATAAAGAACTTTCATTGAGATAAGCAACTCTGCAGAAGTGAAATTCTGCTGTCCAATTTTTCTTGGCTCTGAATCTGATTACACAGTTTACTATTCATTACTGTGCTACCTAGCAGGTGCTTACAAAGTCACAGTTCTTTTTATTAATCTAGACAACAGGCCATTATGAACTGTAACTTTAGTTTTGAGAGAAAGTACAATGCATTTGGTTGAAGGAAAAGTGTGCCTTCATGAATCCCTTTCTTCCTCTTGGAGACTTGAGATCCTTTGATCACCTCTGAGACTTTTGAATGATGGAGGGAAGGATATCAGCAGTATTATTGTTATTTTTGACATAAATACATGTCACATTTCAAAAAAAAAAGTTAGGGTGGATGGTTTTTCTATCCTAGGAAAATGAAAATACAAATCATTAAAATTGTCATTCCAGAAAGCTTTAGAAGAAATAATATTATTTTTAACCTCAAATTCTATATATTTTTCAATCACAGAAGAAGTACTAATATTTTTAGAGAATATTTTATACATTATTTTGTTCAATTATTTCAACACTGCCAGGTGCTTTATTCTCTTGTAATAAATATGGACAATAGGATCAGAGAAGTGAAAGTAAATGTCAGAGTTCACAGAGATAATTAGTATTTGAACCCACATTTCACATCAAGTCTGCCGGAGTACTAGATACGTGGCAGACACTAGAAGCTATGTATGTCATGCCATGGATCTGGTCACACTCACAAAATGGGACACGCTAGAAAATAAATGCCAGAAGACGGGCACCACAAGGAATAACTGTTTTTTACTTCCCCGATGACTCCATAAGGCCTATGTGAGTGTCTGGACCACAGTACGTTCTTGCAATTATTTGCCGAAGAATGAATAAATGAATACATATGGAAAATTTGAAGCAGGAATTGACTTAGCATAATTGCAAACCATGCTTGACCTTGCCTTTTAATTTCTACCCATTTATTTTCTTATAGTTTCAGTTAGACAGGAGGGATATTTTGGTTAATATAGCACCGCATGGTGACTAAAATTAATAACCATATACTGTATATTTCAAAATTGAAAGAAGAGTAGATTTTAAACATTTTCATGACAAAAATGAGTATGTCAGCTGATACATTAATTAATTTGGTTTAATCACACCATAATATATACATATAAGAAAATGCCTCTTCTAGCACATATATATTATTTGTCAATTGAAAATAAAATTCAAAAGAGAAAACATTTTGGAGAAACTTTTCTACTAATCAATTAGTAGAAACTTCTAGTAATCATACAACTTTCAGTTTTATTAACTTTCTTAAAAAAACCAATGATAAGTATTTTGACCTGTCATATACTTCTAAAGAATGCAGTAACATAAACTATAATAGACATAAAAATTTGTTTGTAACAAGTTGTCATTGTTTGACTTTTGTATAGTTATTGTTATATTGCTATTAGTTTGTAACAAATCAAAGAGACAAACAAATACAATACTAATATTTGTGTTCTGATGAAGAACTTATTCCTAATGGCATATTTCTTCATATTCCCTCATTCAGTAGGAAAGGAACTGGGCAGAGATACAGGACAATGATGGCTTGGAAAGAAGATTGATAAGGTAATTAAGGTAAGTGGAGCTAAGTTTACGGTTTTTTCCCATGTTCATGAGTAGATGACACTGGCTGTGTAACTAAGTTATTATTAGCATGTATTTTGTATCTTTCTTTCCTGGTATGTCAATTCTGATCTCATCAGATGAGAGAACTAAAGGCTTATAACCCAAATTGAGGACCTGCATATTATGGAGAAGCAAATAATGACATGCTGATCTGAGACCTCTTAATGGATAAAGTCTTATCCTAAAAAATAAATATGGCTTCTTTGCTCATTAGACCTAATCAGAATGTGAGAAAGAGGGTTTATCATTGGCAAAAGACTAGAACACTGCACATCCTTAGGAGGGCATTGAAGTTATCCAGATGTATATTTCTAGGCTCATATATGTGTATTACATTGCTTGGGAGACTCTTAAGAAACCCCTCATTCTACCTTGTGAAACTAAGGAAATGTTGTGCCACAGGTGTGAAACATGATAGCAAACTAAGAGAAAGAACAAACAGAGAAGCATAGGTATTGGCAAAAATCTATACATGCTGTAACAACGAACAATGAAATACATTTGTTTACCATTATTTATACCCTCTAGTGCTGGTAGTGTGGACAGGAAGGATGCATTAATTAGGGGAACTATTCCCTGTTGCACTTCATCTTATTGAAGAGAGAATTGAGAAGACATGACAAGAAAACTGGGCAGGGTCATGCTGTTTCTATGGATACACATCACAATGCAAAATAGACATCCTTATTTCTGTTTAATGTCAACTCTTACATAGACCATTTTAAATAAATAAGCATATTTACTTAATTTTTATTTACAAACTACAGAAAGCTGAAAATGTCTTCCTTTGAGAATAAATAATTAGAAACTAACCTCAGTGTTTTATCCACAAAATAGCTCAGGGAGATTTGATACAAGTATAGAACGAGTGCATTATTAAGATTAATTTGAGGGAACTGAAGTTAGGCATTAACATACAAGGTTTTTTCATTAGCACATAAGGTTTTCTCTATAATGTAAATAATCTAACACATGTGGTACTGTATAAGGAAATACTGAGTTTTGACCCCTGATACTGGTCCAAGTGTATATAAAACATCATTCCATTTTCTATCCTTTCCTTGATAGAAATTATTCTGAATGACTTGTTACTTTTCATTTCTGATTTTAGGTGTGTTTTGTATGAACATTTAGAAGAGTGGTGAGAGAAGGGGGGTGAGGAATATCATCAAATAAATATACTATCTTCAATGAAGTACATGGCCTGGCTATTCAAATTATCTTTGAACATAATCATCAGAAAACAGAATGGGTTCGTGCCACCACACCAATACTCATTTCATGATTTGTGCCAATTTATAACCTGTATAATCAGTCTGTATTTTTTAATGTTACATGACATGACAGAAACAATTATATGTTAATTAAGAAATCTGGTGATCCAGGAGCGATATCAAGTGATATCAAGCAGTTGATGAATTTAGCTAAAACCATGGAATTAGCTTCTGGAGTTATTAAGACAAAATGGACTGATTCATGAGGGATGGGTTTGAATGGACTGATTCACGAGGGATGGGTTTGTAGGATTGCTTCAAGGAAAACAGAAGGCATTGCAAGCAAGTTTCACAGCACAGAGAAATAAATTCTGAAGAAGCAGAATTTATTTTGACCTGTCATACACTTCTAAAGAATGCAGTAAGATAAACTATAATAGATATAAAAATTTGTTTGTGACAAGTTGTCATTGACTTTTGTATAGTTATTGTTATATTGCTATTAGTTTGTAACAAATCAAAGAAACAAACAAATACATATACTAATATTTGTGTTCTGATGAAGAACTTATTCCTAATGGCATATTCCATTATGGAATGGAATCTTTTGTTAGTTCTTTGAGGACAACAGGGGGTATCCTCCTACGAAGAAGGTAGAGTTAAGCTAAGGCTGCCTTTCAATTGACTCGTCCTGATACAGTCAGTGAGGAAATCTTTCATATGCTGTGCTCTGCCGCTAAACCCAGCCTCAATTAGAGGAAATGAACATGCCCCTCAAAACTGTCAGATGAGAAAATAAAAAGTAGAGGTGTGACAAAAGAAAATTCTAATTGGTCACAATGTAAAGTCAATAAAATTATATAGTACATATATAAAATATGTGCTTAGCATGATAACTTTAAGTATATTAATATTGGTTTAAATAGGAAAGGTTATTCCAGTAGAAACATTTCAAAGAGATCCTTTGAAAATTCCACTTCTTTGGCTATCTATCAGTAGCATTTCCTATAATTGAAGACAATTTAATTTTTAATTATTTGTACATGTTATTTAATAAATTAAGACTTTATTACCAAAATAAAGACTTTACTTTCTTTAAACTCTGTAAACAAATAAATACAAAAAGTCAAACAAATAGTATTTATTAATGATGACTCACTGTGGAGAATACCTCAAAGAGCTTGGGGAGGGATTCCTGACTTCCATTGACGCTTCTCCAAACTCCATGATTCTATAGCAGGTGGTTGAGTCTTTCAATTAAGCTTCTTAACAATCATGTTAATACATACATATATATATATTTTTAAAGCAGACAAAATTTATAACCAGAGCATCAGATTTTTCTTTTGCTACAGAAGCTCTGTAACTGAACAGTACATTAAAGATTGAGAAATATTTTAAAGTACTTTATTCCTGGGAAAAATAAACGACTCCACATCTCTACTTTCAAGAGCTAACTATGCTTTATTACCCCGTAGGGTCTACTTCACTGGAAAAGGCTAACACTTCTGAATAAGCTGCTCCATCTGTATTTAGAATTTATTTATGAATAGATGGTGTGTGGTCCTCAAGGTAAATTCCTGTCAATTATACTCATTGCTGTATCCCCATCACCTGTGTGTACTGATGACCCTAGAACTAAATAAAACGTAATTCATACTTGTATTTCATAGCACTGAACTAACACTCATTCTGGGTGCAGGAGGACTTGTTTAGACACGCAGCTACATTCTCAACAGCAATTTAGAGCACATATTGTAATAGTCAATGTGGGTAATCCCCCAAACTCTCAGAGCTGAAATTTTCTCCAGAGACATATGTGCAAATAACAAGAACCCGAGTTGATGTGACAGGTGCTTTGATGGGAGCATAAACAAGGGTTTTAATATTGAAAAAAAAGAAAAAGAAAAAAAAAGAGGAAACATTTACTCTAGGGAATAGAAAATTAAGAAATTTTACTGGAGTCTTCCAGGTGAGGCTCCCCAGAGATGGCATCTAGATGAGCTTTAAATGATACATAAAATTGTCTCGTCAGGTAAACACTGAGTACCTTTCAAAAGTTTAAAACCACTGTTACCTTTGCCACATAGACACAGATTAGGTATTCTGCCAAATGTTTCATAATATAACATATATTGAGGGCTTATTTCAGTCATTGCTGTATTAGGAAAAAGCTTCCACTTCTGATGGTGTCCCCTCTCTAGTTCTGCATGGGATCCTATGTCAACCCGCCTTTCATGGTGCTTTTCTGCTCGTTTCTCACGGCACATGGCCTTGGTAGATCATAAATGCTTTGGAAACCCTAAGTGGGTGCAAAATCTGGTGTTAAATACTTTTTATCCTGTTCATATAGGTTGCTTCTCAATTCAGTTTTAGAAATGTTTGTAAAGTATCAATGTATTGCCATGATTCCTCTAAACAGTGATTAACATGCCATACTTTTATGTTACCCAAATTTTTTTCCCAAAAGATAGCACCATAAAAATATTCCCTCACCCAGCATTTGAATAAATTAACTGTAACTACAGTAAGAACAAACCGTAGGGTCTTCTCTGCTTTCAGCTTAACCTAACCAGTCATGACAAAGATCACAATGTAATCAATGTCCAATGAATATGTTTGGCTTATTAATTGATCAAGAGCATCCTGCACTTTATCTGATAGGAAAATATAGTAGTGATTGGGCTCTTACTCAACTATATCCAGCCATCTCCCTTTCGTATATAAGAATTCCCCTTCCCCTGGGTATTCTAGAGCTGGAAGACACTGTGTCTAATTTGGACTAGGTGAATGTCATAACATATCATTGAAGAGAATGATCTTTTAGAGCACTCTTTTCTCTCTCTGACAGTAACCAGCAGTAGTGAGATGATTACTGCTCCATAATCTGAGATAAATGTTGAACCAACTAACCACAGCAAATGGCTTAAAAAGAAATAACATTTTATTTTTGACAATTTGGTCATGATTTTCTTGCTACCAACCAGATTATTCTGACAGATATAGATACTGATGAGTAGAAGAAAATTTTTGGGTTTTCAAATCCTGTGGGCTGTGTCAACAGTCAGGGTTTCATGATACAAGAGAAAGCATATGGGCTTCATTCAATGCACTCATTTCAACCCCAATACCTTGTTGTATGTCCCTAATTTCCTTGGCTTCACTTTTGCTTTTACAGGATCCAGACTTTGAATGCAGACTTATATTGGTTGTGTGATTTATATTGGTTCATATGGCATTGGTCATAAGTATAATATTGCTATCCTTGTTTTCTTGAGTTATTAACAAATAAAATCAAGATTCAATATATTGATGTTGGACCAGACCAACTAAATCCTGGACACAGTGAAAAAAAGATGCAGAGACAAAGTTGTTTGAATGGATACAAATTAGGATTATGTTAATGGCTATCACCTAAGATGAAGTCCTAGGCTGACAGGCTCCTTCTTTTATTAGGAAGGGGGGAAAAAGAGTACATTGTTCTCAAGACCACAGAACTAGAAATAAGAGTTAAAAAGAAACGAGTACAACATTTTTGCAGGGGCTGTTGCTGTAGTCCAGTGACAGAGCCCTTCCTAGCATGTGTGAGGCACTGGGTTCAATCTTTAGCACCACATAAAAATAAACAAATAAAATAAAGGTAAACTGTCCCTTCACAACTACAAAAAACATATATCTATTTATCTATCTTTCTATCTATCTATGGATAGAAAGATAGATAGATAGATAGATAGATAGATAGATAGATAGATAGATATAAATCATCCTTGCCAAGAGGAATAGGGAGGGTCTTTTTGTTCCTCATAAAAACTCTGGAACTGGGGAATTGGCTTGTTTCCTTCCTGGAAAGATTTCACTAGTGACCTCTAAGCAGACCAAGGGATTCCACATCTCCCCATTTCTTTTTCTTTTAAAAGCTGTTGAGTGAACAACACTTGGTGGTGTCTCCAATGTTTTGGGGCAGTGTTCATTCTGATTTTACAGACTTAACAGAGAAGACAATGGATACAAATTAGGATTATGTTAATGGCTATCATTCCCCAAGGAGTGACTGCAAACCACTCTCAGAGGCCCAGCCAGCCTAGGCCTTGTAAAATTTGGAAAACCTCGCTGGTGGAAATCTGTTGTTGAAAGGCCAGAATGGTGTCCTGGATTTTATTTTGGAAATGGACAATGTCCATGGTGACATCGTCTTTGAGGGAATCTGGTAGGTGCTTTTTAATACTCTCCAAGGTTGAATTGTTTTGTTCCACAGGTGAGGGGTTACACACACATTTGTACCCCTAATCACAACTAAGGGTGTTGTAGTAGCAGATCAGGAGGAGGTATCTATCGCTGCTCTAAGCATGCCTATGAAGCCTTTGGGCCAATGCAATTGTTGTAGGGCCTGTTCTGACAGTTAGGGCTCAAGGATCTTCCCAGGACTCTGTCAGATTGACAGGCAGAGAGGGATGGGTCTTCCTCTGAAGAACTATAAGGGATTCAGACATGGCATTAGCCATTTCAACGCAGGCTGCCTGGGTGCAGCTGATGCTGGTAATGGTAAAGAGGGTCTCATCACAACCAATCAGGAGAGGGCCTGACAGAAACATATATAGGAGCACTGTGAAAATCTTGACTATGTCAGTAAGGTTCTGGTGAACAGACACAGTAGAAGTATTTGAAGTTCTAGTGCAGGAGCCTCTCCACACTTGGAGTAGAAATAAGGGGAGTCCCAGTCTCCAGACAGTAGCCCAGATGCCCATCTCCCTTTGAGAGCCAGATGAGGCTGAAAGAGGCCTCTCTCCCCTAATAAGATGGAATCATTACTTCAATCAGTTGGATTAGAGAAACTAGAGGTAAGTATGAAGAATGAGTGGTTATGCCTAACATGGATGTACACTCTGGACCCCCAATCAACAATGAGTTGTCATGGTGACATGACTAAGGGGCCTGGAGTGGTCTGATTGGAATGCTGGTAGCTGCTGAGAGAGAGGATCTCCAGGCCACCATGGCCAGACCAGAGGTGCATTCATACATGGCTTGGAGGTTAATCAGTAAGGTTCATGACAGGGGTAGGTGTGAGGACCACAGGGCCAAGATGGCGACTAAAAGGGAGGTGGCATTAGCCATTGGAGGGTGATCAATCCCCATTGGAGGAGGACTGACAACCCCCTACCCAAGGAAGGGGGAGTCCAACCAAAAGACTGGCTCCCACATCGAGGGGTCTTGAACAAATGCCCAACGCTGGGTGACCTGAGCTGTGGGAAGCAAGCCAGCTAATAACAGCCATCAGCTAGGAACACGGTTTCAGGGTTCTTCTGTTGACCCGTGAAGACCAGGAATTCCTCAGCCCTCTGGTTCAACTTCTTCAAGTTCCTGCAGGGCACTGGGTGGCTCCAGGTCATCCCTGCCAAGAGGAACAGGGAGGGTGTTTTTGTTACTCATAAAAATTTTCGAGCTGGGGGATTGGGTTGTTTCCTTCCTGGAAAGGTTTCACTAGGTATGCCAGGAGTCACCAAGGTCCTTCCTATAATGACACACAAGTGTACCCTGTCCCCACATGAACAAGGGGATGGGGCCAGTCCACTGTCTGGTATGTGAGTCCTTCCACCTCACCTGAGATGGCTCCTTAGGAGGGAGTGTTGACCCCCAGTGGCATTCTGCAGGGGAACAGACTTAGTAATTGACATTATGAGTTATTACTGCTTTATGTAAATCAGGTAGGAGGGAAAGACTTTCCCTAGGTATCTCCCCCTTCTTGTTTTTGGAACATGATAGATAAATGCTTGCCCTTGTGGGTTATGGGGGATGCCAGTGTGATGAGTTAACTTCCATGTTTTGCAGAAATCTTGGGCGCAGGCACTGGTATAAACAGGGCCATCATCTGTTCAGGTATAACCAGCTGGGAAAAGCAACTGAGGCAAGGGTAGATGACATGTGAGGCAGGCCCTTCTTTATGGGCAGTGGCATGGAGCACACACAGGAAGGATTTTTAATGGTAACATGAATAAATGAAAGTGGCCTAAGTTGTGGGATGTGGGTAACATCCATTTGCCAAATTTCACTTGGCCTTAAGGCTTTAGGGGTTAACCCCTGTAGGGGGACCAGATGAGGTAACTTATTGACAGGTGGATCCTGTTGGATTATTTGCTGGGCCTGAATTTCAGTAATGGAAAAATGAGGGCCTAATGTACAACTATTTTGATGAAGCAGGTTGTGGGAGAGGTGTGCCTCTTGAAGGGTGGCATAACCCACTAAAGTATTGACCACGTCATTGCCAGTGGTCAAGTGGGCCTTGGGAGAGATGAGAGTTGCCCCAGGTAGGTGATAAGCAAAGGGTGAAAGCTATGTTGAATCTCCCATTGTAATCAAAGAGGCAAGCCAAGAAAATCAGGCGAAAGAGTGAGTTTTAGGTAGGCAGTTTCAATGGCACTGGTGACAAAAATGGCATATTGGGAGCCAGAAACAATATTTTGAGGTCTCCTTGAGTCTGGTAGGCTGAATTATGGCTCCTATTTCTGCCTTCTGAGTGAAGGGGAAACTGTACCCAGTAAGTTTAAAGGACCCAGAGGTAACCCCTGCTTTGTCAGGTTTTTCAGAGGCTCTTGGACACAGAGAATGAAAGACACAAAGTTTTTGAAGTAGAGAATCAAGGTACTTCACCCAAGATAAAATGAAGTCCTAGGCTGACAGTCTCCTTCTTTTATTAGGAGGAGTAAACAAGGGTGCAAGAACTAGAAATCAGATGAAAAAGAAATGAACACAACACTTTTGCACATAGCTGAGGTTATCAGGCCATGCTTCCAGGACTTGCCCCAAGGTACCCTTGATCATCCTCCAAAGATCAGCAGTTTTCTGGTTCTAGGGCCAAGAACTCCTGAAGCACCCTCTAAGCAAACAAAGGGCCTCTACATATCTGGTCATGTGTTCTGTGTATGCATGTGTGTAATTCCCACCTCTTTTAAAAATCAGGAGATTTTTAAATCTCGTCATCCACCACTGCAAAAATCTGCAGTCAACTTTCCCTTGTCACTCTCCAGTTCCCCTGACAGTGATGGTGAGTTCTTGCTACCATTCATCACCACACTTGAGCTTCTGTTTTTCTTACAGAATCAAGAAGACAGTGACACATTACTTACACTCCTTTCTCTGCTCAAAGTGGGAAGATAAAGGATAGATTAGGAAAGCCACATTTTTCAGGAAAAAAGAATGGACTGAATTTCCTTGGGGAAGTAAAGATGATTTTCTGTATCTAGATGACTTCCCTCATCACTTGATTTTTAAATTTTATTTATAATTGATACCTTGCATTTGTATGTATTTATGGGGGACAGTGTGACATTTCAGTGCTTGTATAAAATGCATGAAAATCAGTTCAGGGTAACTGGAATATCCATTACCTCAAATATTTTTTATTTCTTTGTGTTGAGCCCATTTAAAATCTTCTCTACTAAATAACTGAAACATGTTGTAGTCATCTTACTGTGCTATAGAGCATTAGAAATTATTCCTCCTATCTAACTGCACCCTGCACACAATGACCATCATGTCTTCATCCTCCCCTCCCTAAAACCTGCCAAAGATCCAGTTACCATTATTCTACCATCTATTCCTATGAAATTAACTTCTCAGCTTTCATTGACAAGTGACAATATGAGGTACTGACTATTCATCTGACAAGGGCTTAATATCTCTATATAAAGAATATATATATAAGACGGAACTGTGACCACCCACAGAACAGGCCCAGCGGCCTGCTGAGGGGCAGAGCCGCCCCCCACCCCCCTGCGCCTGCAAGGTAGGCGGAACTGTGACCACCGACAGAAAAGGCCCAGTGGCCCGCGGAGGGGCAGAGCTGCCAACCACTCCTGCAAGGTAGGCGGGCCTGCGACCCACCAGCAGAACAGGAGCAGCGGCCTGCTGAGAGGCAGAGCCGCCCCCTCCCCC
>NW_026000174.1:47681618-47684595 GCF_001458135.2 Marmota marmota marmota | reverse complement strand
TATATATATAACAGTGTCATTCATCCCTTTATACACACACACACACACACACACACACACACATAACTTTCTGTGCTTGACTTATTCCATTTTATGCAATGTCTTCCAGTTCCCTTTATGGCTATTGCAATGGAAGAATTCTGTTAATTTTTTTGGCTGAATAATATTCATTGTATGTACATAGCATATTTTATTTATCTGTTCTTTTTTTGATGGACACCTAGGTTGATTCCATAGCTTAGCTACTGTGAATAGTGCTGTAATAAACTTGTGGATGCAGTTTTCTTTCACATACTGATTTAATTTCCTCTTAATTTTTTTTCCCAGTAATAGGATTGCTAGATCATTTTTCAGTTCTATTTCTTCTTCATTATATTTATGTATCTTTTTTTGAGAAATCTCTCTGTTGTTTTCCATAATGACTGTACTCATTTACATTCTCACTGACCACATGTGGCAGTTACACATTCTTGTCAGTATTTGCTGTTTTTATCTTTCTATAACAGTCATTCTACTTGGGGTGAAATGATATCCCTCTGTGGTTGTGATTTGTACTTCTCTGGTTATTAGTGATGGTGATCAATTTTTCACATACTTGTTGGCCACTTATGTATCCTTTGTTGAGAAATGTCTACTCAGGTCATTTTCAGATCATTTGTCCATTTTCAGAATTTTTTTATTGTTGTGAATTGAGATCTTTATATATAAAGATATGAAGCCCTTGTCAGATGAATAATTTGCAAATATTTTCTCTCTTCTATAGTTTCTCTTTTCATTCTTTTGTTTCTTTTGATTTGCCAGAAGACTTTTAATTTTATGTAATACCATTTTTCATATCCAGAATGTCATACCTATAAATAATTACTTACATAGATGTCTTAAAATGATTCCCCGTATTCTCTTCCATTCTTCCATTGGTGTCATAATTTCTGCTCTTATACTGGAGTCTTTAGCACATATGGAGTTGACTTCTGTATAGATGAGATAAGCATCCAGATTAATTTGTTTGCATGTGGATATTGACTTTTCCAAGCACCATTTCTTGACTGGCTGTCTCCAATGTACATTCTTGGAGACTTTGTTACAATCAGTTGGTTGTAAACTTGGGTTTCTACCTGGTTCTCTCTTCTATTCCACTGGCATACCTGTCTGTTATTCAAGCAGCCTTTCTTACTCTAGCCCTGTAGTGAGCTTTGAGATCAAATATCAGGATGCCTCCATCTCTATTCTTTTTGCTCCCATTGCTTTGGCCACTGGGGGGTCTCTTAGTTCTCCACAAATTTGAGGAGTTTTGCTTTTCTTGTTTGATGAAGAATGTCATTGGTATTTTGATAGGATATACATTGAATCAGTAGATCACTTTTAGTAGATCCCAGTGGATCTTAAAGATATTGAACAATATTAATTTCTCCAATTTATGAACATGAAATGTCTTTCCAGTTTGGTTGTGTATATCTTTTTTAAAAAAAATTTTAGTTGTCAAAAAACCTTTATTTCATTTATTTTTTATATGCAGTGCTGGGAATCAAACCCAGTGCCTCACACATGCTAGGGAGGTACTCTGCCCCTGAGCCACAACCCCAGTCTTTTTGTGTATATCTTCTATTTCTTTCCTCAGTTATTGTAATTTTTTACTGTAGCAATCACTTATTTCTTTGTTTAAATTTATTCCTAAGTAGAATATCATAATAATATTTGTTGTTAATTATTATGAATGGAATTGATTTCCTTATTTTGTTCTTAGAAATTTCAGTATCGATATATAAATTGTTACTGGAGTTTGTATGTTGATAGTATATTCTAAAGCTTTACAGAATTCATTTGTTAATACTGACAGGGTTTTTTGTTTGTTTGTGTGTCTGTTTTTCAGTTTACAACATTCATTTTGTTGTTTGTTGAGTCCAAGTGGATTTTAAAGATATTGAACTTATTATACTTGACTGCTAAATATCTATTTGAGAACATTCTGGAGGATCTCCAAATCACCAACTTGGTTTATGTAACATTTAAAACAGAATTGATTTTACTTCAAGCCCAAATAAATTAAAAATATGTACCATATGTAACTGAGAAATATGATGAAACTTAATTATATCTTGTGTTATGCTTCACAAACACTTGGACAGTATGGAGAAGTGGTTAAGAGCAAGAATGATGGAAACAGAATGAGTTAGAGTCCTGGCTCTGGTGTCTGTTAATGTCATGTTTTCGCTGAGTTACTTGACTTCTCTGTACTTCTACCAGTATATCCAGTTTCACAAATGAAGATACTAATAGTCCTACTTCTGAGGGTAACTGAGGATTGAATGAGGAACAGTAGTAAACAGTGACTGACTAACATTATACATGTTTTTAGCAAATGCCAACCCTATATCTGTGATCTAGAAATAATTTCTTTCACCTAAAATTCCTTCAACACTAATTTGACATATTTACGTATTTCTATTATTCATCATTTTTAACTCCAGTTATCTATGAATCTACATCCCAAACAAGAAATGACTTGTTTGGCTTATTTTTATTCTTCATACCAAACAGGAATTTTTAAAAAAATGATTTGCTGAAAAAAAAAATCTCAAGAAGGTATGTGAATCAAATCACTGCATTGCCAGAAAATGGGTCAGTCATTAGATACCACCTAGTTAGAAAGCATCTCCCCCAAGGGACTAAGAACTGGACAAATTAGTTATGCCTCATAGTATTGAATACATTTTTAAAAAGTTATCATTGAATGTTCCAACAACACATTTCACAAGAACTTAAGATCAGTTTTTGATCAGATTTCTCTTATATCAATTATAATAAAAGTCACCATAATTTGAAAATCTAGAAAGTCTCAGTTATAACATTATAACATGGTAATATTTAGAATATTATATTTCATCAGGAATTTGCCAGGTCCCTGAAACATATACAGAAACACACAATATCGTTCTCTCTCTCTCTCTCTCTCTCTCTCTCTCTCTCTCTCTCTCTC
>NW_026000174.1:47651997-47680637 GCF_001458135.2 Marmota marmota marmota | reverse complement strand
TCCCTCCCTCCCTCTCACACACATACTCCAAGAAGATTTAATTCTTCAGGTTACTTTACTAACTTATATAATGAAAATAATAGCAACAATTATCCCAGGTAAGTAGTTAATTACTGCCTGTAAAGTATTTGCAAACATATAAATTCTTAATAATAGTAATTAGTAAAGCATGAAAATATTAAAGAAAATCCATTTAGCTCAGCTTCTTTCTGCCATTTTAATCCCATAAAACTTCTTTATCTGCAGTTTCTATTGGCTAAACAAAGGACAATGTACAAAACAAAAGCAGTCAGGTAATTTAAATAGCCATTACTCATTTATCCATTGGGAGATGCTTTTAAAATCAGATGAATATTATGTACCCATTTCTAAATATATAAAATACTTGAAATTTTTTAGGCTTCACTTATATTGAATTCAGTAGACAGCTAATTAGCAGGTTAGGACAAATAACCAGATATTTAATTTAGCAAAAAAAAGTACCATTTCACAAGTATGGCAAACCAGAAGAAAACATCATACAAAATCTGTAATAAATGTTTTACACACTAAAATTCACTGTGATTGTATGGGAAGAAAACCACATGAACACGAATACAATGTCAAGGGAACATCGGGGTGGTTTGGACAGCTTAACCTAAAAACCTAAAATAAATGGAGGAAATAATTCCAGTCTGAGACTAGAAATAAAATCTAACAAGATCATGCAATAAATCTGTCTTATCCAGCTTGTTGACATCTGCCAACAACAACTTAGGTATTTTGGTCAAAAGAAGAAGCTTTGACATTCAACCCTGGTTCTACTGTTTTCTTCTAGCAAAGTCGTGGAGAAAAGGCCTGTCTGTGCCTTGTCAATTCCCTCATCTTTAAACTTTCATCTTTAAGGTATTAAACATGTCTTAGAGCATCAGTGTAAGTACCAAATTAAAGTCTGATAGGCATGAAGACATGCCTGCCAAAGGTATGTGTGTGAGGTAGTGCTTCTGTGTATGTATGTGTGTTTGTGTGCATTTGATTTATTTGTAAACATGCTCAACAGATGAGGATGGAGGGCAAAGTTCTCCAGCAAACATGTAGAGACAGATGCTCAGTTTGGCTGGACACAGCACATTAATTTGACTACATCATTTAGATTCATTGGGATACTTTCATTGGCCTTTAGCTTTTTACATGTCTCTCCCACCTAAAACATTAATGTAATTCATTAAAATAAACAAATTCTGGTTTAGGGAAAAGGAAAAAATAAATAAAAGTTGTTTAAATGTCATATTCACTTTTCATCTGCTCTTTTAATTTCAGAATTGAAACCACCAGAATATTCATTTCTTTATCCCAGTTTATCAAAGGCCCAAGCATCAGAGTTCAGACTTTTAGTAGAGAAAAGAATATAAAATTTGGAGTGCTAAGATTTTCTTTATAACAAGTATTCTGTACTTTGCATTGGGTTGCTTTGAGCAAATCTCTTTAAGACTATAATCTTCAGTTTCTTCCAATTAAACACAAATCCTAATGCCACATTAAAATATTACAATAAGTAAAATTGTAATAGATTAAATCAATGTAGGCAAAACACCATATTCTTCCCATATTAAAAATGATCTTTTGAAATAATTGTATTTTTGAGATAATTTCAATCCCTCAAGATATTTTACAATTCTGTGAACAAATAATTTTCCCAACTGAGCAAATACCAAAGAAATCAGTTTTATTAACCAATTTGTACTCTAGATAAGTGTTATTCAAAGTATGGACTTTGGATTTTCAACAGTATCAATGTCAACTAGACACTTGTTAGAAAGCAAATTCCTGGCCCCGCTGGACCACAGAACGGGGCCTATATATCTTTGCTTTAACAAGACCATGTAGTTAAATTTTGAGAAACAATGATCTAGACTAGCAGAATTACATACTCAAAGGATTCCTCTAATATCTACAGCCTAGACCAAGGGTTGGTACACTTTTTTTTTTTTTAAGAGCCAGACAGTAATTTTAGGCTTTGTAGGTCAGATGTCTTCATCACAAATACTAGTCTCTACCATTGAAGTATAAAAGCAATCATACATAACCTATCTGCAAAAGTGGGAAGCCAGCTATAGTTGCTGATTCCTGAACTTTCTTAGGCTGGTGCAGTGCAGAGCCTGTATGACTCTTATGGACTGAAAGCTGGCAATGTCCCTCTAAATTTATAATGTTGAAGCTCTAACGTCCAATGTGATAATATTTAGAGGTGGGGGAGGGGCTTTGGGTGGAAAATAGGTTTAGATGAGGTTATGAGGATAGGTTCCTTATGGTCAGTTTAGCATCTTTTTGAGATGAAGACAGACAGATCTGTCTTTCCATGCACACACCCTGAGGAAAGACCATAAGTATACAGCAAATGAAAGGTCCATGAGCCAGGAAAAGTGCCCTCATCAGGCGTTGCATTGACTGAGGTCTCTGTCTTAGATTTACAAGCTCCAGAAAGGGTGAAATAAATATCTGTTATGTAAGCCACCTAGTGCATAATATTTTGTTACAATAGCCCAAGTTGACTAAGACAATTTTACCCACTGGCCATATTTCGGAGGTCAAAGTAGAAATTCTGCATCATGCTGTCTCTAACAGATAAATTCAGGAAAGTTTTTTTTTTTTCTAACTTCCTCAGGCATTGTTCCTTTGATGTGTGACAAAAATCTACGAACTAATCCTTCAATGGCTGTTCATCCTATTTTAAGATTTAGTTTGCAGAATTAACGGAGAGAGTCAAAATCAAGGACAATTGAGTCACTATAATGTGGGGTGTGCATAAATAGTGCCAATAGAAAGTGGCATCCAGTGACTTTTATTTACCAAATATAATCAATGTGTTTTCTACTCCCTGGAAAAAAATTCGAATTTCCTGGATTATTGCTAATAGTTTTAATTACAATAACAATAAAGAATCTCCTACTACCTTTTCATTCTGAAAAGGTAGCTGCCAGGGAGAGGGTAGAGGGCTTTGGCACTTAAACAGTAACAACTTCAAGTGAGATTACTGACATTTTAGTGGAGAAAAATGCCAGTATTAATTTATCAAGCTAAAATTCTCAGGGACATTTAAAAATACATTCCAGTTTCACAGGATTTAATTTAGTTCCTGGAAATGAGTTACTCACTGGAAAAATGACCCTTCTCCCAGCACCATCTGTATGGACTTAAATGTGGCAGGCAGAGTTGGGGCATGGGGGCCCCAGTCCGCCTGGTGGCCTTGCACAGAGCAGATGCTACAAAATGTTTATTAAATAAAATTGACTTCCTAACTCAAAATGTCACAAGCCAAACTCAAACTTTATAAGGGTAAACACAGAGACTTATTTGGAACCTTTTTTTTTTTTTTCAGAACAATTTTTTGCAAATGTATATTTTATTATTCAAGGACTGGAAAGAGATAATAAATTTATTCTGACTTTAAGTTTATAAGTCACTTTTTTTCAGTGGTTCAAGAGTTCATTTATTGATTCATCTTTCTCTGAGCAAACGTATATGTGAAAACAATTGCAAACCAAAAAAACCATCCTTTCAAAAACAGCATGATAGAGTGGGAAAGCCAACTCACAAATATTTACAATATAGCATCCTAAGTATGTTTAGAGAATAAAGAAGAGTCTCACTATCTCTTATCAGAGGTGATACAAATTTTTCAGATAACATATTTTTATTGTTCTATTATATACATGAAATATAATAAAAATTAAATGATGTTATATATTAGGAGGAATTAGCATCATTGAAAAAAGGCAAGGAAATAAAAAAATAAATTTTTCCTAGATTGAAATAAACTATATCAAGATAATATTTCATGAATCAAGAAGATGAGGGTTGAAACCTATGACTGATCCTCATTAATTAGATGATGTATAATAAAAGGATTATTAGTTGCCTTAGTCCATTCTTGGTACTATAATAAAATATCTTAAATTTTGAAATTTATAAGCAACATTTTTCCCAGTTCTAAAGGCTGGAAAATCCAACAGCCAGGTATTTGAGGATTTGGTGTCTGTTAAAGGCTTATAGTCTACTTCCAAAATGGAGCATTGTTACATCCTTCAAAGAGTACCAACTCTTGTCCTCAGCTGGTGGAAGAGATAGAATGGCCAGGCAGCTTTCTGAAACCTTTTATAAAGGTTGTCAATTCTTTTTATACAGGAAGAGCCCTCGTGACTTAATCACTTCCCAAACTACCTCACCTCTTAATACCACTACAATAGACATTCAGTTTCAGCATGAATTGGGAGGGATACAAAGATTCAGAACATTGCACTAGTGTAATTTCATATGAAATCATGAGCACTATTGGTTATAGAGCTTCCATAGAAGCATCTGTTGAATTTGAGACAAATCAGCTGGAGTCGATACAAGTAGAAGGCATAATAGTCCTAATTTTAAGTCAAGCAGTAGGGAAGAGGCTGAGATCAGTGTTTAAATTGTGAATGCCAAAGTAAAATGGCATTGGTGCAGTCATGACTCATAGTTGTAATGAAGGTAGGGGTCAAAGTAATTCCTTAATACAAAATTTCCTGGTAACTATAATTGATGATAGTAGTCTGTGTGGACGCTCAATGTAGTTGATTATAGCCTAAAATAAGGGTCAGTAAATGTTTCTCTAAAGGTTGGATAGTAATTATTTGTAGGCTTTGCTGGACATGTAACTACTCTGTCAACTATTCAACTCTGCCATTGAACTGCAAATGTATAGACAATATAAAGACAAACAATTGTATTGTAAATTCATATGGGTAGCAAAATTTAAATATTGTTTAATTTTTTACTCCTAAAACATTTATTTTAATTTGTTCAACCATTTTTAAATATAGAAAAAAATAGTCTCAGCTTAGGGTACAAAATCAGGGTAGATTTTGGGCTACGGGACATAGTTTATTGACCCTAGACCCATAGCTTTTCATTCAATCAGTGTTAGAAAAGCTATGGCAACTGTCATAAGGAGAATAAGAAGCTGGTTGAGTAAAAACATGCTGGTTTTGATGCCGAGTTAAAGCTCCGGAGATCATGTTTTAACTTACATGCAATTACCAGGCTGCCAACTTAACCAGCCTTATTCTTGGGCAGAGCTTTATGTCCATTTACTAAATTTAGATGATCCTACCTGTCCAATTTATAATGCTTTTGTAAAATGGTCCTTATTTCTTTTGTTCTTTTGTAACTTAAGAGCTAGAGTACAGATTAGGATCACTCAGTACAGACTAAACTCAAATCTCATAAGACTATTTGTAGCAAAAGTATAATAGTCATCACACAATTACGATGTCTTGATCCAATATTGAGGTCATAAACCTTATTGCCACTATTAACTACAGAATAGATTGTGATGCTATTCCTACGATAATTTGTTCCATAGATCACCATTTTAGGTCAATTAGCGATATTCGGTATTTTTACTGGGTATGTTTTTGTTTGGTCATTCAAAGATTTATCTACTCTCTGAGGTCATCCTACACAAAATCCTAGTTTAGGTCATGAAGTTTTGGTCCCTTTAAGTAATTAATTTTCATATAGAACTGATAGATTAAGCTTCACATCTTACATATTTATTCTTTCTTTTCACAGGAAGGTCAACTTCAGTAATTAGAAGTAACAGTCAGTAAGAATTGTGGTGTGGCCATTCATTAATTCTGATTTAGAGAACAAATGGTATGTTACCTATGGTACAAAGATGGAGGGGGGAGTTTGTGATTATAAATTGCGCTTTGGAGGTGACATTTGAACAAAACTTTGGAGGATGCGAGTTAGTCATCCCATATCTGAAGCAGTGCATCCTGGGCAAGACGAACAGGTCTGGCTTATCTGATACAGCCACAATGGCTGGACTGGAAGGAATCATGGAGTGAGAGGAGGTTACAGGGGACCAGAACAGGAAGACTTTATAGATGATTCCTGAACTTCATTCAGCAGTAAGAATTTATCAATTAGAAAGCATATATTGCTTATAAGAGTAATAATTTACACTCAGTTTTGAAGCTAGAGCTTTACACATTGTATTTTCAGAGACAATTCAAGAAAATTAACACTTCATTTTAAAGATATAAACATAAACTATAAGTAACTTAACAGAAAATACTACAAAAGGCATGCAGTAATCAGATTTTTCAAATCCCAAGTATATGATAAAAAATATCTTAGAGATACAGGGTGGTATATATCTGGTATGTTTATAATAATTAATTTTCATGTATTTTTCATTTTTATTGATTTGTTCAAATGAGAATAACATACTTAAGTTTCCATGAACTGTAAAGCATTATAAAAGTTTATTGTTACCATTAAGGAAAATATATCTATTAAGTTAAAGTTTTCATTTGAAGGTATACTTTCTGGGACTCTTTAAAAACATTTTTATATGTTATTTGACAATCAAATTTTTTATCCCCCATTCTCTCGTATTCTAAAACTTAAATCCTATCTTCCTGTTTAGTAGGTACACCATTTATTGAGGATGATTTGCTTCTCTACTTCCTAGAAATATAGAATTAAGCTTTAGAAAAAAGAATTTGTTAAAGTTGCCTAAAGAAAGAATTTACTGTGACACCAATAGAATGCCAAATTTCCCATGCCAACAAAACAATGAGAATTTTATCATATTGAATTAGTTTATTGAAAAGTTAACTTTAGAAAATCTCTTTTATATAGGTAATTGCTTTTGACCACAGTTTTTAACATTTTAATATTTCTGAAAAATGTCTTTTTATTCACGTGCAATACCACTGGGATAATATCACCATCACTGTTAGTGCCTCATGGAAATATTAAACATTATTTGAAGAATTGAAATAAAATGAGTTAATGTGAATTTAAAGCCAGTTTGATATTATGAAATTCTAACATTTTCACAAAGATAACCACCAGTGGAGAATTGTTGCTTTTCAATTATCTTATGATAATGTCTTAGTCCCTTTGTGCTGCTATAACAAAATATGTGACACTAGGTAAAACCCATGGAAACATCACCATTTTAATTTCTAATTTTAGTAATTTGAGTGTTTTCTTTTTTATCTAGCTAAAGTCTTAGCAATGTGCTGATCTTTTCAAAGGACCAACTTTTTCTCTATTTCTTATTTCTCTATTGCCTTTTGTTACCTGTTTTATTTGCTTCTGTTCTTTCTTGTATAGCATCTTCTTTCTGTTAACTTGGGAATCTGCTTTCCTTTTCCTAGTTCCTTACTGGGTTATGATATTGAATCTTTCTTCATATGGGCATTTATGCTCATAAATTTCCTTCTGCACACTACTTTCACTATATCCCATATATTTTGTAGGGTATGTTTTTGTTTCATTTTTATCAGAATATTTTCTAATTTCCTTTTCATATTATCTTTGACCATTCAGCTAGTGTGTCTTGTATAATTTATATATATTTTTTAAAAAATTCCTGATTTCCTTTTCTTATTGGTTTGTAGGTTTCTATTTGCTACTCTAATGATTTTACCAAAATAATTGTTCAAAATGTCCATGGCTTATTAGGAATAGTCACTAAAATCTTTAATCTGTTAGCTTATTGTCTGCTAGTGACTTAGCCAAGATTTTCCTGAACACTTGGAACCCAAGAAGATACTTGGAAATTCACAGGACTCAGCTTTTTGGTTTCTGTCTCTTAGGGATCTCTATCTTTTGGTTATCTGCTATTCTGTTTGTTTTTTAAATAGTGTTTCCATATTCTTCAGGATTAACACAAAATTTGGTAGCAGATTAAAATATTGTGAAGAATGTCAAGAATGAATAAATTAGATAAAATTTTCACTAGCCCAATATCCAGTTAGCAATTCATTCATATATGGAACATGTTATTTTTCTCATTATTGAGTTTTGAACAAGAATTTTTCACAGGCAAAGAGCAGAAATTTAAATGATTATTATATGCCTTTTAGAAAGGCTATTTTCCTTTAGGATTATATTTTGAATCCTCTTATATTTTAATAGCATTAAATTTTCTCGTAAGTACTTGTGGTTTCAAAAATATTTTCATCATCCATATTATCAGAAAGATAATCTAGTATATATTTGCTAGAGGATTCAAGCTTGATTTCAGTTTTGTTGATGCAATGAATGGATATTTATTTCGGAAATTATTTTTATAAAACATTTTGTCTACCAGGAGTATATTGTGGAAAACATTATCTTCTTGTTTGAGATATTAGAATTCAAATCCTATCTCTACAATCTGGTTGAAAGTTTTAGAAAAGACTTCTATCATCTCTGTACCTTAATCTACCTTATTTATGAATTTTACCTAATCATCATACCTCTTTCTCAAGGTTTTTAATATTGGGCTAGAGAGCCAGACACCTGGCAGATGCTCAGTGAGTGATAGCTATTTTAAACTTTGAATATTCTCAACAAAAGGCTTATGATAACTCTTCTCTTGGCTTACTTTTTATTATCCATGAATTTCAGTGTGATTCCCTGGGTTTTTCATTCAGCTTATTGAAATTTTTTTGTTTAAGTTCTTTGTAAATTATCAGTAAGTATAAAAATAAAGGAAACAGTAGAAAATTCTTATTTATAGTTCCCTAAATTAAATCTGTCTTGTGTAAAAGTAATAAAGGAGATAATACTGCTCTTTTCAGTTTGATGAATTGTACCAAATTCTTCTTTGAATAAAATAAAGTATAAAAACATCATAGTATAATAGATCAAAAGGTTCTGTTTCTATTGTCCTTATATTGTTTATGCTAACCCTTAGAAAAACGGTGAATATTAATAAATGCTTCTTTGTGATTCTATAGTGACTATACCTGAAAAGGAAGGGAATTGTATCTACTGAGTGGCAAATTATTACTATTATTACATATATATAAAATTAAAAGTTTGAATTTTTCAATCAATATCCCAAAATACCTTGCTAAAATAATCCACCCAGGAAACCCTCACTGAAAATTTTTTGGTGTTATATGTTTTAAATGCCAAGTTTGCTGAACCTTTTGTTTTTTCAAAATTTTAAATGGGTTTTACATAAATTGTGAAACTGGTACTTCCAGCTTCTAAGTTACTTTAAAGATAAACACTACTGTTTGGCTGAATTTGAATTATTTGAATAATTAACATAATTTAAATTGGTAGCATTAAAGTTCAAATATATGTTGTAGCTCCATGGCTAAGAAAAATGAATCAATCAATTAATGTTCAATCGGCCCAGTGTTGAAGTGAATCAATTAACATTTGCCTACATTAATCAAAATATTTGCCATTGTATACTATATTAATTAGTAAAAGCACATCTTCAAAATTATAACTTTTATGCCAATAAAAATACAATTATTAGTTTAATCAAATCCCGTTTGATTAAGGTAAGAATAGATCAGAAATAAACATATTAGGTTCAGTAGTAAACAGTAGATTTAAAACTGAGCATGAGAGCAACCCAATATCAATTAACTTGTAATAAATTTTGGTTAAATCTACTACAAATGGATCATATTCCATTTCAAAGAAAGTCATGTAAATTCAATGGGATAAATTATAGAAAAAATCAACAATTTCTACTAACAACCTATAATCTGATGAGCTCATTCATTGACAGCACATTCTGCTATAAAGACTTATCAGAGAACTTGGACAATTATTTTGACTGTATTTATATTTTGGCTAATTTCACACTGCATTTTTTAAAGTTAATTATACTTGTCATACATGTTACAAACAATTAGTAACTAGTTCTTTAGGTTGCTTTCAACTTAAATATACATGTGGTATGTATGTGTTCAAAAACCTTTTAATGGGAATTTAGACCACTAATGTTCAATATTTACATTATAAATTTCTACTCTTATTTTTTCTCATCTAATATACTTCAATTGAAATGAGTTGCAACTCCTTTCTAATTTGCAACATTGACTGCAACTTTTTAGAAGGATGCTTTACATTATAAGACAGATTTTAAGATTTATTTTTATCATTGATTTCTATTTGCTATAATTTTTTCAGTGACTGCCATCTGATTAATGTCAATTCTTTGACAATTGGAAAGATTTTATGGCCCAATATGTGGTTAATTTGTGTACATCTTGTTGAAATCGAAATTGAAATTCTTTATTCAATAAAGATTATTTTAGTTACATTTTATAATTTACAAATGTTTTAACAAAATATTAAGGTGAAGGCCAATGTGCAAATATGTCACTGTCATAAGAAAAAAGCTGAACAAAGTGAAAATCAATGACTTTAATGGATCAGAAAGCTGAGGCTGCATGGCTAACATGCACGGCACAGTCTGGAGAGACGACTGAATAGAAATGATCATGGCTGAGATCTGCTCATCTGGAGAGGAACCTGCTAGATCTATAAACTAGAATTGAGATGGGAGCAAAAGGACAGTCAGTGTAGATAATGAATGATTGGGTCAGGAAGATGGGGGCTGATTCAAAAGGAAATAGAAAGCTAATACTTTCAGATCCTTCGCCCTCCTCCTCACCTGTTGCCAAGGTCACTTGCATCAGGAGTTGTTAATGAGTGTGCCTGGATAGCTTACTACCTGCCTTTCTGGGCAGATATGGATAATAGGAAGAGGTACCTCCTAGAGGGCTCTCTTCCTAAAGTTTTGGTCACTTAGGCAAGATAAGAGGAAGAGGGGACATAAGAAAAAAGGAAACCTAAAATCTATAAAAGGGGCAAGACACCCCTATGCCCTTAGACACTCCCTCCTCTCCAGAAGTTGGTCAGTCTGTCTGTCAATCTGTCTGTCTCTCTATATATCTCTCTTTTATCCTTTAAATGAAACCTTTTGTTCTTGCCTCAGTGTTTCTTGGGTGTTCAGTCTCCAATACCAGGGGAACAGGACCAATCTTGATTTTCAAGACAGGTTTCATAATGGCCATTGGCATTTCTGGGGAGCTCCTGAAGCTCAGTGGGGTCTAGTAAGACAATGAGAAACTCAGTGATGCAGGCTTAAAGAAACCTGGTTTTGTACTTTTAGTCTTATGGAATCCCACATGTTCTTAATTGTTGATGAGCTTAGGAAGATCCCTCCCAGCTCTAGTAGGGGGAGAAGAAATATTAAACATTGTGAAATATGCCCAGGTCATTCTCTGTAAGAAAGAAAATACTTTATCAAAGCCTTACCTCTCCTGCAGGGAGAACATATATCCAACTACAGTTCTTCCTAGAATTGATGCCTCATCCAAGGTGTGAAAAAGCTAATGAATGCTTGTGTACTTCTCCTGGGACATGGGCCCACAGAAAAAAAGGCTAAGATTTAATCATGGTGTTGTAAATGCTCCCCTTCCTCCACACTTTAAAACAAGATTAACAGGCTCCAGTACAATCATGGATTCTCACAGAAAGAGGTGTCAGACACAGGCTCTCTCTGAGAAGGAGTATGGAGGAAAGCCCATAATCAAGAGGGATAAAAACTAAAAACACTAGAGGAATTTAAAGCTTCTGTCACCTAGAGCCAAAGCAAATGTTAAACACATCCTGAACTTTTTTCCAGATTTATACATCCTCACGGCATAGAGATATTTACCTCGATTCCTATTACCCAATACAACAGGTTTGGCTGTCAACAAAAAAGTAAGGAATACTCAAAAAAACAAAGAACATGCATTCTGCACAGGGAAAAACAGCATCAGGACAGAAGAATTTCATGGGAAAGCAGAGACAGGAGAGACTCAAAGAAGGACACCAGAGGAATTGGAACACCCTACAGCTATTGCAAAGTTGTTGACATAAATTGTCACAGTAAATTCCCTTTGTTTTTCAGTTTCTATTACTTGAACAAAAAATTATGAGATACAGCAAAGCAGAAGAAATACAGTCTGAAGAAACACAATCAACATCCGAATTAGATTCCAGATTTTTTTTTTTTCTTTTTGGCTGTGGGGGAGTACCTGAGATTGAATTCAAGGGCACTTGACCACTGAGCCACATCCCCAGACCTATTTTGTACTTTAGAGTTGCTTAGCAACTCACCTTTGCTGAGGATGGCTTTGAGCTCACGATCCTCCTGCCTCAGCCACCTGATGTGCTGGGATTACAGGTGTGTGCCACCACGCATGCCTGGCTGACCCAGATTTTAGTCAGATAAAATTTAAAATCACTACGAATGTTATGTTTAGGTTCTAGTAGCAAAAACACACAAAATTCAAGAGAATGTGTAACAAAGAGATAAAAGTATAAGAAAGAGCCAAAAGGAAATATTATATACTAAAAACTCTAAAATAAAATTAAAGAATGTATATTATGGGTTTATCAGTTTACCAGAAAGTATCTAGGAAAGAGTTAGTGATTGAAGCAAGGTCAGAAACAAAATTCCAACCTGAAAGAGAACAATCAATAGAAGAAACAAAACAAAGAAAACCAAGAGCTACAATCCCCCCCCCAGCAAACACACACATACACACACACACACAAACACACACACACACACACATTATATATATGTAATTGGAATAGCAGAAGGAAAAAAAGAGAGAAGAAGTATTTGAAATAATAATGGCCAAGAATTTCCAATATTATCCATCATAGGAAACCACAAATCCAAGAAGCACAGATAACATAAAACGGAATAAATATTGAAAATATATCTCTAGATACATCATATAAAATTGGAGAATAAAAAACTAAGAGAAAATCCAGAGGGAGAGAGACAGAGACAGAAAAATAATTATGGGGGACTTACCAGAAACTATGCAAGCAATAAGAGAGTGTACTTGGAAAAAAAATTAACTTAGAACTCTATATTCAGCAAAAGCTTAAATATGAAGACAAATACTAGCAAGAATGGTATAGAGAATTACAAAATGTTCTTTCTAGACAAGAACTATGTTGGCAAAAACTGTCATAATCAATTTTTTTTCAGAACTTTTGAATCTCATAAAAAATATACCAACCAGGAAAACACCTGTCAGGGGGAAATAATGCTGGCATTTCCTAAGAAGACAACAGCATTGGACTTATCCTGTTACCACTCTTCTCACACCTGAGCTCTGTAGAAGCATTGAAACCACCAGCCTGCATTCTTGGTTCAGTTGTTAATAGTAGAGGAAACAATATAATCTTCATCCCAAAAGAATTGTGCTTGTGCTTTGACCTTTCTGGTGGTTCTCTAAATAATCAGTGCAGAGCTTGGCTTTATTTCACCTGCATCAGAATTTCCCGGGAGCTGAAAGGCAGATTACCAGGTGTCATTTGTCAAAAACATTTAAAGGCAAATGTATTGGGTGCTGCCATCTGGAACAAGGGATAAGAGATGGTGAAAATAAGAGGCATTCTAAAAACATAGGTAGGCAGAGGCTGAGGAAGGATATACCTGGGGGAATAAGAAAATTGAAAAGTTCCTGTGTATTTCAGGGAATCTAGAAGTTGGTGCTTCACAGAGCTATATGCATGCTAGAAAAACCTGAAAGTATCCCAAAGACCACATATCCTATGATTCCATTAAACAATAGCACAAAAAATTCTTTTCACATTCACATGAAACATTCACCAAAAGAAAGAACATTCTGGGTCAAAAACATAACAAGTTTAAAATAATAGACTAAGGAAAATGTGTCAATACAGGGTTTGCTCATTTCAACAAGTGTACCAGACTAATTTAAGACGTCAGTAATAGGAAAAAACTAGGTGGATGTAGAATATATTGACCTCTACTAGTTTTATAATTTTCTATTCTTTATGGTTAAATTTAGTCTATATGATTCTCACTCTAGTATCAGATTTAGAAAGTCCCAGCATATACAAAGTTTTTTTTTTAAAAAAAGGTCACAAATTTTAAAATTTATATTTAATTGTTTTAATTTTTAAAAATAGTTTTTTTAAAACTAATTTTAGCATATAGCTTCAGTAATATATTAACATTATATAGACCGATGTGTTTACACACACATATTTTTACATATACTTTTTAAAAAGATTATGCTAAGATTTCAATAACGTGCATTGAATGGGAATATGTTCTCCTATCACTTTAATGCCACATCGTTAACATTCTAATTCTTTACTCTTCAGTTTTTCAGTTTTTAACCTCCATTTTGTTGAATTGACTAGACAGTGTATTTCTTCCCAATTACCCATTATCAAAATGTATAAGGCATTGTTTCATGTCTACGAGGAAGAAGCCTTCTCATTATTTTATATCTTTAAACTGTAGTTAGTGATGCACCTGCTTCATAATGATAGTACTTACCTCATAAGATTATTTTGAGTATCAAGTTAATAGAACATGTAATGAATTTATATAAGTCCTTGATATATAGCATTGGTCAGAAAGAATTTTTTAAAAGTTGAAACTGGAAGGACGTAAGAAAGTGGGGATATCTGATGGAGTACTATTTAAGAGGGTCCCAAAAGTGGCAGGGCACTTAAGTCCTGGGGAAGGGCCAAAGTCTTCTCACTTGTGTCAGATAAGGAAGCAGAAAGGATTTAGATTTGATGTTGGGGATTTAGATAAGGTTTAAGACTAGTTCTAGAAAGTCCAATTAAATTTTTTTTAAAGTAAAAGAAAGATTGACTACTGAAATAGATACTGGCGATAGTTTGTGATAAGAGCTATTAGGAAAGTATAGAGCTTGAAATAGTAGTTGTGGAGAATGGTGGAGAAATATGGATGAAAGCATAATAACTTCTGACAGTCTTGGCACCCCAATTAAGAATAGGCATTGTGATATATTGCATTATATTCCATAATTTTTCACTCTACTAAGTTCAGACTCACACTCTTGAGGAGGTAACATTGCAGTACACTTCCACAATGGATGGTAGATACGACATGGCCCCATCCATATTGGGCTTGGCTGGCAATGCCATTTTGCTTTTGCTGATTAATGTTAGGAAATATGAAGTAAACTGAGCTCTGGCTACACCTTGGCATAGCTTTTGAGCTGCTGACGTTCACTATGAAAAGAAGACTTAGGTAGCTGCTGGCCCAAAGAGGAGGAGCCCTATGGATCAGATCTGATCCCAACTCAGAGCCTAAATTTAGACTTAGCATCAAACAGCCAGAAGCTGAGCTAGCTGGCCTTCAGCAGAATCCTCACCTAGATCAGCCAAATCACAACCAGTTTGCAATGCTGTAAACATTAAAAATGAACAATTATTAAGCAATTGTGTTTAAAGTGGTTTATTAGGCAGCATCATTGCAGCAATATCTGACTAATAAAAGACCATAAATATGCATCAATACCAAAATGTATATATAAGTTATTTTATTCAACAGTGTTTATGAGGCATAGCATAGAAATGGTGAAGAAATGGAATAAGAGAAATTGATTGATTCAAGTTTGTGCTTCTCTCAAATGGGGAATGGGAAACAATTGGGAAAAAAATGACTAAAGTTATAAAAAAATCTATTTTCCCTTTACTATAAAAATAAGTAGTAGGTCTCCCACTCTGCCAATTTCTTTGAATCCTGTTATACACAAAACACACATAGCTTTGGAATTTAATAGATATCAATTTACCTTTTATATTTATATCATTTATCTTTGTGAAACATAAATCCAAACATGACATTATGAATAAGTCTCTAGTCTTGGGGATCAATCCTCAAATCTCTTGGTCTCTGTTAATCAGGCTGCATACCACCCTTTCAACATCATAATCTAGAAATTTCTTTTTCATTCTATCTGAAAATTTCTACCCAGGGCTACTGTGTTTTTATTTTTACTGTTAATTCTCAATGGAAAGTCAATTTCCATTTAAACATACATGTATGAATATATACACACATACACACACCCCTTTAGAAACTTAATTCAAATATTATAAACATCATTAACACAGAGATGTATGAACATACATACACACACCCCTTGAGAACCTTAATTCAAATATTATAAACATCATTAACACAGAGACCTCAGACACGTGGATATATCCTTAATCTTTATTAAATCACTGAATTACTTCAATGCTGCTTAGTAAACAGCCATTGCCCTTAACTCTGAATAACCCATCAATCTCATTAATCTGGTCCTTCCATGAGATATCTCCTCCTCTACAACAATCTAGTGAGTAGAGGGTCACCCCCTGACACAATTGGGATTAGCAAACCTGTTCTCCGGTTCTAGAACCTGCATCTCCATTCCTGCTGGTCATTGTCTATGCTGAACTCTAAATATTTTAATATAACACTGTTCCATGTATCATTTCCTTACTCAGATACAGATGCATGTAAGCATCAGTCTATCCTCATTTGCTCTTTAAAGTTAAGAACAGTGTCTTCCTTGTTCTTTTATCCCAAGTGTTTGATAGAAGTTAATGTTCTAAAAAATATATTAAAAGCGAAAAAGATCAGAGAATCCAAAAGTTATATTTTACTGCCAATAGAACAAGTGAACAGTGTTCCAAATAAAATTTAGAGATTTTATATATTTAGAAATACATCTGATTTTTTTTAAAATTTTCTAACAAATATTAAAATGTACATGCAAATTTACAAAGTTACCCAATGAAAATCACTTTTCTAATTTGCATTCCCCTTGCAGGGCTGGTCAATGGTTCTTTTTAATTTGGAAATAAATCTGTTTTATCTGTATCTTAGGTTTCTTCTGAAGGTGTAAGAAAGTTCCAGAGAGCAGTATGTTTGAAAATGACAGAGAGGTCATGTCTAATTGCTAAATTTTCCTCTGTTCTTTCAACCCTGGAGTTCAGGTTAGGATCATTTGACTGAGGCCATCTCTCATATTACCTTGGTGTAATAATTTTGAAAGTTGCCTAGTTAAGAGAAATACATAGCAATCCTCCAGTGTCTGAAACCTTCAGGAAAGCTATTTGCCAAATCTATTATATAGTGAATTACTGACAATTCCAATACACCAAACTCAGTGCGAGACATATGCTTCAAATTCAAATAAACATTAGTGTCCTTCAGCTGTCCGAAAATGGCCACTCCAAATGATTGCTTTGTGTATAATTCCACTTTTATTATCTAGATGTATTAAAGAGTTTACAGATTTACATATTGAAGCTTGAGCCTCAGGCTTTAGTGACTTATTGCTATGTCATGGCTCATATCCTTTCTTTAATACTGTGTTTCCTAGAGAGACAACCAATCAAGACACAGCTGTATGTCACTGTCGTCACCATTCAAAGGACTCAGAATACAGGGGTCAGATTTTTTTCTTCAAGGACTTCTGCTACAAGTGGATCTTCATGCCACCAACAATCATTTTTCTAATTAACTTTTTGTTAAAAATTTCCAACAATAATTGACATGAAATCCTAGATTTCTGATTTTCTCCTTCAACTTACTTGCCAGGACATATGATCTGTGGGGAGAGGAATTCTAGAAGCTAGATATTAGAAAAACTGCCCAAGACATTTCTTTCTTGTTCTTTTTCTTATTGTGCTAGAGATGGAGCCCAAGGCCCTGTGCATGCTAGGCAGACACTTTAGGACTGAACTATAACCCCAGCCCTAGAATGCTCTATCTTTCTGTCTCTCACAGTTACACATACGCACAAGCACACAACATTTTCATTGACATAGTATAATTTCCTTAAACTGTGTGGGAATTTCCACTTTATTGATCTTTTGTGTGTGTGTGTGTGTGTGTGTGCACGCACGTGTGTGTAGGTGTGTTATGTGAGCTAGAGGAAACAGTGTTCTTTAGAAATTGAGAAGACAAAACGGAATGAACACAGGATGAATATTCAGGAAAATTTATAGTTTTAAAAATACAAGATCATAACAAGCAATCAAAAAGTAAAGGCATCCTAATATAGAAAACCTATCTCAAAGTAATGGTATGAGGAAAAAAAATGGCCATGTTCACAACCAGGGATTAAAGGCAAGAAGGAGACATACTATGCACAGAGAAGTAGATTTGATGAAATAATCTGCCTACATCCATTAAAAAAATAAATAAACTCTGTCCCCACTCTCCCAAGCCTTTCACCCCTGAGACGGGCAGCTGACTGAAATTCAAAAAGTGAGGAATGGCCAAAGGGCCAGGGCAGAGTCAGGGCAAAAGTGCTCATGCTATCTCCTATTTGGGACTTGAACAAGGGGTCAGATCTTGATCTCTAGAGCTGTGGCTGGTGCAGACATTTCCTGCTCCACTGTGTACTTAAGAAGGGACCTCAGGCAAACGCAAAATGGGGGAGTGGAGCAGAGAGAAGCAGAGGGAAAACTATGCCCCATGAAATAGAAAGGAAGCTCCAGCTCAGTTCTACATTTCCGACTGTTGCTTCCTGTGATAATCCTGAGCATTTTTATACCAAAAACCAGTAGGATGGAGTTCAGAAGAGTATAGTGTTAGTACTGTGGTAACTAAGTAGCAAATAAATGTGTGTCCCTTGGCTACTTTTTTTCCTTATCTTGTGTATACACACACACACACACTGTTGAAACATGTCTATTGTTAGAGAAAACAACAAGTGGAAAAGACAGGCCTTACTTTTCTCATTTTTGCTTTTCTATTTTTTTTTTTTTTGTGCTGTGTAATTTATATCAACAGCAAGTATCTACGGAATGGGATTATAGGCCATCTATGGGTCCTAAATGAATACTAATACAAATTTCCTATTTTAAATGTGAAATTGGTCTGTCTCAGAACATTTAATCTCCCTCTAGGAAAAGTAGATAAGAAAGTACCAGTTCTATGCTTTTATCTGTTGGGCCTACCTAACTAATGAAACTTTGGCATACTGATAGGAGAAGACAATTAATTGGCAAATCAATTGTTATATCTCCAAACTGCGAATCTTTCTCATCCAAGCAGGCACGATACTGGGACGATGCACTAACAAATGTAAAATTATCAACTCTTGTCATTTTTTTTTTCATATTTTTAAGCAGTTGACTACTCAAGGTGTATTAAGATAATTCTTAAGAAATACTGATAGAATTTTTTTTAATGGTTCTGGGGATTAAATCCAGGGCCTCACGCATGCTAAGCAAGTTCCAAACCCCTGAGCTACATCCCCAGACCTGATTGAACAATTTTTTTAATGTTTCATAAATTAAAAACCATAGGCTTGGCTTGTATAACTCACAGCAATCACCAAAATGTTTTTGCTAACATTAAAATGGCCGGATCCAATACTGTTGACTTGGCAATTACCCAAAACCCAAGCAACTTAAACAGATCAGGTTTTCAGTTGCTCTCATTCCAGTATGATGGGAGGATACTTATCTTGGTCAGGGATAGAGAGTAGTGGTTTAGTTCCCTTAGGCTTCATTCATCCTTTCCCTGTTAGCAGGTATCATCATCAATCATGGTGCTTGGTTCCAGTGACTCTAGGTACCACTTTAGATTCCTTCTCAATCTTCCATGAGAAAAAACAAAAACTAATTTGTTATCACTCTGCTTATAGCTTTTATGAAGCTATAGTTTCAAGACCTAAGCAGAAGTTAAATAGTCTTTGAAGCGTTTGGCATTACTCGTGTTCAATTATTTGATATTTGCTTCCTCTCAGAAAAAAAAATGTATTTTATAAAACTATTAAAATGTTCTTTACTGAATCCAAAAGACTAATAATAAAATTATTGGGATAAAATAACTACCATTTAATTAGTACCCAATATGTTCCAAGTGCTATATTACATTCTTCACTCTCCTTACCATATTGAATCCTAACAATCAATCTGGGATAGGAATAGAAATACCTATTTTTTTTTTTCAGAGAATGAAAACAAGACAGAGAAGTGAAATAGCACATTGGAGATTACTAAAAAGTTACCTGAGAGCCAATATTTGATGGCAAGTTGTTCTGACTCCAAATCCTATTATCTTAGCAATTACACTAAACTGCCTCACCACCTCAGCTACAAAGTCCAGTATTCAGAGGCAGCTGCTCTTGCTGAGAAAGTTGCATGGCAATGACCTCATTGTGTAGTACTTGAAAGAAGTACTTTCTCATTAATTAAGGAAAATTCCCTTTTGGCAAGAACAGTCCCCATTGTAATGAAAGCAATGTGCTGTTCTCCAATTTAATCGGGATGGTTTCAATTCTGAGGGCAAGAAAGGAGGGAGCTCTGAGTTAATCCTTATTGCTACTCCCAGGCATTAGAGAAACCATCAAACATGGAGGGTCTCATTCTTTCCTTCAGGCTTCCAGAACAAAAATATACTGTCTCCCTTTCCTTTCAACCCTTAGCTGATTCCATTATTCATCACCTGCTATTGACTGGAACAGTAGTTATAGCTTGGGGTCTACTGAGGTGATGATGGTGGTCCATATTTTATTTTTACCACTTCCAAAGCAAATGGAAGTTGTCCAAATATCTGCACAAAGGCTTTATAACTTAATGAGCACACCAGGTGCCCTTGAGTTTTATAAGGATTATATTAAATCAATGTGGTTATTATAAGATGTAACTTCAGACCTGCATGTATTTTCTCCTAAACAATTCTGGTATGCATGACATTTTCTACTGCATTCACATCCCTATTTTAATGCCTCCATTCCATTTGATGCTGTCACTCGTGCTATAGATGTCAGCAGGAAATGAACCAGAGAGGTTTATAATAATGGCTACCATGTGGAGGTCGACTTATTAATATACTGTAGTGACTATAACACTGTGTAAAATTACACAGTGAAACCCACAATGCTGGGCTCCTGGACTCCTTGTCTAAAGGTCAGCATTTAGATTTACACAATCCTATCTTTTTCATTTGTGAGACAGAAAATGTCTGGCAGGAGATACCAATATTTAATAAGCATATGTTATGTAATAGGGTTGGTGTTATGCTTTACAGTCATTATTTCATGTATTCCCTACTACAACCCAATGCAGCAAGTATTATTATAGTTAATCCCTGAATGAGGGAAATGAGTACCTTATACCCAGGGTAATATACTGAACACAAATGGCTCTTTTTGTAAATAGTGTAGGGCCTTCCTCAGTTGTTTCAGTCCTGCATCTCCTTTCTGTTTATTTTTTTTCTCAGCAATTGCTCTGCTAGATATTAATCCTGCGCATCTTCATTTTATCAGTGAACAAACACTATCTCTCATATTTGGAATGTGACTTCCTAAACTGGAGCTATTCCCTTTTATCTCATAAGGAATTCTGGATTCTACCCCAATAAAATCCCAGTACTTTATTCATATTTATCCTATCCATCTTTTATAAGAAAGGGTCATTCGAATAAGCAAAACTCAAAAAAAGTGGGTATTTATACCTTTCAATGGAGTTTCAACAATAAAGAACAGAACAAGTTAAAGTTTTATATATGAATAAATAAAAGTAATTTCTACTATCCACCATGACAATACTTCTTCCCAGGATATAATATATAGGTTTTATAGTAGCTAAAATGCTCACTTCATGTAGCTTCTGTGAGGAACATATGGTTATAATCAAATTAAAATTCCTACATTATCTTGCACTTCATATCCATACAAAACATTTTTGTATTAGTATTTTTATTTTCATGCAACTAAAATAACTCTATACATCTAAAACTTTCAAGCTTCAGTTTTTGACTTAATTTAAATAATTTTGTATGCATACCACAATGCCATAGGTCTCTTCAAGGGAAATAAATTGATAGGACTAAAGGACATTTCTGTCCAACTCAGAAATGAATTTACCATGAAATAAGTAGCAGGTGACTCTGATGTGCTCTGTTCCCACATCTGGAGTTGGATGAAGTTGAGATTCACCTTAAAGCATAGTTCTACCTTTGTCACAAGTGTTTCAGATTTTCTCATCAGAGGACACATGAATCAGTATTTCCTTTTCTCAATTCATACTTGATTAAGATTATAGATTTTCCCACAGAATAGGAATATGGTCTTAGCCTTCAGTCTCAAAGTTTTTATCATTTTCATGGGAATCTTAATTGATAAGTACATTTATTCTGCTAACAAGATAACATGACAGTAACATATTAGAAATTTAAAGACTATTAATATAATTTTAGGACTTATATGAATACACTATAATTTTAAGTGCATGTTTTATTGTCTTGATTATAGTAGTCTTGTACTATACCACAAAACATTAACAAAAATTTAGCAGCTAGAAACAATACAAATCTCTTATCTTACAGTTCTGTGGGTCAAAATAATGACTGTGGTCTCACTAGTCTAAGATCATCATGGTGAAAGCACTGGAGTTCCTTTTGGGAAGCACAGGCGACAGGGTGATTCCTTACTCACTCAGGTTGTTGGCAGAATGTCTTCTTCTGGTGACAGAGTTCAGATCCATGGTTTTTTGCTGGCTGTCAGCTGAAGGCCCTATGCAGTCTTTAGAGGCCTTCCTCATGGCCTCATTGGAAGCCCCTTCATCTGGCTTCAAAGCCAGCCTCAGTGAGTTTCTTTCATGCTTCAATAATTGCTGGCTTCAGTCTCACACATATCTCATTCTTCACCCCCAATAACTGACCTCTCTGCCTCCATATTACAACTCTAAAGGGACACAGGAATTGCCTTGGTTGGGTCCCATCAGATAATCTAGGGTGATTTTTCTGTTTTAAAGTCTCTAACCTTAAGTCCTGCCTGTCATGCTGGTTTTGATTTATTTGATTCCTTTATGACCTAGTTGAAGGTTGCATTGATTACAGCATGAATATCTTTACGGGTCCATATGTTATTCTACCTGTTACACTCCCAGATCCTCCAGATAGAAAGAACTTGTTTTTTTGTTTTTTGTTTTTTTTAGTATTCTAAGCCATAGATGACTTCACCCACAAAAACTAAGCAAAAAAGTGTATCATGAGAATTTAAAAGAAGTGATTCATGAATTTTGTCAAGATCTTAAATTTATATTTAAAGCTCTGACTTTCACATTAAGAAATTTAGCAAAATACAGAATGCCTCCCTTACCAAAAGTGATAATTAAATCTGTGCCTTGTAGACAAAATATCTAATTCTGCCTAATCACTATTTCAAGGGATGGTTTATATCAGAGAGAATATTTACCAAATGTTTCCATCATACAAGGTATGGTTCAAAGGGTCTTAATTAATTATGTTTAATTCTATTTTTTAATGTGTTTTTTTTTCTTTCATTAGTGCATTATAGTTATACATAATAGTTGGGTTTATTTTGGCAAAATCACACATGCATGGCGCTTGACTTAACTCCACTTCAGTCCTCATAGTCATCCTCTCCTCCCTCCCTCTATTCTCCTTTCCCTCCTCTAGAGATCTTCCTTTCACTCGTTTGTTTATTTTTTAATTGGTGATTTATAGATAAACATAAAGTTTTAATTCACTGTGGTATATTTATAATGCAAATAGCATAATTTTGTTAAGTTTTCATTTTGCATTTATTCTCCCTTTTTATTGTCCTCTCTCTTCCTCTCAATCTCCTTCTTTTACTCCAATGATCTTCCCTAGATTTTATGATATTTGATTGCCCCACCTATTTTTCCTTCCTTATTTTGCTCCAGCTCCCTCATACGAGAGAAGATATGCAACCCTTGATTTTCTGAGGATGGCTTATTTTTCTTAGCATGATGTTCTCCATTTCTATTCATTTATTGGAAAACGCCATGATTTCATGATTTTTTTGTGGCTGAGCAAAACTCAATTGTGTATGGATACAAGATTTTCTTGACCTACATCTATGACTGGGCATCTGGGTTGATTTCATCACTTGGCTATTGTGAATTGTGCTGCTATAGACATTAATGTGACTACATCACCAGAGTATGCCAATTTTAGTTCTGAGGAGTGGAAGAGCTGGGTCGTATGGCTTTTCCATTTCTAGATTTCCACGAATCTCCATATGGATTTCCACAATAGTTGTAGTCCCACCAACAATATATGGAGCGTACCTTTCCCCTCATATCCTCGCCAACATTTATTATTATTTGTATTCTTGATAATGGCTATCCTGACCAGGATGAGATAAAATCTTGCTGTAGTTTTGACTTACATTTCCCTGATTAATAGATATTGAGCTTTTTTTTTTGCAAATATTTATTAGCCATTTGTGTTTCTTCTTTTGAGAAGTATCTGTTTAGTTCTTTGACCCATCTATTGCTTAGTCTATTTTTTTGTTTGTCTTTTGGTGTTAAGCTTTTTGAATTCTTTATGTATTCTGGATATTAATCCCTGTCAGTGGAGTAGCAGCAAAGATTTTCTCCCAGTCTATAGGCTTTCTCTTCCTGTTCTCAATTGTTTTCTTTGCTGTGCCTAAGCTTTTTAATTCAAAGCCATCCCACACTAATTCTTGGTTTTCTTTCTTGAGCTTTAGGGGTCTTGTTAAGGAAGTCAGTATCTGTACCAATACAATGAAATGTTGACTGTTTTTGTTTTTGTTTTTTTTCTAGCAGTTGCAAAGTTTCTGGTCTAATTTCTAAGTGTTTGACCCACTTTGACTTTTGTGCCGAGTGACAGATCGGGATATAGTTTCATTCTTGCATATATAGGTAACCAGTATTTCCAGCACCATTTGTTTAAAAGATTGTCTTGTCTCCAGAATATATTTTGGCATCTTTGTCCATATTAGATGACTATAAGTATGAGGGTTTGTCTCTGTATCTCCTATTCCTTTGATCTTTGTGTCTATTTTTTAAGGACATATGAACAAAACATGATAACAGATTCAATACAATCCTCATCAAAATACCAATGACAATCATCCCAGAACTAGAACTAATACAGTCCAAAAATTCATTAGAAAGAATAGAAGATCCAGAATACCAAAGCAATCCTAAACAAAAAGAGCAATGCAGGAGGCATCACAATACCTGATCTCAAATTATACTGCAGAACTATAAAAAAAATAGCATGATATTGGCATCAAAATAGACCTTATATTTTATTCTTGCTACCATCCTATGAGTAAGTACTACAATTTTTAGTAGCATAAAAGATGATGGAACGGAAAGATATTAAGTTGATACAGTCAATAATGAACAGAGCTACAAGGAGATACTGCTTGCATAAATTCTGACCAATAGAATCTCCTGGTGTGATGGAAATGTTTCTTCTACAGCAGAACTAGTGTATTGAACTTTCTGTAATAAAAATATTCACATCAGCCCAGTTCAATAAAGTAACTAAACATACGCAAATTGAGCATTTGAAGGGTGGCTAGTGCTACTGAGGAAGTAACCATTTGATTGAATTGATTTGAAGTTCAAGAGCCTCTGTGGTTAATGGATACTACTGCACCCTACGGCTGCTTTAACACAAAGGCTCATCCTTTCCACCACCTCAGAGCAGTCTCAAGACAGCATTGCTCCTTCTCAATCCTTCATAAACATACATTGCAACTCTGGTTCTACTTTGTATTTCTGAAATTAGAATAAACAATTCTAGCATTGTAAAGAGCTTGATTTTACAGTTTATTTTCTGCAATGATCTGTGGAAATAAAATTCAAAAGAAATTTCCTTGACAGACTATTTTATCTTATCTTTCACTTTTGGTTCAGGTGAGAGAAATCGCTGGTTAACAAAACATCCTATAAGGTAATAGCATTGGGCCAATCAGTAATATTCTTTCTTTGCAAATGTAAATTGCTTCTTCTTTTTTTTCCTATTGGCTTTATTCTGGAAAATTTCAAACCTCAAAATGTAAAATAGTATGTTTAAACACCGTGCTCCTTTTTATCCAGCTTTAAAAATCATCACTTCATGGCTACTAGTTTGTGTGTGTGTGTGTGTAATGTGTGTGTATTATATATAAGTTGATCATGGTTGAATAAAAATGTAGATTGGTATATACATCTTTACCCTTCTTGCTTTACTTAACAAGGTTTTTCTGGAAATTATTCTAGAGTAACATACAGAGATATCCTTGTCTCTTTACATTGTAGCTGCATGGCTCCTCTGTGCTGATTAGCTATTTTTTATTCAACACCATTCCTATGGACAGATATTTGGGTTTCCTGTTAGGCATTTGCTATTATATAAAATTTGGTAATTTCATACTGATATTCATAAATCATTTCATATCTTTTCCAGGATGAAATTTATTTTCTTGCACGTGAGAACAAATGGAAGAACTCTAACTCCTAATCCTTTCAGGAACATACTCTTCTCTGAAGAAGATCATTATGTGTCTAATTTTAGACAGTAGTAGGAATATGATCACTCAATGCACTAAGACATACACACCCTACATGTAAACATCTATATCTGCAAATATAGGAGAAGCAAGTGACTTGTGAAAATCATTTGTAGCATCTCCTGAACTCTTTTCTCCTTTGCAAGCTAGAAATCCATACTATAAGACACTCAATATACTTTTACTTGAAAGATTCCAGGACTATGTAACTGATGTATTAATGTATATACTGGCCATGCAGAAATAAGAAAGCAATCCCTATCACTATCTCTATCTCCCTCCAAATCATCACCAAAGGGAAAGAACATGAACCTCTATGAATCTATTGCAGACCCTGGTTGGGTCAAGTTTGCTTGAGATAACATTACCATGCTTCAAAGTATCTTATGGAGGACAGACATTCTTTTCATGTTTCTTACATATGCTAAGGAAGTAAGCATAATCATGCACAGGGTGCTCTGGGTAGAATTCACCTGCTACTTGTTCTCTCTATACGTTGAACAAACAAGCTCATTTCTACATAGCACAAAGCCCTTCTTCTGCCACTCGGCAGTAGGTGTATAGCCTTGGGAACCACACATGACTTCTTTTACACTATACCTCTGTGATTACATATCCTCTTGTGTTAGCAGATGTCTCCAATGATTCTTTTATCTGAAACCACTCATGACTAAAGAGCTTAAGAAAAATGGTATTGTAAGTCAAGGGTTCCAAGTCTATCTAGCAATATATATTACTTTACATTTTAAGCCACTAATCCTTAAGTATTTATCTTCCTCAGAAGTCTAAAAAAGTTTATTATTCATGCTTAAGTAGAAAAAACTTATACCAAGATTAGAGATGACAGGGAAACGTGGTGTTCAACTATTTGAACAGAACTCCTGTTTTTATTATCTTCAGAAAATTGTCTTGTAAAGAATTTGGCTACTGTGCCTAAAGAGCCTGTCTTACCTTCAGGAGAGAATGACTGATTGGTGTCTATTATGTGATTCAATTCCACAGTAAAGTATGGCTGTCACTAATAAATATAAGGAGACATAAGTTCATTTTGCAGGGGAAGGTTAAAGTACCTACTTGGCATTTCAGTTATAAATTATCCTTTCTTTTCCTCTGGCTGTATAACATATTCATAAAATCTGATAATTCAGAACAGAAATATATCCTAAAAGATCAACTAATATTTTATCATGATTGATTGATAACTAATGAAAAGTAGCTTCAATGTGGTGAAAATTAGTGATTTCATGAGTCCTCCTGCATTGAAAAGTCTGAATATTGAAGTAAAATGTAGTATAATATAAAATAGCATCTTGGAAACACATTGTCAACATCAGTCATCAGTTTACATATTAGAGGTAACAAACTGAAAAAGAATGAAAATAGCTGAAATCCCTCACCTAAGTATTGAGATCTTACTTAATTTATGTTTCCAGAAAGGAGGAAATCAAAGAAACTGTCATAATAGCATTATCTGTGTTGTAAGATATGGACTCAAGCTTCACAAAAATTCTATAATTTTCTCATCTCCTAACTAAGGGAGAAAATATCTTCCTCAAATTTTGAAATATTAGGTGACCTGATAACATGTTGAAGTCCTTTGTAAGCATGATTATCATACATGGAAAGTTTGGCAAATGCAGAGTTTCTCATTAGAGAAATGCTGTTTTGTTGGTTTTGTTTTTATTTTTGTTTTTTCCTAACTCCCTGCAACTTTGATTGTGTCCTTATTAGTAGAAGGAAAAGAGTCTTTTGGACTGAGAGTAACAAAAATCTGGGTTACAAAATAGTGATCACTTCTTGGTTATTTACCTTGAACAAATGCACTAGATCAAATAAAAAGCAGCAAGAAAATTCTGTTTCATCTTGACAGCCTTATTCGTAAGTGTTTCAGTAATAGCTGAAGGTTCCCTTCTTATGGCAAGCACAGACAACCATAGTAATGATAATTAATTGATCACCTACTATGGTGCATCCTTGTAAAATATCATCATCAAATATAGCATTGCCTACCATGCTCATCGCCTGTACAGGGAATTATTTCTGTCCATTTTCCCTTTAGGTAGTCAAATTTTATACCATATCCTATAACCTTTTTTCTGCCCATTCCCTCATCAAATGTCCAAAGTATGGCTACCCCACCCCAATACAGCCAACTGTGAGTTATCCACCTAATATACAGCCCTTCTAGAGAAAACAAAAAATGTGTGTCCCCTAGATTCCCTCTCTTATGAAGCTAAGCTCAGGGGTGATTTGAGAAGGGGGCAATTAGCAGGAGAGTTCATGATAAAAAGTTATGGAATTAAATGAGGCTAGATACTCTGATGGATCATGTTTAAGTGTAGGTTTTGAGTGAGTCTAAATGGGTAAGCAGAATCTGTGAGTAAAACACGAAGAATATATGATTTTATATATTTTAAGTAGAAATAGATGGAATCTGAAGTTCATAGGTATTAAGAAATATCAGTCAACAAAATGATGGATAGTTAGCAAGGAGTCTTTCTTGTATAAGAGACACAAACCCTATTAATTGATAGATAACAATGGAGAAGTACATTGGGAATTCGGCTTAGAGCCAAATCTAGGTAATAAAATGCTTGCATCCGGAAATTATATAATACTTTTGCTTTCCTATGTGTGTATTTAATTCTCAGTCTGGTTTTCAGAGGAAGGAAAGAAGGAAGAAAGGGAGAGAGAGAGGGA
>NW_026000174.1:47624310-47651972 GCF_001458135.2 Marmota marmota marmota | reverse complement strand
TTTGGGTTTTTTTTTTTTTTTTTTTTTTTTTTTGGTGTTAAGTCTTTTGACTTTTTTGCCTATCCTGGAGATTAGTGCTCTATCTGATGTGCATGTGATAAAGATTTTCCCTCATTTGGTTATCCTTTATTTTAAAAATCTCTTGGTTGATGCATGACTGACAAACAAAACACTATGCATGTTTAATATACACAGCTTGATTAGTTTGGAGACCAGTGTATACCAATACTATAATTCATTCCAGAAACCTATTCATCACCTCCAAAAATTTGTTCCTAACTTCCCACTTGTTATTATTATCCATTTTGATAAGAACACTTAAGTTCTACACTCTTAGAATACTTTAAGTATAAAATAAAGTCTTGCTAACTACAGGACTATGCTGCATTGATCGTCAGTAATTATCAAATTTAAACTTAGTACTTTTCCACTAAGACCTCCCCATTTCCTCTCCCCCAACCCACAGCAACCACCATGCTACTTCCTATTTATATCATTACTTTGGATTCATCATGTAAGTGGTATTTTGTAGCATGTGCTTTTTATATCTGGCTCCTTTTTCTTAACTTAATGTCCTTCAGAACCATCTATGTTGTTGAAATGGCAGGATTTCTACCCTTTTGAAGTCAGAATACTAGCATGTTTACAGAAGCATTTTCCATAGACATGTAAGTAACCTAAAATGTGCATCAAGGGATGAATGTACTGTGAAGTGTGACACATACATTCAATGAAATATTATTTACTATTCAACAAGAAGAAAATGTGGCTATCTTGACTTAAGGTTAAGAAAATCATACAGTTGAATCAATAATGATTTTTTAAAAGATTACTACCTAGATTTCTATTTGAGAGAACATATTTCTATAGTTTCATTAGTCAATTAATCTATAAATATTAGTTGCACATGTATTATGTGCCTAACACTGATCCAACCTTTCGGTATATGGTGTTGAACACTAGAACAGAAGTACAGATAATAAGCAAATAAATGAATAAACAAGAAAGTTGTGCAGATAATTGATTATACTATGGCAGAGGAATAAACTGATGAGGTAATGATGATTTTACAGGGAAGATATCTTCTGAAGATTTGTTATTAAAGCTGACCCTTATTAAAAAAAAAAAAAAAACTACCAAGCAGATGAAAGAAAAAGGCAGTAACTGCACATTTTTAAAAGCGTTCTTATTCAATAAATTGATGTCATAAATTAAAATGTGATTTCATAATAAGTCTATATATACCATAACAATTAACCAAATTATGATCCAATTATTTATTTACATCCTTTATTTTCTCTCCCCTAGAAAACTAAGTTCCGTATTATTGAGGATGTTGATTTTCTTATTCAATTGTATATCCCCACATCTGACTCTTGGTATGTACTCAGTAGGTATTTGCATAATTATAGAATGGAGTCATCCATCTGAACTTAACCTTTGCATTATCATACATAACATAATAACTGGGATAGATTCTGAGAAATGCATCATTAGGAGGTTTCATTATTGTGCAAACAGCATAGAGTATGCCTACACAAACCTAAAAGGTATATAGCCCGCTATACCCTTAAACTCTATTGTATGCTTGTTACTCCTAGGCTATAAACCTATACAGAATGTTACTGAACTGAATACTGTAAGAGACCGTAACAAAATGGTAAGTATTTGTGTATTAAAACATAGAAACAGTATAATAAAAGCATGTTACAGGAATTTTCAGCCTCCTTATAACCTTATATAGGGTCTGTGTAGATGTGGTCAAATTACATGTCATTGGCGTGATGCTTAATTGTATTTTTATCACCCCTACCTCAAAAGCATTTTATTAAATATCCTCCCCCTTGAAAAACAAATTGGCCAAGGTTATTATCTTTCTAATGATAGATAAAATTCCTGATAGTGATAGATAAAAGTTCAGATATTATAACTTTATTTTTAATTATTAAAATAAGACTCTTATTCTCTCACCCAATTTAAGCTTTGTCCTGGCCCAAACTGCTCACATTTGACTCATAAAGGGGAATATGAAATTATCTGTTTTACCCTCCTTTCTCCAAATTTCTAGCTAGATCCTCTAATTTGAAAGCAAGGAAGAAGCTCTGCTATTTACTAACCATGCAACCATCTTCTGATTCTTCAGTTTCCCTCTGTGCAAAATTTAGATGTAGAATGAACTCAACTTGTAGGTTATTTCAGTTTTATATTTCCATGTTGAAAGAAGGCTTTTACATGATGGAAAGATCAGTGGCGAGAGAGTATGTTTCTTGTAACATCAAGACTAATTAGAGGTGATTCAATAGCACAAAAGATCTGTGGCTCATTAACAATCACAAGACTTTTTTCCTTTTTCATCTTTTTGAAAAGTGTTTAATTCTCTTCTTAGGTACTCATATGAGAATAATTTATACGAAGAAGCTAGTGATATAGTTAATGGACCTAATGAAGTATAACAGGGCTCCAGATTTCACTTTTGATGTGGATAATTGATTTTATGAAATGTTTAAGCATATGAATGACAAATGTTTAGAAGTCATTCCTTGATCCCATTTTGTATGTTTGCAGTACCTGTGATTTGAATGCCTTAATAGTGATTTGTCCTATTTATTTTTAGTCCATATGCCTAATTTTTCCCCATCTTTTAGCCTAAATACAACATCACTGATTTTTCCAAGGCAACAAGCAAAAATGATTCATAGGATTTTACATTTCTAAAAGAGGCACATAAGGTGTTTCACAATTTCTCTCATAATTAATTGAGACTCCAGCAAGAACATATGTTTATGTGTCATTTACAATGGGAACATGTTAAAGGAAATGGATTCATTTCCACTTGTAGCCAATGGTGAGAGAATGAAACTCAATCTGCCCTACAACGTTGAGCAAAAGAAAATTAAAAAGTGAATCCATTTCTAATTCAATCTGTTTTGAAACCTTTAATTCAGAATTAACTGGTGTTTCAGAGAAGATTAATTACATGGTACTAACCACGCAATTATAGGTAAGTTTACCTATTTTCTTTTTTATTCTTCAGTATTCTAAGCAAGTGGAGCTTACCACATATGCTAATGACTTTTGAATTCAGTAAGTGTAATTTCTATGTGACAGGTAGAAACCTGTAATTACTACGTACTTAGTATTTAGCAAGCGTATGTTTCTGAGACTAAAGAAGCCAAGTACAGTGCAAACAGCGGGAGTTAAAAGTCAAACCTGTTTTTGAATGATTGAATCCTATTTTTACCACATTATTATGGACTTTTCTCTCATTACGTAGAATAAAGTTGTTGTATTTATTGAACATGGCAACCTACTAATTTAACTGTTGGCTGTATAACATGGAAGTAAATACTACAAGTTTTATTTTTCCATTTCCAGGACACAGAACAGTGCTTTGTGTTTGATTAGTCTATCCCTCCTGCATCATATTTATATTTTTTCTCCAAGTATTTAATTCCATCTTTTCTTCAAGACCAAAATAAGGGTCAGCAAACTCTGACCAGTGGGTGGAATCCACTTATAATTTGCTTATGTACCGCTTGTGGTTATTTTCACAGTAGAACAAAGTTGAGGCCTTGGGACCCAAACCACTTGGTCTAGGAGTCTTAAATAATTTTACTGCCTGGTCCCTTCCTGAGAAAGTTTGCCAACCCTTGGTCTTTATCTCTCATCTTTCTATGCTCCCCTACCTGACCATGGCATGCTTGATTCAACACATGGTATGTTACAGATTAATTGTGCACATGAGCCCTGAGAATTGAGATTACACTTTAATATTCTTTTCTCCCTTTGCACCTTACACTCATTTTTTAAATTTGGCTTGAAAAATAAGATACTTAATGTAAAAAAAAAAATCTCCCAAAATTCATAGAATTGATATTATTACAGTTAGAATACAATAAATTCACAAGGAGATGATATGGAGGATGAAGGGTACAGGGGAGAAAAGACCCTCACCTCATGACAGTTTCAGAAAGCAGAAGCGAGAGAGAGAGAAAGACAGACACAGGGAAGATGTGGTCTTCCAGGGCACACCCCCAATGATTTGGCTCTTCCAGCCACGCCCCACCTCCCTGCAGTTACCTGCTATTCAGGCCATTTAATCTAGGATGAGCTGACTAGGTTACAACTCTCACAATCCAATCATTTCACCTCTGAATATTCCTACATTAACACAGGAGCTTGGGGCCGACACTTCATATACAAACCATAATAGGAAGGTAATGATGTAGGCATTTAAGTTTTAAAACAAGAAGGGCAGAGGTCTGCACATGATAGAAGGAGTTCAACAAGATTTAATATTGATTCCTTCAATGAGCATCAAGACCTATGTGACCTATTTCAGGGTTGTTACACAGTTACGTGTGTTGTTTGAACAGCACAAAAGATTATGTTTAGTTGGCCTCAAAATTGACTCAGAGCAGTTTTTTGGTTTTTTTTCAGAGTAGAATCTTCCCCAACCTTTGCTTTCTATTCAATGAACTTTAATCGCCCTGCATACAAAAGTGCCACTATTTCACATATTATCTCTTTTATTCTGAATATATACTATATATACATGTGTATTTATATGAGTGTGTATATGTGTATATATATATATATACACATATACACATGTTTATATGTATATGTATGTATGTATATATATACACATACATACATAAACACACATATTTCCTAATTTACAAGAATATTTTAACATGAAATATGCAAAATAAATCTAGGGTTATAAAACTCAGATTATTTTTCTCTTTTGTGAAATGGCTTCTGTTTTCCCCATTATACAAAACAGTACCCTGCATCATGTTAATTAAAAAGGTTAAATTATCATGTGCATAAAAGATTAAAACATCCATTGGTTCAATTACTGGCTATATTGTCATTCGTGTGTATCTGTTAGGTAACCACCATGTTAACCATGTTATGTATATGAGATAATCCCAAACTTATTTCACAGTTAATTGTGATTTTGTCAGCTTGACTTCTTTTGATTGGATGTTGCTAGGGAAGGTCAGAAACGTTTCTGCAGACATGAGAGTTTCTTTTATCTTTAATTTTACTTTTACCTTAAAAGTAAAATTAAATAAATTTTAATTTTAAAATTTATCTCTAAGGGTATCATGACTCCACACTTTATGTAGGCAATAAAAATAGTGGTTATCCTTGTATTTTAGCTTTAAAAAATTCTTCAGCTTTAAAAAATTTGTAAATTTATTTCAATTCTGTCCTCTTACAAATATGGAAACACAGGTCACTCTAATAGTTAAATCTTTACCCTCTGAATATCTTCAAAAAGTTTACATCATTACCCAGGATTTACTCTATCTGCTTTGGTGTGTGTGTGTGTGTCTCTCTCTCCTGTATAAAGTGCTGCCCTTCCAAGATTCCTGGAGCACTATGCTAATGTCATGTTTTATCAATGCCTTAGGAGGCAGATTCAACCATAAGTGAATCATGATTGTCAAAATTCACTTGCCATAAAAATGGGTTTCATAATCCAGATTATGTATTGTTTTATGTAATGAGGTACAACAATCAGAATAGAGAATTTATGCAGATGCTGAGGTCCTGGACAGCCACTACCTGAAATTCACTGGTTAATCCTTAGCACCTATTTATCATACAGTATAGTTTCTATATAGACCAATTTCCTAGAGCTATGGACTACTATTAGTAAAATATAGATGTACAGCTTTATAATTAAAAACTGTTAAAATGGACAGTTATTATACCACTGGTAACTGTAGTGTGTCTGTCTGTATTTATTTACTAACTGACGTATTTTGACTTCTGATCATCCATTCTCATTTTCTTCTAGTAAAAGTGCCTTCCAGTCCAGTTTGAAGAATTATGCCTTCATCGCTGTGTTCTATTTTCTTTTTTGTTTTGTTGAGTATCAAGGTATCCTACTTTCTCCAACCACAGGAGAGACCATATGACCCAAGTCAGTTTAGTTATACTCTTTATCTTTCTTTCAAGTTTGGAAATAAAGTTTAGTGACAAATGTTTTTGTTTAAACATCTCAAGACTATCATCTCAAGAGGTAGGACCTCCTGCACCTAGATTATGCGCTCTACCTGAAGGTAGCATTTTCCTTTTATTTCAACTGTGAGCTATCTGTTAGCCTTTCTTTGAGCTTCCTTTTTTTGAAGTACTGAACCACAGCAAGTTCCTCTCTCTTGAGAACACTGCACTTAATTCAATTGTTCTTAAATTTGCACTTTAGAATCATCTGTGGAGTTTTAAAACTCCAAGAGCCCAGGATGCATCCCAGATGAATTATATCAATTATATCATATTCTCTGAAGGAGTGGACCCATGAATTAAGGTTTTTTTGTTGTTGTTGTTGTTTTTTACCTTCAAATTCCCCAGATCTTCCCTACATATAGCCAAGGTTGAGAACCACCGGTGAAATTTATATAAATAGCTTCTATTTGGGGGACTGTTGCTAAGTGCCAACCACTTAACTGCATCAGTTTTTGAAGGAACTCAGGAGGTAGATGTTATTGCCCTCCTTTTAAAATGAAAATATGGGATCATACAACTGTTAAATAAATTGTCAGAAATCACAGACAGTAAGGGATTAAAATGTCATTTACACCCTGATTTGGTTTTTATCGTGTCTTATCACAACTTTAACCAAAAAGTTGAAAAACTAGGATTGAACAAACTTAGGGCTGAACTTAATGTCAGTGGTTTCTAGTATTTTAATAGAAACAAGAAGTTATTTTTTTTTAAAAAAATGCTGTGATAAATGAATTTCCATTGATAAATTTAGTGTTGAAGCAAAGGATAAAGATATTTACTGAGCCTTCTTGCCTCTTCCTGAAACAGGTGCTAGACCGTGGGGACCCCATAGACCACACCAGCAAAGGAAAAGAAAATACAATCAAAATCAGTTACATGTTCTTATTATTTCATAAGAGAAAGCATATCAATGTGCAGAGAAAGAAATTAAACATATGGTTTACAAATTCTAAAATAAATTACATAAAAATAATAAAAACATCCTAGGACAACGTACTACTAGGTCTTTCATTGTGATGATCACAAGGTGCAGTGATGGCTCTCTTGGGTTTCTCCTATGTGATGACATTACAGTACAGTGCAGGTGATTCTGGGATGAACTTAACCACACTCTAATGTTAGGCCATAGTGACTCCACAGGCTCAGATCTACTGAACTGTTCTACACTGAACAATGTAGCCTCTACAGGATGCTCAATAAATTGCTCAGTAATTCAATTCTGGTTCTATTTTTTGAAAATAGGCAAGTAAACCAAGGGTGTCCTTCTGAAAACTTATAGAGCTTGCTGGAGGCTCAGCTTCCTTCTCCCCCTTATTCTACTCTGCAAATTCTAATTGCTTTGGTCACCCCAAATTCCTGTCTCCCAGACTAGGAAAAGCTGCTGAACTTTGTTTAAAATTTTATTTCACATTTTAAAATCCATCAGATAATAAGCTACATAATCACAGGACCAACTGTTTTCTTCCAGAATACAGATCTGTCTTGCTGTTGTTCAGTGTCTGAAGATATTTCATGTATTTGCTCTGGTTTATACAGCAATTTTTTTTTTTTTATTCATTTTGCTTTGGTGGAATTGAAGTTCCTATACCAGTTAATTCTTCACAGACAGAAACAGAAGTTTGTTTATTTGTTTGTTTATTTTGGCTTTTAACTAAAATCAAAAGATGTGTTAAATACAAACTTATTTTATACAGAGAAAATAAAGTTTAAATTATTTTTGTTATAATGTTTCTAAATTAGTTTTAATAATATTTTGATAAAATATGGTATGTTGTGAAATCTTATTGATCACTTGTAAATTAATTCCTAAGCACAACCTTAATAAATCCATTCTTTTCCAGGAGATGGATTTGAATTAAACGATTATGGATGGATGCCAGGATATATTGGGGCAGATTAAATAAACAATGCTGGAAAAATCAGGTATTCACATGCAGAAGATTGAATTTTGATCCCTCTCATTCTATGCAAAAATAAACTCAAAATGGATCAAAGACCAAAATGTAAGATCTGAAACTATGAAACTATTAGAAGAAGGAATAGGTGAAACATTTCAAGACATAAGTATAGGCAATGATTCTTTTGAATATAACCCCAAAAGCACAGGAGATGAAAACAAAAACAGACAATAGAAAAATGAGATTAGGGCTGGGGTTGTGGCTCAGTGGTAGAATGCTCACCTAGCATGTGTGAGGCACTGGGTTTGGTCCTCAGCACCACATAAAAATAAATAAATAAAATAAAGATATTGTGTCCAACCACAACTAAAAAAAAAAAAAGAAAGAAAAATGAGATTATATCAAACTAACAAGTTTCTGCACAAAGTTACTACATAATAACGTATATTTTATGAATAACTAGAATGGAAGCATGAGACCTTAAGCATAGACTAATGATAAAGAGATAGAAACATTCATTATACTAATTTGATCAATATATACAATATACATGTATTAAAATATTAATTAATATTATTAATTAATTCCTGGCAGGACCACTTCTTGATTCATAGAAGCCTGTATTTTACTGTGACTTCACAGGAAAGAATAGGTCAACAGGTCTTTCTCTTGGTCTCTTTTATAAGTGCACACTAATTTCTTCCCATGAAGGTTCTGTCTTCATAACATAATCACCCACCAGAGACCCACCCAACACCATCACTTTGGTGTTCGGTTTTTATCATACGAATTTTAGGAGAATTTAAAACTCCAGCCCTTAGAAGTCCTGTTATAAATACTTTACAACCCTATTCAGTGCATGTAAGCATATTTTACACTTAAACCCTTGATTGGATACAGTGTCAATCAGGACACTGAAAGGCAAAATAAACCACCAAGGTGAATAAGAAGGCAATCCTTGTTAAAACCTGAGCTACAGTCTTATTGCAGAAGTCGCTTTTAAACATTCTGTAGGGCTTGATGTCAGAAAAAGATTTCAGCCGGTTTAGGTCATGTCAGCATTTGCATCCTAGACTTTAATTTTAATTGACTTGGTATTGCTTATTATTTATTTGACTAGTTTCCTACTACTTCCGTGACAAACTACTACAAACTTAGGGACTTAAAGCAACTTTTTCCTTTTCTTATGGTTTTGGATATCAGAATCCAGCAGCACTGCAGGGCTGATTCCTTTAGCCCTTTTCGTGGGGAGTCCATGTGCTCGCCTAGTTCAGCTCCTCGAGGCGACCTGTATTCTTGGCTCTTGACCCCTTCTCCATCTTTAAATTGCATCACCTCACGGCTGCCCCTATCACTGCATCGTGGTCTTCTCTCATTTCTTCTCCATGAGGGTCATTGTGATGATATTGGACCTGGGCAATCCAAGAGCATCTCTCCATTTCAGCACCCTTAATTTAATCCTGTCTTGCCTTACAAGGTAACATTCAGATTCCAGGAATTAGGATTTGGGGGTGCTATCATTCAGCTTACTGTATACTATTTCAATCTTCAATACTATTTTACCTCCTAAAACACAATGCAAATAGGAAGGAAAACTTATCCTAGTTTTCATTGCAGAAAACAGAAAAGTGAGAAAGGGTGAAGTATGGGTCAGGATTTTCATAAATTTATAATTGACTGAAAAAGACAGATGCAGAGCCAACTATAAATAAATTGAGATAGAATCTATTTATTCTCTTTATTATTTACTACAGAAGCAGAAGTATGTGTTTTAATACTCTGAATATTTTTCCACTTCAATTGGTCAGGCAAGCCAGTATTTAAAGTGGTGATTTCACAGAAGGACTGCATTCAATGTCTGGTTCAAGCGGTATTTAAGAGGTCATGACTGATGTCACTTTCTAATGATGCTTGAGTGTTTTCTGAATTTATAAAATCATCTTCTGTGATGTTATTATCTGAAGCAATAAAAGTTTTATACCTCTGAAAGATAGCATCTAAAGTAGTAGTTTCTAAACATTGATTTTTTTGGTCTCGTGTTCCACAATGATTTCACTTGTCTGAGATGAACGAAGAAAAGGTTTGAAAATGTAAGAGTTACTCCTAAAGCTAAATGGATTCACTTCTAAGACTGTCCTTCCTGTCCTTCTAACCATCAGAACACTGTAGGGGAAGATAATGATACATATATATTTTTCACTTCAAAACTAATGATTTAGTAAATGTATGTGGGTAGCAAATTAATACAACACACACAGGCTTATATAATGAGAGAATCTAGAAACTAATGATCTAAAGCATGAATTAAATGGTTTTTTAAAAATCAGTATTAGTAATATCATCTTTAATTGCATAATGCCTTCACATGTAAAAAATACATTTGTACACATTAGCTCAAGTGCCTCCCCAACAATAAGCCCATGCTGAAGAACTGAAGCATAAGTTTTTAAATGACATCATTATTTGAGTTGATATATTTGCTTCTGCTGCAAACATGCTATCTTGTACTTGCCCTATATTCTTTTTTTGAGGGGGAAGGCGGGTACTGGGGATTGAACTGAGGAGCAATCAATCACTGAGCCATATCCCTAGCCCCATTTTATTTAGATAGAGGGTCTCACTGAGTTGCTTAGCAATTCACTTTTGCTGAGGCTGGCTTTGAACCTTCCATCTTCATGCCTCAGCCTTCTGAGCCACTGGGATTACAGCCACTGGGCGCCACCATGCCCAGCTACTTGCCCTATACTCTTAACCGCTTTTAACATCAGTTCATTTGTCACCTTGCACCAACTGAAATGGGTCTTCCCTGATCCTCTGTAGTCAACTCAGGTTTTCATATCCACCAGTGACATTCTTAGTGGCATTGGGGAAGACCCACATTTCAGTCACTATGAAATGATGAATAGATACAGAAATATCCACGACATGAGTTGAACATGGTTCTCATACAACTCCTGTTCTGGGAGGGGGAGGACAGAAGAGGAATACGTTACAGGATCCTCCTTGCTACTTACTTTTTGCTTTTAATTCATAATTTCGCATCCTAAAAGAAGCCTTCCAGCTTTGAGTCTCTTGCCTTCAACAAAGAAAACAGTCATCTATCTTGAGTGCTTTAGGAAGGTGACATAAGATAAGGATGTTGATGTGGCACAGCAATTCATCAGTGGTTTGTCCCTGTAGATCTTCTCCATAATGAAAAGTATGCATTATAGACACATGGCCATGAAACACACTTAAAATGGGATAATTGGTAATAAAAATAAGTGATACGTAATTCTTTCAAGATATCTATGATAAATAGATGTAGACAAATAAGAAGGATGTTAGGAGCTGATAATACAAAGGGTCAACATTATTGTCTATTTCAATGATGTGATAGAGAAATGATGCCCCAGTGTAACTCCTTTATACATGATATACCAGTATTCTACTCTGTAAGGTATCTGGACAATAGAAGTTAGTAAAAATCCAATTGAGCACATCAAATGTTGAAAAGGCTACAAATCAATTCCATTATTCTTTGGTAACATATTGCAGCAATAACATTCAGGGCAAATTCTCTAAAGGTTACAAATACAGACAGAAACATTTATACATTCTTTGTGAGTGTAAATTAGCACATTCAATATGAAATAGGGCCATTATGCAAAGCAGTAGTAAGGGTTCTCAAAATATTAAAAATAGAGCTACCATTTTGAAAGTCTTTCCATCTTCTAAGGTCTTCTTCTATTTCTTTTTTCAGCATTTTAAAATGATCACTGTAGAGGTATTTTTGAGGTTATTCTGAATAGGTAGTTTTCTAGATTTCTTTCTTGGTAGATTCATTATTGGAATATGAGTTATTCATTTTGTATGTTAAATTTAGAAGAGATATTTCTCAAAAGAAGGAATAAAATATGTGAAAGAATGTTCAACATACTTAACAAATAAAAACTGCACTGAGATTTCAGCTCACTCTAGTTAGAATGACAATCAAGTGTACAGATAACAATAATTGCTGGCAAGGTTGTGGGGGGAAAGTACACTGGTACATTGCTGGTGGAAATGAAAATTAGTACAACCACTTTGGAAAGCAGTATGGAGATCTTCAAAAGACTAGGAATGGAACTATTGAATTACCCAACTATCCCACTCTTTGGTATTTATCAAAAAGAACTTAAATATGTGTACTACATTGATACATGCATACCAATGTTTATTTTATTTTATTTTTTTAATTTTTTTTCTGTTTTTTTATTGGTTGCTCAAAACATTACAATGATCTTGACATATTATATATCATACATTTGATTCAAATGGGGTATGAATTCTTATTTTTCCCACGTACACAGATTGCAGGATCACATTGGTTATACATCCACGTTTATACATACTGCCATACTAGTGTCTGTTGTATTCTGCTGCCTTTCCTATCCTCTACTATCCCCCCTCCCCTCCCCTCCCCTCCTCTCTTCTCTCTCTACCCCATCTACTGTAACTCATTTCTCTCTTTTTCCCCCTTTCCCTTCACATCCTCTTATATGTAATTTTGTATAACAATGAGGTCTCCTTCCATCTTCCGTGCAGTTCCCCTTCTCTCTCCCATTCCCTCCCACCTCTCGTCCCTGCTTAATGGTGATCTTCTTCTCATGCTCTTCCTCCCTGCTCTGTTTTGAGTTGCCCTCCTTATATCAAACAAGACATTCGGCATTTGTTTTTTAGGGATTGGCTAACTTCACTTAGCATAATCTGCTCTAATGCCATCCATTTCCCTGAAAATGCCATGATTTTGTTATTTTTTAGTGCTGAGTAATATTCCATTGTGTATACATGCCACATTTTTTTTTATCCATTCATCTATTGACGGGCATATAGGTTGGTTCCACAGTCTAGCTATTGTGAATCGTGCTAAAAGCATGCAATGGAGAAAGGATAGCATCTTCAACAAATGGTGCTGGGAGAACTGGAAAGCCATATACAATAAAATGAAACTGAATCCCTTTCTCTCACCATGCACAAAAGTTAACTCAAAATGGATCAAGGAGCTAGGGATCAAACCAGAAACTCTGCGTCTGATAGAAGAAAAAGTTGGCTCTAATCTCCATCTAGTAGGGTCGGGCTACAAATTCCTTAATAGGACACCTATAGAACAAGAGTTAAAATCAAGAATCAACAAATGGGACGTACTCAAACTAAAAAGTTTTTTTCTCAGCAAGAGAAACAATAAGAGAGGTAAATAGGGAGCCTTCATCCTGGGAACAAATTTTTACCCCTCACAATTCAGATAGAGCCCTACTACCCAGAGTATACAAAGAACTCAAAAAATTAAGCAATAAGAAAACAAATAACCCAATCAACAAATGGGCCAAGGATTTGAACAGACACTTCTCAGAGAAGGACATACAATCAATCAACAAATACACGAAAAAATGCTCACTATCTCTAGCAATCAGAGAAATGCAAATTAAAACCACTCTAAGATACCATCTCACTCCAGTAAGAATGGCAGCCATTATGAAGTCAAACAAGTGCTGGCGAGGATGGGGGGGGGGAAAGGGTACACTCATACATTGCTGGTGGGACTGCAAATTGGTGCGGCCAATTTGGAAATAGTATGGAGATTCCTCGGAAAGCTGGGAATGGAACCACCATTCGACCCAGCTATTCCCCTTCTCAGACTATTCCCCAAAGACCTAAAAAGAGCATACTACAGGGATACAGCTACATCAATGTTCATAGAATACCAATGTTTATGACAACACAATACACAATAACCAACTTGTGGAACTTAGTTGGTGCACATCCATAGACAAATGAATACCAGCATATTACAGTGACACAGCCACATCAATGTTTATATCAGCTCAATTCATATTAGCTAAGCTATGGAACCAACCTAGGTACCCTTCAACAGATGAATAGGTTTTAAAAAAATGTAGTATAGGTACAGAATGAAATATTACTCAGCCATAAAGAAGAATGAAATTATGGCATTTTCCAATAAATGGAGGAACTGGAGACTATCATACTAAGTGAAATAATGCAGTCCCAAAAGATCAAAGGCTGAATGTTCTCTCTGGTATGTGGGGGCTAACACACAACAAGTAGTGGGGAGGGAATAATAGAAGTTCACTGGATTAGACAAAGGGGAATGAAGAGAAGGGAAGAGAAGGAGTAGAAAAGAAAACCAGTAGAATTAATAAGACATAACTTTCCTATGTTTATGTATGAATGCACAATAAGTGTAATTCCATATCATGTACAACCACAAAAAAGAAGTTATATTCATTATATGTATGTCAAAAATATTCTGTTATATATATATCTAAAAAGAACAAATAAAAAATAAAATGAAAACTTGACAAATTTTTAAAAATATGTCATATAAACACAGTGATGTTCTACTTAGCCACAAAGAGTGAAATTATGTGATTTGCTGGCAAATGGATGGAACTATAGAATATTGTGCTAAGTGAAAAGAACCAGACTCAAAACCTCAAAGGTCAAATGTTTTCTCTCATATGCAGAAGCTAAAGGAAGCAACAAATATAAAAAGGGGTATCTCATGAAAATAGGAGAGAGATCAGTGGAGTACAACAGAGAACCAAGGCAGAGGGAAAGGAATGAAGTAGACCAAATTATACCAGATGCAAGGATATCCCACTGAATTCCAGTTTAATGTATAACTATGATGCATCAACTAAAAATAAAATAGAACTACCACATCTATCAATTCCATAGATCCAAAGAAAATAAGTATCTCAAAGATACATCTGTACTTCCATGTTCTTCATAGCTTATTCACAATAGTCAAGATATGAAACAACCTAAATGCTCATCAATGTATGAATGGGTAAAGAAAATCTGGTTTATACACATACAATGAAATAGTATTCAGTTTTGATAAAGAAGAAAATCTTGCCATTTGTAACAACATGAAGGAACCTAAGGAACATTATGCTAATTGTAATAAGGTGCACACAGAAACATATATATTCTGTGCTCAGTGATATGTAGACTCTAAAAAGAGATGGACTCCTTTAGAGATTAGAAAGTTATGTGTCAGGGATGGTGTTGGGGAAAAATAGGGAATGTTGTTCAAGGGTACAAACTTGCAGATATGAGTAAGTTGTAGAGACCTAACATACAGTAATGATGAATATGGTTAATAATGATATATAATGTTCATAAGATTTCACCATGGTGTAATGGGAGAATATAATAAATAACATAATATTTGGTAATATAATAAAAATAACATTATTACAAAGAGCAATTTATCCAAGGAATAAAAGATTAACTTAATATTTGAAAATAAATCAACAAAATTCATATTATATGAATAGGAAAGAATCCTATATTAACCTTGTAGATGTGAAAATATTTTGTGATTTCAATACCCACTTTCAGTAAAAAAAAAAATTCTAGAAAATAGATATATAAGGGGGATAACTTAGATCATTTAATACACTTAAAACAGAGTACTGCAGAATGGATAATTTATAATGACCATAAATCTATTTGGCTAATGGTTTTGGACATTGAGAAGTCCAAGATCAATGGGTCACTTCTGATAAGGGTCTTCTTGTTATGTTATAACATGATGAAAGATGTCAGTGGGAAAGTCAGAGGAAGGAATTGAATTTAACTCACAGCACCACACCTTTCTATAACTGGCATTGATTCATCCATGAGTGTGAAGTTCTCATGACCTAAATGCCTTCTCTTAGGTACCACCTCCAAATACTGTTGCACTGAGAACTAAGTTTTCAACACATACTTTGGGGGACACATTCAAACATTAGGAGGGATCATCCTCAATCTTACGAAGGAAATCTATCAAAAGCTACAGCTAGGGCTGGGGACACTTGTCTATCATGTGCAAAGCCCTCATTTCACCCTCAGCCCCCAAATTTTGTTTTTTTAAAAAATCCATGATATCATACTTAGTGGTGAAAATCTGAAGTCTTGTCTTATAATGGCAAAACCTTCACTCTCACAACTTTGAGTAAATATTTTACTAAAGATTTTATGTATTGTAATATGGATGAATTTGAAAACAAATGACCTAAGTCAAACCATCAAAAGTCAGGGATTTTTCTATATTTTCAACTGATTTTCAAAGAAGCAACAAGTTAATTTAGTTGGGAAAGAACCAGAGTTGAACAGCTGAATATCAAAACTGAAGGAGAAAAACAAAGGTAGCCTCTACTCACTTTATGCATAAAATTTAACTTGAGGTGAATCATAGACTTGAATGTAAAACACAGAACTGTATAAAGAATCTGAAACAAATACAGGAGAATACAAGGATCTTTAGATTAGGCAAATCTCAGGACAGGAAAAGTACAAATAATGGGGGGCCGGGAGATAACCTGGGTTTCAACAAAATTGAAATTTTGAAATTTTTTTCATCAAAAAATGCTTAACAAAATAACTAAGAAATCTAAAGACTGGGAGGGATATATTATATATATATATATATTATATTATATATATATTATATATATATATTATATTATATATATATTATATCTATATATTATATATCTATATATTATATAATATATATATTATATATATATATATATTATATNNNNATATATATATATATATATATATTATATTTCACACCCATAAAGATGGATACAGGATTTTAAAAACACTGAAAATTTTAAATATTGGCAGGATAGGCAGCAACCAATCTCCCATCCATTACCAATGAATGTTTAAATTGTTACAATCACCTTAGTGAACTGGGACCTAGCAATTCCACTCTGGGTTATGTATAAAAGAGAACTGAAGACCTATTCACAGACAGACTAATACAAGAATATTCACAATGACTTCACTCATCACGAGTAAACCTGGAAACACCCAAAGCCCATCCACTAAGAGTCAATAAATCCATTGTTGTGTATTTATACTACTTAACAGTAAAAAGGAACAAAACACCCAACTATGTAAAACATAGATGAACGGATGCGTAAATACATGAATTCTATAATCTATTAAATTAAATAAATATCCTAGTTATATTTAGTGAAATAAACCTGTCATAAAAGATTAAACCCTGTATGATGGGGATTCCAAAATAGGATGAACTCTGGTCATAGAAATCAGAGTAGCTGCTCTTGGGATGGGGTGAAGGTGACATGGGAACACTAGGTAGGATGAGGAAATTCTTGTACATGTCACTTTTGCATAGATCAGAGACGTGTGAGCAGTTGCCATGACTAAGTGAACTCAGCACTTAAGATTTTTACATTCTGTTCAAGTTGATATTTGAAATCGAAACCTTCTACATGTAAGAAAGAAACAATAAGTGTGTTCCCCCCAATTCCAGTAATTCAAATAATTATCAGCTCACTTTTATGTGTATGTGGTTTGTAACCCAGAGTCCAGGAAATGCCTCAAAGAAACCAGTCCATTGGGGTAGAGAAGAGAGGAGGCTGTGAGATGTGCCACACAGCCCTCTGCTAGTGTGAGCTGGGGATTAGGAGCTTGCTATTGGTGAATAGACATAGAGACAGCTCCAGAATTCGAAACTGAATGATAAGCGCACTGAACTTCAAGAACTTGCAAATGAAAGGTGTGTGAACCCTTTGTAATTAATTTGTCAGCTGCATTTTAGAAGGTGGCCAACATTATGCTGTCTACCTTGGCCACACACAAAACCAACATAATGGATGGGTATGAAACAAAGTAGTTTCATCCAATTTTTAATGGAGTAGGTGTGGGAATTAGAAAAGTCACATGCCACTTAGTATTGAGCATCATTTGTAACTGTGCATTCAGAGGGTTTTAGTTATTTGGGTGTTTAAGTTATTTTTTGTGTGTGTGACCTTAAGTTGGTCTACCCCATTGTATTACCTCTTTTCAAACATCTCCTTAATTTCCTTATATTTCCAACTAAACAACCCATAGAATATTTGTGCTCAATAAATGGCAATCCCTTCGCCTCTTTTCTTTAAACATGATGTTTTGGGAAAGAAGGTAAATGGGATTCTGGAGTAATGGCTTCACGTGGCATCCTATTATGCTACTGAGAAGATAAAAGGTGAACATGTGGTGGCCCCTACAGCACCTGCAGAAATGGAGCAATCATGTATGATGGGACATTGACATGGTAATGAGCTCATCTGTATTCCTCTTTGCCACCTTTCCACTGACTGGCTCTCTGACTGCTTAGCCAAAACCTTTTGATAGAATCTGACAGGGCCTCCTCCATCTGGAGCTTTCTGTTTTTCTATTAAGGCGATCCCAAGACCCATTACAATTCACCATTTCTGTCATGTTTGTCCTTAGAGAGAAATCAAAAGAAGATGGGGAGCAACTTCAGACAAATGAACATTGGGAAAAATATTAATGCTCAAAAATTTAAAAAGTTTCTTAATCCCAACTAGTTAGGTAGAAAGGTCAATCTGAATGAGAGTAAATTTTGTTGAAAAGTTTTATAAAAACCATCTCAAATCCTCATTAGAATGAAATAGCATATAAATAAATATTATTAAAACAGTCATGGTTTCACAACACAAAAGTATTAAATCATTTCCAAGTGGAGAATATTCTTTTAATGAATAATAAAGATGACATTGTCATATACAGCAATTATTTGCATACAAACAAGTAAGGTACTAAGTTCTTCATGAACCACACAAAGCAACAAAGACGATATTTTTGTAGGGGTTTTAGAGCCAAAATTAGTCAGGATGTTTTCAAAATACAGATGCCCAGTCTCACTCCAAACATGTTCCCTTAGACCACTTGTATGTAGAATGACAGGAAAAGCCTGAGATCCTACCCTTTGGAAAAACTCCCAAGTTGATTTTGTGTCTTAACCAAGAACAAGAATTTATTGAATACCCACTATCTTACAATGTTTTGCTTAGGAATGGGAATAGGAAAGACAGTAGAATGAATTGGATATAACTTTTCTATGTTTGTATATGAATACATGACCAGTGAAACTCCACATCATGTACAACTACAAGAATGGAATCCTACTTAGAATAAGTTATGCTTCATGTATGCATATTATGTCAAAATACGTTCTACTGTCATGTATATCTAAAAATAATAAAGATGAAAGAAAAAAAGATTTTTGCATTTTGCGTTATATATATTGTACATTGATAAAAAGTACCTAGAAAGCATCAGTTAGCAGAACATTATACAATGTCCCAAATGTTTAACTTCCTTAAAACTTTCTGTGATTCAATGCACTCAACAGCAAAGCAATATTCTTTATTCCCTGTGTTAAGAATAATTAAAAATAGGAGGAGTTTTGCAACTGATTTTAGAACTCCTCTAAAAGTCCATAAAGGTAAAAAAATTTTTGATATTCAATTTTCTGGTACCCTAAAATATATTCTTATGGTAGGTATGAATTAAATAGAAGATTTCAAATTCTACATGAGATTTTATATGACCTTTGTGTTCACTATATTTCAGTTTTGCTTTGATATTTCTTGGTTTTAATCTAGGAGCAAAATACCAATAATAGTCTTGATAGAATAACATAAACCTAAACAATGTTTATCTTCTCTATTAGGAAAACATGCATATCTCCAAATGTGATAAAATTATCATTAAAATGTGCTGACTTTCATGTTTTCTCCTCTACGTAGCTTCAAAAATGCTTAATATTTTCTGAAGCATCCTTAGCATGAACAGTTGTTTTGAAACATTGAAATAAAATATGAAATATATTGAAAATGGTATGCTTCTTAAGAGCATGGACATAAAACATTGATGTAAGAATTGAGCATTGGTAAACAATGAGGTTAGGTGAATGGCACTTTGAATAAGTCAACAATGAAAATATTGCTTTTTATTTTCTAGAAAACTGATCTATAAAATAAGAACACAGTTGTTCTCCTAACAAGTGGATTGTTCTTCCAACAATTGGATTACAAATACTACTTATTGATTTCCTTACCAATTTAAAAACTTCTCCCTAAAATTTAGCACTTTTCACCAAAACCTCATACTATAATCATAAGAGAAGGTTTATGTAGTTTCCTGAGAAAAGGAAGTACAATATGTTTAAGAAAGTAGCCAGGCACAAAAGTCCATATAAAGTAGGTTCTATTTATGGGAAATGTCTGAAAAATATAAATCCATAGGAACATAAATTATATTACTAGTTGTGTAGGGCTTGCAGAGAAAAGGGCATAAGGATTAACTGCAAATCATATTATTAGAGTGGTGAAAATATTCTAAAACTGGGTTATGGTGATGATTGTAATCTTTTCAAATTTACTAAAAGTAGTTGAATTCCACACATAAAACAGCTGAATTAAATAGTAATTTTACACCTCGAGTACAAAAAAAATTAAGGTGTGTTGAGTAGCTGACTAGCACACATTTGTCTAAATAAGGTCTAGTTTCTAATACATATAGATGATTACACAAAGGAAAAATTTCTAAGAATCAAACAGTGCTTAAGAAGGGCACATATTTGAGATAATATGATTGACATATTTGACAAGTTAAAATGAATACTTACAGTAAGATAAATATGGAATGCAAAATTTTCATGCTAAAAGCAAGATTGAAAATCAAAAAGTACACCAAACTTAACTTTTAGAATGCTTTCATATTTAAGTATGTAAATGTACATATATTTTTACAATGTACATATAGATATATAGATATGCATATATATACATACTTATACATACACACATAGTATTCATCACTGATTCTTTCATATTTATTTTTTCTCACATGAGAGGCATTGTTTGTTTACTTGGGAGCAGCCAGCTAGTGTGGAGCACCTTCTTTCACCCACATAGATGTAGGAATTCTAATTAATTAATAAAACAGTACTACTTTGATTACTTAGGATTTCTCAATCTCTACAACATTTGGGGGTATTTGGCCCTATTTTTTTTTTTTTTTTTGCTACAAGAATGTCGTGTGGAGTGCAGGATGTTAACAGCACCCATAGACTCAACCAACTAGGTAGAAATATTTACAGGAATACACTCAGAAAGAAAATCTTAATGAAAAAATAAGTAGTTATACACACACACACAATTCATAGGTGTTAATTCATAACACTTCTATATGTAGCTTATTATTTGTGAGATGAGGAGGAGAGATATTAAAGGAGTTAAAGGGAGACTTAGCTACATCAGTAAGTTTATAAGAGGAAAAAGAAGACATCTTAAAGAAAAAAAATACAAATGTTTGTAAGCTGGGTGGGACTTTTGTTCTGGTTCAATTATTTTTGTAAGTTCCTATACATTTGGAATAAACACACAAATTACAAATTACATATATTATATGTTATAGACACAAATGACCTATGAATCGTTACAAGGCCTGCAAGTTTCAGGGGGCACTGTTGATTACAGTATGATTAAGAGGTATAGTCACAAAACAAAACTGTATTACTAGAATCTGTAAGATTTTTACATATGACAATTTCACTCCTTTTGTCAACATGGCTTAGTTTCTACATAATAGTAATCATTCACAGCAAAATTTCAATAAAGAAAAGTTTACAGATACATGCTTAAGACACATCCATTTAAAAACTGAAAATTGACCAAATTATGCTATGTACATATATGAGCATGCCACAGTGAATTTCACCTTTTTGTACATCAATAACAAAATCAATAGTTAAATAGCTGGAAGACCAGGAGAGTAGAGGATGTGGAAATGGACAGGAGGAATGGAGGGTAAAAAGAAGTACTGGGGACTGAAATAGAACAGATCATACTTCATGCATGTATGATTATACCAAAACCCCACTTTTATGTATAACTGTGATGCAATAATAAAAATATAAAACAAATAAAAATTCAAAGTTTGCAAATGCTTGCATATGACATAATCCATTTAAAAAATAAACTACTTCTAATTATTTTTACTGTTGATACAAATTAATAGTCAAGGTTTAAATGAAGAATCATCTTCCATTGCTTGCAAAGTACAGAAATCTTAAAATATTATGAATATTCATTCTGAATAATATTACATAGTTTGATATCATAGGTTTTGGGGAAAAGTTAGGCATCAAATCACATTTCCTCAAATAATAATTCTGTGTAATAAAATATTGATAAAGTAGTTCTATTGAGAATTATTCCTACTTCCAGAAGTTAACACAATAAAGAGCTTATTTAGAATTAAGGTCACAGGATTTCAGATTCCCCCACCCTTTTAATTTTATAAATGTGGAAAATGAGACCCAGAAAGATCAAGAGATTTCCTTCCCCAAGGTCACATGATGACTTTGTAGGATAACTGGGTCTAAAACTTGTATCTTTACCTTGTCTGTTCTTTCCACACTGCTTGAAGTGAATCCCTGGCATATCATCTTTTTATTTTATAAAAGAGAGCATTTTATAGCACAACACAATAGCTTACTCGGTAAGTACATGCCTAATGTGCATTTCAGAATGCATTAAGAATATTAATGTCATTATTAGCAGGAAAAGCTTTATTGCAGCTTAAGCTTTTATTTCTCCCCTTTTATTAATTACATAATCCCAGTTCCTAAGGGGGGAAAAAATCAGGCTTAGTCAGCAACTTGTAACCAGTGCAAACACATGACTATCCATCTGACAACCTGAAGGTCAAAAGACTAGTTCATCTCTACATCAGTCAGTTCTCTGGAACTCAAGGATGTCAATCATTGGAAAGGATCAGCTAACTATCTATCTCCACACAAGCACTTTGACTGATTTAATGTCCACAGTGTCTATTGTCAACAAAGGAAAATTGAGGGAGAAGAGATTCAATTTGTATGCTTCCATTCTAAGGCATTCACTGGAATAAATATGCTATTTATTCTCTGGCCTGATGCTATTTCCCAGTTTGCTTTTATCTGGTGTTTCATTTAGATCAATGAATCTAACTTCCTTCGTTATCTTTTCCTTTGATGCTCATAATTTTGGAGTTTAACAAAGAGCTATATCAATGAGACTTGCAAAGGAGAGAAAAGCTCCAGTGTCCTGATACAGTAACATAAAATATTATTTATTTCAGCACATGGAGACTGAATAAACAGCTTGTTCAAACTTTTCCCTTAAGAGACCTATGTGTATTCCCATTGTTACTAAAAGAGACTGTGACTAGTTTTCATTTATGTATGGACTTAACCTTGTTAAGGAGGAAAGGTGCTTAATTTAGAGCACAACTGTCGTGGAATTATATTCTAAATGAAGATTAGTTACCTCTCTGGGTTATATTTCTATTACCACAAGTACATGTAACTATATAAATAGAATCAGTTATCTCTTTGAAGTTACCAGGGCCCTTCCAGGTGAACATTACATCAATTGAAACTTACAGAGAATAAATAACAACATGAAATATGGCCTCCAAATTTGGTGAACACACAATTCAATATTGTTGCTTTGATAAAAAATAATCCCAAATATTATACTTTGATATGAATAATGATGGTACATAGACAAGAACTACCCTAATCTTGTACTCTTCAATTCCACCCCTTATGAGGCTTTGAATAGAGGGTGTAAGAAAGGGCCAATGAAACAATTAAGCAACACTCCTTTATTAGGTGAAGTTTGAGTTTACTGTAAAACCACTGTACTTCCTCTTTTAATCACAAAAGTAATTTTCATATTTTTCCAGTCTGCTGCAAAAATTCATTCGAACCACATCTATCAAATGCCAGAAGGAAAGAAGTGAAATTGGAAAAAAGAAAGGGTATGTGTCCTGATAACAAAGTGTAGCTGAGGGGATCCAGAAATCTTACTCTCTGTCCCAATGCCTAGAGGTATGATGTTGGACACTTGTTGGCCAAGCATGTAATCCTGAACACCAATTTTCTTCCCCAAACCCAGGAATATTGTCACTGCTTCTTGCTTATCCTTCATACTCAGTGCCACAGATCAGCAGATGCTAGCAGGATGAATGGAGGTATATACAGTTGTCAGCTCATTCCATTCTTTGGAGATATCCTGACCACCCCTGAAATCCCTGTTTCCTTGGCCACCTTCTAATAGACTCAGATCTGCATTTTGTAGTTTGTAAATATTTTGGAAGGGTGGATTAGCCCAAAATATAATGAAAATAAATAGTAATGAGTTGTGTTTGCATAGTTCCCAGTCTCCCAATATGAATTCCTGAGATCCTTTTCTCCTTGTGAAGTCCACCCTTTCATATATCAGGATTGGTGTGTTGGAACAATAGAAGCAACTGAAGAAAGAAAGTGATGGAAAATCACTTCTGAAGCTAGATTATAAAGACACTGCAGACTCTGTTTCTCTCTTGAACTTCTTATACTGGGAGAGAGCCAGTACCATGCCATTTGAGTAAATTTTTGTCTTTTAGCTATCATCAATAATGCTGTTGTAAACACAGGTTAACAAATGCTTGATGAACTTGCTTTTAACATTTTTGTATAAATATCAGGCAGTGAAATCACCAAATCATGTGGTAATTCTACTTTTAATTTCTTGAGGAATTGACCAACTGTCTTGATAGCTGCACCATTTCGTGTTCCCACCAATGGCACCCAAGGACTCAATTTCCCTACATCCTCAACAACACTTGTTACTTTCTGATTATTTAATATGACCCATCTTACTGGATATCAGGTGATGTCTCACTAAGGTTTTGATTTGCTTTTTCCAATGATTAATAGTATTACATTTATTTTCATGTGATTTTGGTTATTTATATATGCTTCTTTAGAGAGATATTTATTTAAGTTCTTTGCTTTATTTTTAATTGGATCGTGTTGCTATTGAGTTATAGGGATATTAATTCCTTATCATGTATATGATTTGCAAATACTTCCTCTTTCAATAAAGCTGCTTTTTCACACTGTTGGGTCCTTTGATGCACAAAAATTTTGTATAATTGAATTTATGTTTTAATTTTTGTTATCTATGAAAGGAGTATTAGTTTATGACACTCAATTTGCGGAGACATATTGCACAGTAATAGCTAATGCAAGAGGCTTTTCATTTATTTTTCTAAATGTTTTATTTGGATACCTTGTAATGACCACTTTAAAATTATTTTTAAAATATATTTAAAGTGATGCTAAAGATAAATCATGGAGGTACATATTATAAAACCAGATCATCATTAGAAAAATGCCTGAACTAGTTGACAATTTAAATAGAATGTAATAATTTACATACTGCAAAATATAGAAAAGAAGGGAATTTTTTAAATGTTAAAGATCAAATGGATATAAATGACCAGAAGAAAATGATGATATACTCAAGATTAGAGAACTTGAAGAAGAGAAAAGAATGAAGAAAAACTATATTTGAAGATACAGTAGTCAGTATTTTCCAAATCCAAGAAAGATGCTATGCTATGTGTTCAAGAAACTATGAAACTGGAGCAGGTTAAGTATAATGAAATACTGCACACAAATATATAATATACAACTAATGAAAAATAATAATAGGTCAACTGACTTGCTATGAAATTCTTCTGCAGTGGAGTGAGGAAAGTATAATCATTTTAATAAATGGTGCTGAAATTGGAAATCAACGTAGAAAAAAGGATGAGTCAGTTTTTACTTTGAACTCTACAAATCACGTCCTATGGATAATAATCAAATTGCAAAAGATAAAACAATAAAGGGTTAGATAATAGCAGGAAGAATGTCTTCACTTCCTTAGTTTACCAAAGTTTTTTGGCGATGCAAAACTCCAACCATTAAATAGTCATACTGAAGCTGGGCATGGTGGCGCATAGCTGTAATCCCAGTGGCTAAGGAGGCTGAAGCAGGAGGATTGGTAATTCAAAACCAGCCTCAGCAAGGCCCTAAGTGAGGCCCCAAGCAACTCAGTACAAAATAGGGGTGGGATGTGGTTCAGTGGTCAAGTGCTCCTGAGTTCAATTCCCAGAAAACAAACAAACCCACACACACACACACACAGTAATACTGACTCTTGGAGATTCATTAAATTAATAAATTTCAGTTTTAATTTCAGTTCATCAAGAGCCAATGATAACGGAGCAAAAATATAGGCCACAGGGTGGGAGAAATTCTCTACAATGTATTTAACTTAAAGGAAAAAGAAGAGAGAAAGATTAAAAATATATTTTCTGGATATATGTATGTGTGTGTATATTAATCTAATATATATAATATATATACACACACACACACATATATATATATATATATATATATATATTCCTCTAATTTGGTTTCATATAAATAGGGAATCTCCTAAATTGAGAACCATGCAACTACAACCCAACTTAAGCAAATATCTTATTCGTGCACTTCATAAAAAAAAAACTAAATGACCAAATTTATGGAAATTTACTCAATTTCACTATTCATCAAGTGTATATGGAATGTCCAAAGAGTAATAACAGTAATAAAAATATGAAAATCTGACAATATAAATGTCAACAGGAATGTGAACAACTCAAATTCTCATTCTCTTGGTAGAAGTAAAAACAGATAATTCCATAAGAGAATTCTTTTTTTAAAAAAAAAGAGAGAGAGAGAAAATTTTTTAATATTTATTTATTTATTTTTAGTTTTCGGCGGACACAACATCTTTGTTTTTGTATGTGGTGCTGAGGATCTGAGGATCAAACCTGGGCCGAACGCATGCCAGGCGAGCGTGCTACTGCTTGAGCCACATCCCCAGCCCCTCTTTTTTTTTTTTAAAGATTTTTTTTTTTTGGTGGTACCGGGGATTGAATTTTATCACTAAGTACATTCCACGCGCATGTGTGTGTGTGTGTGTATGCGTGTGTGTTTGTGTTTTTTTTTAACATTTTGAGATAGGGTCTAAGTTGCTGAGGGTCTTGAAAATTGTTGAGGCTGGCCTCAAACTTATAATCCTCCTATCCCAGCCTCCTGAGTCACAGTAATTACAGGCAAGCACCACCGTGCTGAGCTCCTACTTAGGACAACTCTTTGGCAGTGGTTACTAAAGATCAACATGTGTGTCTAATAAGGCAGTAGCTGTGCTTCTGACCATGTGCCTATACTAGAAATTCTTGATACCCCACCTATATCCCTTAATCCCCAATTATATTGCTGTGAACTGACATTTTTCTACTTGAGAACTTTTGCTTAGGTTATCATGTCTAAATACTGCAGATCTTTAACCTCGAATTGGGATAACTTGAAGCTATTTTCTTACTTTTCTGCTGAAGTTCTGCAACAGGAATGATCACTATTTGCCCCAAGTCATTACCACTCCCAAAGTAACTATTTGTATTTACATTTTTTTCTCAGGGTTAGCTTCTGAGGAAATTCAAACTAAACTAATCATCACCACATGTATTTATCATATATTCATATATGCTCAAGACATATGAAAGTATGTTCATAGCTTTATTATTCATAAGGGCCCAAACTGGAAACTGCTAAATGCCTATTATTATTGCAACGAATAATTAAATTCTGTTACATTAATGCATTGAAGTACTATGAAGTAATGAAAAATAAGAAGCCATTCACATACGGCATAACACTGGTAGACCTCACAAACACATTTAGTAAAATAAAATAGACACAAAAGAATACATAGCAAATGATTTATGAAGTTAAACTGTCTAAAGTATCTACTGTCATCAAAGTCAGAGTAACTATCAATTCTGTGGGAGTCATTATTTGGAAAGAGCAATTGGAAGTTTTACAGACAAATGATAATGATCTATATTTTGATTAGGGTAGTGATTATCTGTGTTCACACCAAGAGATCTGGGCCTTTTCCCCTTCCATGTAAGTTTTACTTTAATAGAAAGTTAACCTAACTAAATAGACAAAAAAAAAAAAAAAGG
>NW_026000174.1:47615533-47623528 GCF_001458135.2 Marmota marmota marmota | reverse complement strand
AAAAAAAAAAAAAAAAAAAAAAAAAAAAGGTACATCCTATTATACACCATGCTTAGAAATCCACATTAACATGTATATTAATAAATGTGCAGACATTACTCTTTGCAAATATTAAGAGTAGATACAGGCAATCAGTTTCTAATACTAAACAATGGTGTAGAGCTGTGGTTCTCCAACGTTGGTGAGGGCTGGGATTAGCTGGAGAGCATGTCAGTCCAGGTGGGCTATAAATCTGCACTGTGATCAAGCTCCCAGAGGAAGGGGTGCTGCTTCTACTTCAGGTACAACCTTGAGAACTTAAGAATGCAGACACCTCTTCTCATAGAATGCTCTATTCACTTAAATTGATTCATTCTTTCAGGCTAAGTATTTCTGGGGGTTTGTTCTCTCTCTCTTTCAAGTCTCACAACTAAATCTTAAAAATGGATCTCCCCCACTCCCGGTCATTCTCACGGGATTGGATATGCAAAGAATTGATAGTGAAAAAAAACGTGATATTTCATAAGAGCAGTGAGAAGAGAGAGTAAAAAGGAAAACTTCATCTCAAAGTTGAAATGTTCTTAGAAATAAACACCAGCTACATTTAACCAAGCCAAACAAAATTCAGTCTGATCTAATTCTTTCAAAGTTTTAATTTAGGTTTGCTTTTTGACAAGCCTTCTCGTGACATTCCCCCATTCAGGAAGTATTATTTTCTTATTTTTTAATTGTCGCCCATAGATTTTCAAGTCTTTTACTGTCAAAAAGTGTCAATTCCCAACAGACACAATTCAGAAATATAGCTATCTATATAATGCACAATAATCTGATATTTATTAATCAGGATTACTTTTTTGTTTCAGACTACTATCAGAGGACCTTCTCCCTGGATCTACTTTGTAAATGCATCAATATGGTTAAATAAGAAGAAAAATATACAAAGAACTCTGATAACCTGCAGTGTCTACAGAACCAACTGTGATATGAGAGCCAGGAGCCACACCTTAAAGAGAAAAATCACTTTATTGTTCTTATTTGAGAGTCAATTAAGCTACTCCTACTTTGTGCTTTAGCCTCCCCACTTTATGGCAAAGTTAACAATTCTGTGTTTTCCAGTCATCTCTTAGCCATACTCGCTGCATTCACATGAGAAGCTAACAGAAATAATTACGAAACTTTGCATCATATTTTCCATATCAAGAATATTATTTTAAATATTTTAATATTAATTTAGCCGATTCACACTTTGAAACCTTACAGAGTGTATGTGTCTATGCTAATGAGAGGAAGAAATCAAACTTTTTCAGCCCACAGTGTTGCAGACTGCAAGACTCATCAAGTTGTGAAAGTGTTCCAGTCCTGACACAAAACAGCAGGCAGATGTCTCTGCAAGGAAAACCATATGAAGGAAGTAGCAAAGCTTTCAAATATAGAAAGCAAGACATGATGCTTTTAAATAAATATTATTGCCCAGATTATATCTGTATTTTCTTTTTGATGACTGTTAGAGCTGAATTTTTTTTTTTAAACTGTAGAGATTGGGACAGATAATATCTAAAACTATGAACTAGGGCATTGTCCCTGGAACTGTGGAGTGTTAGAACACATTGATTTGCCCCTTTGAAACTTAATGCATTAATAAAAGCCAACATAATAACAAAATGTACATAATAGTCCATATTTTTGAATTTTCACATATTTCCAGTTGTATATTTCTAATTTGATTCATTCTCTGGGAAGTAGGGAAGATAGATAGTTAGATAGATAAGAGATTAAAAGAAAGGTGATTATCTCTCACATGAAGCACAATGGAATGCTAGATATGCCCCTGCCTGAGATCAAGCATAAAACCTGGTGCATAAAACTGTTACCACCCTCCAGGAAAATAAAATAATTATAAATGTGTTCCTCACAGAACTAGAAAAAAAGAAACCCCCAAATTCACTTGCAGGCACAATAACCCTGAAGAGCAAAAGAAATCTTGAGCCAAAACTTTAAAAGCTAGACGCATCCCAATAACTGATTTCAAGACATACTACAGAGTCAGTCACCAAAACAGCATAGTACTGGCATAAAAACAGACTCTGAGATCAATGGAACAGAAGAGAGATCACAGAAATAAATCCACCTATCTACAGCCAAGTGATTTTTGACAAAGATTCTAACACACACTCTAGCAAAAGGACAGTGTCTTCAACAAATGGTGCTGGGAAAACTAGATATTCGCATGCAGAAGACAGAAATTTGAGACCTTTTCCCCTGTAGAGAAACCAACTCAAAATAGATCAAAGACTTACATGTAAGACCTGAAAAGGAAATTACAGATGCAAACATAAGGGAAACACTCAAGATATCAGTACAGGCAATGATTTTCTGGATTAGATTCCAAAAGCACAGGAAATCAAAGCAAAAAAAATGAACAAAAGCAAAGTAGCATCCAAAGAAACAAAGTGAATACACAGAATGGGAATGTTTGCCAACTTTGCCAACTTTTCACCTGAGAAAGTATTAATATCTAGATTCAAAAGTCTTAACAAAATAAAACTGATCCAATTTTTAAAATGGGTAAATGATCTGAATAGGCACTTCTCAAAAGAAAAAAATACAAATGGTCAATGAATATGCTTTAACGTGCTCAATATCATTAGCTTTCAGCGTTATGCAAACCAAAATTACAATGATATATACCACCTTTACCCAGTTGAATGGATATCAGGAAAAAAAAAAAGTACCATGTAACAGGTTGTGGAGAAAAAGGAACTCTTATGTACTGTTCATGGGAATGTAAATTAGGACAGACATTTTGAAGAACAGTAGGGAAGTTTTACTCAAAAAAAAAAAATAAAATAAATAAACATACAATTACCAGATGATCTAGTATCCCACTCCTCCACATTTATCCAAGGAAAATGAGGTCATCACACCAAAACGATGCCCCGCATGTTCATATTTAATGCAGCACTATTCAGAACAATGAAGATATGAAATCAGATGAGGTGCCCATCAACAATTGAATGGATAAAGAAAATGTGGGGTACATACACAATAGAGTATTATTCAGTCATAAATAAGAATGGATCCTGTCATTTATAGAAAAATGGATGGAAGTAGAAGGTATTTTGTTAAGTGAAATTAGCCAAAACCAGAAATAATACCACATATACTATTTCATGCATGAAAAAAAAAAAAGTTGAACTGAATGTAGAGTATTTATCACTAGGGATCAGAAAGGTTGCGGGGCAGGGGAAGGATAGAAAGAGGGTGATCAGATGTGGTCAATGCAGGCTGTATGCATGTACAGAAATTTCAAAGTAAACTCTATAAATGTGTATAATGTATATTAATTTAAAAGAAGAAAATATGTATGTACAACCACCTATGTATACACTGAGGAAGATTATCAATCAAGGGAAAAGGAAAAGGAAGACCAGAATTTCTTTATATAACTCCCAGAATAACATACCTACCTTTTGATTAAACCAGCTCTTATGATTAATTGGATTTCTTAAGTTGAGAATCCTTGACATCAAGAGGCATCTCTTCTCCTGGGACTTCCTGACTACTGAGACAGGACCAACTGAGCCTCACCTCCTGACTACACTATATCTCTCATGCTGCACAATTCCTGCTGTCCCCCAAGAATTCCTTGTTAAGCAGGAAGAACAGGGTGCTAGAGAATCATGGTCACCCATGTATGTGCAACCTTCAATTATAGGAAGTTCAAATCCCATGGGTTGTACTTTAACCCATGGGAGACAGGATGCTGTGGACAGATTCTTTCTCTTGCTAACTTTTGCCTTCCTCACCCTGCCACAGACAAATTCACAGCCATGCTGCTGATAGGCAATTTGTAAGGCTGCTCAGAGGCGCGATTCCAAGGATGAAGCCATCAGTCACACTTAGTGATGGCCGACAGCACATCTTTGTGCTGATTTCCGGTTCTTTCCTGCTTCACTCCCCTTGCCTCAGACTCTTACACGTGTAACTACACTCCCTTTTAAATCATAGCAAGCTTCATTTTTCTAGATCTCCGATACAAACACAGAACCAAATGTCACATGTAGACATGAGGACAAATCCACACCAAGAAGCAAATGAGCATGTGATTGAAGTTAACAAAAGACAGCTGTGGAACTTTTGAAATTTCTATCAGCTCGTCTGAAATACATAGTTGTTCTTATAGAAGGACCTTTGTAGCAGAAGACTCTTGGGGTTTCCACAAAGGATAACACTTGCAAGAACTATGAGAGCAAAATGAAATAATTACAAGCCACATAAATAAATGAACTAACGTGAGAGAGGGTAATGCAAAACTGGAGGAAAAGAAATAAAATATCACGAGTGATCTATTAAAATTTAGAGTAGTATTTTTATAGTTTCATGGCTCCCATTCTTTTGCTATCTGTTCACTTTTTCTGCATATCTATTTCTGCAAGTCCTTGAGCACATCTGTGATGCCTGCCTAAAGTTATAAAACACGCACCAACCAAGGTAGAACTCTCACCTGTCCAGGTACTTAACCAACTCCAATTTCACTGTTTACTACTCAGCTACACAGAAGCCTCTCTTCATGAGACCAGCTCCTGAAGTCCTCCTGTTATGTTCCTGTTAACCCAGCACATAGTCAGTGACCTTTGGGGAACCCAGGAAAATTTCTGGACACTGCTTCCCTGCCTAGGTACCTCCCATTAGCTTCCCTCAGTGCTTAGTTCAGCAAGACCTCCTTGATCTGTTGGGATTTGGCCTCCTACAAAGTATTGGGGAAGTGCTCTGAGGCACGAGGTCAGAACACAAGTAGTGATCATATTTCAACAATCATCTTGCATTGCCTGCTGCCCAACCCACCAACAGAGTGGCCTGATATATGCTGACCGGTTTTATCATTGTTTATGGTAGGAAAGAAAATTTGGAACCAGTTACCCAATGATGGTGCAAAGTGAAATTTTTACAGCACTGTGCTTAAAGCAAAAACACCAACGACACATTAGATACAAACTAAATGCTCTTTGTATGTGATTAGTTGAATCAATTATTATGCAGACTTTTACTTAACTCCATTCTACCTTTGAAAAGAATAACATGAAAAGAATCTAAAATGGGTCATTAAATTTTTTTTAAAAATGCAATTCACAAAATTTCCCTTCTAGATATGTGTATATGCACTTGTATAGATATATAACATGTAGAAAGAAAACTAGGAGGAAAAAACCAAAACTTCTAATAAGAATTTATTGCAAAGCATGGGAATGGAAATAGCAGTGCACCTTTCCTTTTATATTTAGTCTACATGCCTTTGTCAGGTCTAGATCATATGCAGTGCAAAAATGTGTTTTAGAGAGGTGCTTGCATTGGTAAATTGCTTGGGAATCACTGTCTACACATTTTACTCTTTTAAAAATACGTATCTCCTGTAACTTGAGGGTTGAAAGTGTCTGTAGTAAGAAATGTGAAAGTGGACAAATTCATAAAAATAAGATTATTTTCTTAGCACTTCCCAGCTACCTTTTAGTGTCGACTTGCAATCTGTACAGCAGTTTCCTTTACCCTTTCTGGGCATTTTAGTGCTCCACATCTGAAATTCTCTTTCCTTGCTATTACTGGAAACCCATATGAAGATCCACCCTCTTCTGTAAATCTGACATGCCAATTTTCAGGAAAGATTTGAGTAGTAAACACTTGACGCTATTTATTTCTTTTTCAAATTGTGAGTCTCAGAGTCTCCCTGGGGCCCAGGTTTGAATATTTGAAAACTACTTTTTATGTCTTTCAAAACCTTGACAGGCATGGGGATTCAGAACATGTCAGCAATATGTCAAACTGCTTCAATCCCTGTTCTCCAGGAATGATTGAGACTATTTTTCAGGATGAGTTCCCAAAGAGTGATTCATTCAAAGTCAGCTCACACAAGGATTCTTTCGCTGAGAGTTCAAACATCTGGGGTTAATTAGAACTGGAAATGGCTGACGTCAGCCAATCTTTTCTCTACCTTCCACCTGATAATCACTATTTTCTATTAAATCCAGCCACATGCTAAGAAGACATCCTCTGGCTAAACTATTGGGAATATGACAAAGTAATAGGTAATTTTTTTTCTAACAAACATATATTTTCTGTATTATAATTTCATTTAGGTTTGAAAAATACATTACAAATTTGATAATTCAGAGTAAATCTCACTCTCAGGGTTCCTGAATTCTAAAGACAGACAGACTATTTAAGTTTAGCTCTGTCAAATTTGTGCAACTTTGGTTGACTTGATGTTTTGCTTCTTTTTGTTCCATTTTTAATTTTGCTTTTCCTCCTCAGTAAAATGGAGATCATAATAATCATTGTATATCACATGATTGTTTTGAGAATTTAGGGATTTGCTTTTAAAAATATATGACACATTATGAATACTCAATGTGTGTTAGTTTTCCACACCACCATCATCCACCACTTTATGGTCATCCTTATTAATGTCTTATCCTAATTGTTTGAATTAATTTATTCTCTCAGTAAATCAGTAATGTTTTTTTTTTCTTTTTGTCTTCAAGGATTCTGTCCTCTCTCTGTTCTAAATGAGTAGAAATTCTCTGTTTTTGATAAATGAATACTAACTTTAATGTCGGAAGAATGAACCTTAAGCTTAGAGCACTCACTCCTATTATTCATCACACAACAGTTTACCAATAAATTTATGATAACCTGCTTTAGATGTTATAAGAGGGTACTTACCAAGTCCTCTTAAGTGAATGATGATTTTATAAGAACATAAGGATTATATGTCATCATTTCCATTTAATATGGAGACACTACAATTCATCAAAGAGCTCAGGTATCTGAAGTCTAACATGTGTTTGTACACATTTATTTTTATGGATTGGGTTGCTAACAGTCCCTTGGGGTTTACAGTTTCTGTTCTTTAGAAAGCAACCTTTCCTAGAAGGAGCTCCAATCACTAAAACAAAGGAAGTATGAACTTTACATGGTTACTCCCAATCCACTCCATCCATATCACCAATACTTTGAAAGTGGTGGAAATGACCAGTCTCCACATAGGCGACATCTTCTCTTATCTTTTGTGACTGACTTTGCACTTTAGGTTCATTTTAAACTCACTCAATTAATGCAGGGTACAGTAGAGCGCTGTAGTCCCAACAATGTGATTCTGACCCACGCCATCACCTTCCAAGGACAGCACTGATGTGGGGAAACTTGAGGGAGAGGCTGAGGCAGGACTATGGCTGGAGACCCCATAGGGTTAAACCTTACCCTCTTTGAGCCTTAAGATCTCTCTGGCTATTGTGTGCACAACAGCCTGAAGTGGCCTGAGAGTCCAAGAAAGAAGGCCAGAAGGCCACAGAGGTCATTCACAGTTCCTCATCCTCATTTTATGGTAATTAGTGCCCATCTGGCTTCCTGTTCTAAATTTAAAGAGGATTCAAGTCAAGGGCCATTTCAGATTCATTTTTCTACCCATTGCAGCGCTTGCTATGTTCACTTTTCATTCTTTTGTCTTCTCACACCCCAGCACTTAAAGATGTAGTAAGCAAGAATGTCTTTTTTTTTTTATTGGTTGTTCAAAACATTACAAAGCTCATGACATATCATCTTTCATACATTTGACTCAAGTGGGTTATGAACTCCCATTTTTACCCCAAATACAAATTGCAGAATCACATCGGTTACACATTCACATTTTTACATAATGGAATATTAGTGACTGTTGTATTCTGCTACCTTTCCTATCCCCTACTATCCCCCCTCCCCTCCCCTCCCATCTTCCCTCTCTACCTCATCTGCTGTTGTTCAATTATCTCCCTTGCCCCCCCCTTTCCCCTCACAACCTCTTATATGTAATTTTGAGTAACATTGAGGGTCTCCTACCATTTCCATACGATTTCCCTTCTCTCCCCCTTTCTCTCCCCTGACTCGTCTCTGTTTAATGTTAATCTTTTCCTCATGCTCTTCCTCCCTGTTCTGTTCTTAGTTGCTCTCCTTATATCAAAGAAGACATTTGGCATTTGTTTTTTA
>NW_026000174.1:47512796-47614669 GCF_001458135.2 Marmota marmota marmota | reverse complement strand
GTACCAGTACCATGCTGTTTTTGTTACTATTGCTCTGTAGTACAGTTTGAAATCTGGTATCGCTATACCTCCAGATTCACACTTCCTGCTTAGAATTGCTTTTGCTATTCTGGGTCTTTTATTTTTCCATATGAATTTCATGATTGCTTTCTCTATTTCTACAAGAAATGCCGTTGGGATTTTGATTGGCATCGCATTAAACCTGTAGAGAACTTTGGGTAATATCGCCATTTTGATGATGTTAGTTCTGCCTATCCATGAACAGGGTACATTTTTCCATTTTCTAAGATCTTCTTCTATCTCTCTCTTTAGGTTTCTGTAGTTTTCATTGTATAAATCTTTCACCTCTTTTGTTAGGTTGATTCCCAAGTATCTTATTTTCTTTGAGGATATTGTGAATGGAGTGGTTTTCCTCATTTCCATTTCAGAAGTTTACAAGGAGAAAAAAGCCACAACAACAAGGGAAACCACAAGTCGGAGCCCTTCTACTGACATTGAGCTTTTATGTTAAAAGAATACTCCTCCATACTTTATTTCAAAGTTACCAACTTGATGCCAATTCTTCAAAATATTTCTTGGAAAAATTATAGATATGAAATCATTCAAATCCCGTGGAATTCAACGTAGTTTAATGAGGCTAATATCAATTATTTTTTAAATTATGGAACATTTTTCATACTTTATGAATAAAAATTCTTCCATATTGGAGAAATGGCATAATCAAAAGAGCTGGCAAAGCAACATACACTATCATCAATGCATTACAGTGCTATGGAAGAGGAATGGCTATTAAATGGCCACTTGAACACATGGTTCTATAGAGAAAATACCCTTTAATTATCCATGTAGGCAACATTTCATGATTACTGTATTTATATCAGGCTAACAGGATTTTGCGAGATTTCAATAAATTAAATTTGCATTGATGGCATACATATGCTGTGGAAAATCTGCCTGTTATTTAAACTATCATATAATATTGCTCAATAAAGATGAGTGACAAGAACCACATGTGACCTCTCAATTTCCTCTCCTCTGATCAAAAATGTATTTCATTACTTTGCAAGAGGAAAGGACCAAGCCTCATCTATCATTTCTGAATTGTTTTGCATAACTTTGATTGATCTGATCTTCTGCTTGTGAATCCCCTTGCAAAGAGAGAGGGACAAAACATATGCCTGATGACTGTAAACAGTATTAAGGAACTAGAAGCTACCGACTTAGTGTCATGGAAGGGTGGCACACGGAATATTACACCAAATCTAAAGAACTCCTTGGGGAATGTGAAACAATTTGGATTATTAAAATTAGCATTATGTGACCGTCTGCTTTTCCTCCTTTTGATTAAGTCTTAACACAACACACAATTATATTCCTCTACGATCTAGGAATAAAAAAAGAGATGGGACAGTAAACAAGTTCATTTTATTATGAATAATTCAGTGAGTTTCTCAGAGTCCAGGATTTATTTATGGCCTATCTTTTGCAGCATTATAAAATAAAGTATCCATTGGTCATCTAGTGTTCTAGGCCTTTTTTTCCCCCTTTTTGATGTAAAACACAATGAATGAAATCAGCCTGAAAATTGATGACCTTATGAAGAAATTCTAGGAATTAGAGTATTTCCTGTTTCTTTACAAAGGCTAAATTCAAATGCATTTAATTAGAACCAATAATATCTCTTTTTTCATTTTTAAAAGATTTATTCTTCTTAGTTATACATGACTGTAGAATGCATTTGACACATTGTACACAAATAGAGCACAACTTCTTATTTCTAAATCTGGCTGTACCTGGTGCAGAGTCACACGAGTAGTGTAGTCAGACATGTATATAGGGTAATAATGTTCATCTCATTCCACTTTCCTTCCCATCCCTATACTCTTCCCACCCCTCAATCCCCTCTGCCCAATCCAAAGTTCCTTCATTCTTCCTTTCCCTCCCCCATTATGGATCAGCATCTGCTTATCAGAGAAAACATTCAGGCTTTGGTTTGGGGGGTTTGGCTTATTTCACTTAGCAATAATCTCTCTTTACCCTATGTTTCTAATATCATCTTGACCAGTGGCATAAACAGGAAAATAAATGGACTTGACATTCCTGAACATTTTTTTTTTATTATTAAATCTTTGTTGTCTATGATAGTATGTCTGATTTAAACATTGGTACATATAATTCTCATCTGCAACTACGGCATTTGAGAATCACATTAACTGTTGCAGTTACTATTGCTGCATAACAAACTACTTTAAAGTAATGAATTTTTTAATTAAAAGACTATTTTTAAAAATGTTTCAGATGAAGAAAATCATACAGCTTTCTATCTACTCCACCAACTGGACAAGTTTCCCTATTATTAACATTTTACTTTAGTATGGTACATTTGTTACAAATGATGAACCAATGTTGCCACATTATCCCCAACTCTTTTTAACCTAGTTTCCACTGTCTGTGCAGGATCCCATCCAGGACAGCATATAACACTTAGTTGCCAGGTCTTCTTAGGCTCCTCATAGCTGTGACCATTTCTGACTTTGCTTATTCATGACCCTGACAGTGGTAAAGAGCACTGGTCAAGTCTCTATTGCATGTCTCTCTACTGGGATCTGTCTGGTATCTTTCTCACAACTAGACTGGGGTTATGGATTTTTTAAATTTTTTTCCTAAAAAAAAAAAATTCCTATACATGACAGCAGGATGCATTTCATTATATACAAGTAGAGCACAACTTTTTGTTTGTCTGTACATAATGAAGAATCCCACTATTTGTGCAATCATACATGTACTTGGGGTAGTGATGTCCCTCTCATGCCACCATTTTTCCTACCCCCATTGGGCCGAAATAGCGACTTTTTTAAAGAATGAAGTTCACATTTGCTGTGAGTCTGCAATGGCTAAAGAATACAGTGAGGAAAACTTGGCTCTGCCCCTTTATGTCTAAATCCTCGTCTAGATACAGCTAAAGGCCAGATGGCTTGAATAAAGCACTCTGGGGTTATCTAAAGGTGTCTGGCCGTTGACACTGGCTGTTTTCCAGGACCACAGCTGATGCTGTTGACCAGAACCTCAAATAGTCTCTCCTGGAGGCCCAAATTTCCTCACAGCATGGTCACTCAACATAATCCCTATATCATGGCTCAGCATTCCAAGGGTAACAAGATAGAAATTGTATTTTTTTTTTTTTTTTATGACCAGGTCTTAAAAGTCATGTTGCATCACTTCTGCTAAATTCAATAGTTTACAAATTAATCACAAGCCCGGCCAGATTCAAGGAGAGTGAATTAGGTACCACATCTGGCTGGTAGAGTGGTAATGATCCAGAGACCATATGGGATGTGAGATACTGTAGAGTATAGTCAGGAAGTTCAATCTACTTCATTTACGCTTTTTATATCCAGTCAGACATGCTTAAACGAAGGTCTTGCACAAGAGACGGTAGTAAACAGAGTGAACCAACTATGTTAGCAGTGAGATACTAAAGTGAGAATCTTCCTACTTCATTTATGACCGAGTACTCAAAGGTAGATATATGAAGGTTACTTTCTACCTATATATCCAAGAAATTTTAGCGGCTACCTCTGAAAGACTTGAGAAGAAATCAAACAAGAAAAAAACCTGTTTTACCAACTTTATCCCCAAACCCCAAAACACACCTCCAAACTGTAAGATGAAGAATTAGTGATCAAAGGTAAATAGAAGACATAATCATTTTTGTTACCTATCATGCTGAAAGAACTTTGGGTGAAAGGCAGAATTCAAGAAGACATCTATATTTTTGAAATAGAAAATGAGGACTCCAGGAATTCATAATAAGTTTTCCAGGCAAGGAGAAAGGCATACTACTTATCCTTCCATTTCATGCACCCCTGTTTAACCTAAACCACTCATGATCTCACCTCATCCACTTTAGCTGATCGCCTCACATCTCTATGAGCCCCACTCCAGTATCTTCATGAGATTATGGAAAGTAGCTTACAATACATCCAAGAGCTCAGCTCTCTCCTGCCTGAATAATCTTCACCTGGGGCCTTTCTCTCTCAGGCATCCTTTCATACCTCCCTTGTGGGCATTTTCCTAATCTCCAAAACCACCTCCAGTGCTTCCAGCACTGGGACCCCATTGCCAGCCCTTCTGAACTTCCATCACCCTCCGAGCACCACAGCTTTTCTTAAACTCACAACTTAGAACTTGCTTTCCACCTGCCTCATACCTCACCCAGCTATATCACCTTGGCAGAGTGGCTAGTACACTTCAGTTTTGTCAGGAGTTTCCTTCAGGCCCTGTATCTCTCTCATTCTAATAGTTCCCATATTTTATGATTTTTTTTTCATGTATTTCTTCTCTCCAGAAGGTAAATGTCATGAAAATAGTGACAATGTCTGTTCTGAAGGACATACAGCATCTAGAATAATATTGAGAATAAGAATTTGATACACATTTGCTGAGAACAAATTTTTAAAAATACTTTTCATCTTGCTTTTCAATTTCTGAATAGGAAATTTCCAACATAAATTTTTATTATATCATGATATGCCTTTATGATGTTTTTCTTCTGTTTCGAAAGGAGGAAAATAAAAACCAAGCACGAGAGCAAACTGTTACATTGAGTAATCCCAAATAAATTCATCAGTAGCAAAATAACTGCTATCACCTGCCCCAAGGTGTAACTGTCCACATGCCTCTTATTATTGACTTTTGCTTTGGGAATGCTTCATCTCCATTGTAATGTTCCAGTTCAAAGCTGTTAGGTGTTTAATCCCAAATGTCTTTTTGTAAAACAATATACAATCATATTTAGGGGTGTCTCTCTCTCCCCCCCGGCTTCCCCCCTTATATTAATTAGGCCTCTGAGAATAAGCTTGTGTTTTGTGAGAAGATTACAAGTAAAACAAGAAAATTTTTATTTCTCAAAGTTACTAAACATTAAAGCTTGAAAATTTCTTAGGGCAAAGGAGGTACCAGGGGCATATTACAAGGACTTTAATACAAAAATGCAACTTTAAATGCTTATATGAGTGGAAACCAGGTTCCAGAATTTAAAACGTGGTGCTTGTTTAGTCTAGTTAACAGCATAATCCTTCAGACTCTGATTATTCCAGAGGTCTGGTGGGAATGGGAAGAGCATGCGTACCTAGAACTTCAGCAGTGTCTTAAAGTGGAAACACGGGTGAGTCTTGAGACACCATTTATAATTTAGAGGATGCGAGTACCTCCAAGTTTAGAATCCCTGAGCAGATATTTGACTTTAGCAACTTCTAGCAAGAAGGTTTAATAACAAAGCATGTTAAGGATGAAGAATCTCTCTATCAAATGTCCTCCTACATCCAGAAGAAAATAAAACCCGAAACAGCTGTTAACAAAAACAGAAAGTATTACTATTCAATGTAATCAAAACAATCTCCATCGATTAAAATATTCCTATTTCTTAATGACATCCCTTTGTACTACTGAGTGATTTGTTCCTCCATAGAGCTAGCTGTTAACAAAAAGGTTTCTATGTTAAGATATTTGTTCTTGGAGCTGGGGTTGTGGCTCAGTGGTGGAGCACTTGGCTGGCATGTGTGAGGCACTGAGTTTGATCCTCAGCACCACGTATAAATAAAATAAAGGTAGTGTGTCCATCAACAACTAAAAACATATTTTTTAAAAGATATTTGTTCACAAACTATGTGAGAAACTGTTAATCCCCTTGAGTTGTTGTGAAGACTTTAGTTCATTTACACCTTGTAAAACAGAATGATGAAAGTGCTTATATAAATAAGTCTTCCTTTACAGTAAAAGAGAATTCATCAAATAAGAGTGTATATTCAAAAGCACCCCTAATTTGACTTTCCTGTGACTCTTACAATGCAAAATACAGAGCCCAGAAATAAATAAATAGATAAGTATATATATACTTATGTATATATTGGGGGGTGATGGTCTGTTTTCCAATTTGTATTTTTAAAGTACATTTTTTTTTTCAGTTTTTAAATGTCTGATGCATGCTTCCATGGCGATACCTTTTGTATACTGAGTAAATTGCTGAGTTGCAAGGTTCAACCCAAGATTCTGATCCAGTATGTCTAGAATTCATCCTGTGAGCTGTATTGTTTTTTTTGTTTGTTTGTTTGTTTTCTGTTTTTTGCTTTTGGTGGAGGGTACCGGTGACTGAACTCAGGGGCACTTGACCACTGAGCCACATACCCAGTCCTATTTTATATTTTTATTTAAAGACAGAGTCTCACTGAGTTGCTTAGCACCTCACTATTGCTGAGGATGGCTTTGAACTTGAGATCCTCCTGCTTCAGCCTCCTGAGCTCTTGGGATTACTGTGAGCTGTGCTTTTAAAACACCTGCTGGGAAATCTTGGAAAACCTTAAAATTGATCATCACTGCTATATTCAATGTAACCACTTATTTTTTATGCCAATCACACCCAAAGTTCCATTATCATCTCTGCAGGTAATTATCTCATCTACATTTGCAGTCTTGATTTCTCAGCAGAGATTCAGATCAGCAGTTCTAACTTTAGATTGGGTTTTTTCACCTAAGTAGCCTACTGAACCCAAGTTCATGTTCAGTGGCAAACTCATAGGGAGGCATTAAAAGTTTAAAAATCAAAAGTCTGTGGTCAGTAGGTATTTCAATGCTATTTTGGTCTCTACATCAGTTTTTTATTATTATTATTTCTTTTGATTGTACCCATATGACTCTTTAAAACCTGGCTCTTAACCTGTGTCTTTGATAATATTGCACATTTTTTTAACTAAAGATGTTTTCAAGTATTTTCATTCAAATATATGTAGGTTCATAGAGCTGGAATTGTTTCATCTTCCATATTTTCAAAGAAGACTTTATTGGTACTGGACATTGGAATTTATATTCTAGAATTGATCAATATTATTGCTTATAAAATGTTAGAATTAATAAACTTTGAAGAAGGCTTTTAAGCACTGACCAGTCTGCATTACAAAGATCCATAAGTTTATCAATTGTGATCCCTGGAGAATTCTACCTCTGCACTGTGAACAAAGATTTTGGTTGGCAGCGTTTCTCAGTGGTGCCGCATGTGCATAATATGCAAAATGTCCTGCGTTCAATCCCCAGCACCAAAATCAGACACCGAAGAACAAAGTTTGATTATAGACACATTTTTTTCTTAATATTCACACTTGCTCTTATGTTATATGTGTAGCTGTAAGAAAACAATGCTTTTATAAGGAAGGTATTTGAAAACACTTGGTGATGTGGAAAAGGTCTTAACCAAAAAACAAGAGAAAAATTGTTTGTAAAAGTTTGGCATTTGATATTTAGTCATATGTGATCTTGTTGATAACTATGAACTCAGTAAGTTTTCCAACAATCTTACTAACCAAATATTACAATTTCTACCCAAATAAAGCCACATATACCAAGATAGAACTTGGAGAGTATCTCTATACCTTTTTTTTAGTCTTCTCTGTATCTATCTGGATGGTATAATTCTTCAAAACACAATTTAAAAACACCTACATAATGTCTTATATGAGTCCTTAAGTCAGATGTAATTATTTTCCTTTTGAAGTACATAACACAGAACTTAGTTTTATGAAACACCATATTATACTTATGTAAACAACTTATTCTTGTATCTTTAAATACATAAGTTCCTTCACTACCTGTAGATATGGCTTATGACATTGGTTCCTATATTAGTTTTATTATAACAAAATATTTGAGATAATTAACTTATAAAGAAAACAAGTTGATTTGGACTTACAATTTGGAGATTTCTATCCAAGACCAGGTAGCTCTGTTGCATGGGGCCTCAGGCAAAAGGCATGCACCACAGTGAAGTGCAGGGTGAAGCAGAACTGCTCACATCATGAACAGAAAGCAAAAAGGAAGAAACAGGAAGAGGATCCCACAATCCTCTTTAAAGACAGGCGTCCAGTGTCTGAAGGACCTCCCACTAGGCCCATCCTCTTAAAGGTTCCACCGTCTCCCAGGAGCATCATCCTGACCACCTTTAACACATGGACCATTGGGAGACCCTTATTCAAAACACAGCAGTACTCAAGCAGCCAAGTCACATTATAGATACTAAATACCCATGTTAATTGAACCAGTTTCACCAGCACTCAAGCTGTGCCTCTTCCAATCTCTTCAATTTGGAAGTTTCAGGAGTGAAATCAATCTCATCAGTGGAAGAACAATCTCGTTAGTGGAAAAAGGTGAAAGCAATGTTAGGTAGAAGATGGTCAGGGAGTGGCATAGTAGAAATCTTTCCACGGTGGGCCCAAGAACCACAGGTGAAGCTGATATTGCGACATGCTCTCTCTCTTTGTTGCTGCCTTGTTTTTGGTTGTTGGTAATCTCTCTTTACATCAGTTTCTGTCTGCCAGATAATCTCACCAAGTTCAGTATGGTACTGTGTCTATTCCAGAGATGCTGGTCTATTCCAGCAAAACCAGGCCTCATGGGAGTATCTTCCAGCCCCAATGAATAATTAAGGAGAAAGGATAGGTCTGACTGATGGAGAAATCAGTGGGATCATTTGCTTATTCCACCATCTGGTTCTTATTTTGCTTTCCCCATCTCTCCCAACACACCCATTTTCCAGTGGGGAGAGGCAATCTACATGGTCATAATTCCCTCCTTATCTGACCTTTGGTTGTTTGAGGTATCACAGAGTACTAGAGAGACACTTTAGAGCAGACTGAGTGATTTTGATTACAGATTCTGATCTTGAGAGTGGGGTTAGTGAAAATATACTACTAAATCATTGTATGATCTAAACGAAACCATTACATGGAACATGTAACCTCATTCAATCCTCCAACACATCCATGTGTTGAAGAATACCCACATTTTACATAAAAGGAAATCAAAACACACATTACTTAAGAACCTTGCCCAAGGTCACAAAACTGCCAAGAAGACTCGCTCTCCAAAAGACAGAAAAGGCCCCAAACCAAAACTTTATTTAGAAGTGATTTTTTATAGATTGAAAACAATCATATAGACAATGTAATATGTCTAACTACCTAGAAGTTACTATTTCTCTCACATCCACATCCAATCCATTAGGGAACTGTGCCCCTTTGTCAGGGAAGTGTTCAGAAGCCACATTATTGAACTGTCACACAGTCTCAATCCCCACCCCAGGCATCCTTCATCCCTTATGTTTTCTACCTTGAATCTATCATCATATAATATGCTTACCCATTTTGTTTCTTTGTTTCACTTTCAACTGAATAGTCTCTTCCACAGCCCCTAATGGAATAAGAGCTACATGGATGTCTTTTGGTGGTAGTCTTTTTGTTTATTTGTTTTTCACTAATTTGTTCAAGTCAGCATATTCAGGCAAAGGAGCACTGCCTGGCATATAAAATATAAATACGTGTAAACAAATTATTTAATTGTTCATGTTACTTAATTTTATTGGATAAGCCACACATCTTTCTTTCAAGTTTATGTTTGCATAAAGCATGGCTTAGGATAAGAAAACAAAGTTTGCCAACAACATTTCTCTCCTACCTTTATTAAATGATGTCCTTTCCTCCTTATTAAGGACAAATTGATATTATTTTTCTTATCCTGGAAATAGGATGGGAGCATGAGAATCTCTGGCTCTCTTGTTTGTGTAGAAAACACCCCCACCTTGTGGAATGAAGGGTAAATTTGCTGATGGCTCAAGCATTCTGGAAGCATTTTTGCAACCGTAGATATATAGGTCAGTTGATATCTTGGGCTTCTTTAGTTCTCCTTCTTGGTTTCCAAATATGTTGCAATTGCAGTGGGTGGAGGTACTGGAGGCACAGGCCCCGTTGTTATTTCAATTAAGCCACTCCCTAAGGTGGTTTGAGTAGAAGTTTAAATGGTTTGCTTTTTTTTTATGAGAAAAAAAAAATGCCTTAGCATTTTTATAGTGCCAGAATGTTCATATTTGTTCTTGCTCCTTTCTCTAGGGGAATATGATATTCTCTAATCAAATAACACCTACAATGGTAGATCTAAATAATGATAAGGACAGACACCGAGTACTTTAAACCAAGATGGAAAGTTTGGGAGTGATTAAAGAACTCATATATGATATCCTGGGGCAATTCAGACTGAACAGAAGTTTTACTTAGGAAGTAGGGTATTCTGGATTAGATTATACTTTGGGCAGTGGAAAATCTAATATAAGCTAAAATCATTGTTAGAAAAGAGCTGTATGTTAAACACAGTGCTAACCACATAGGAAGCCCCAAGGATGCCTTAACTCATGGACCATGGCAACTGATCCACTAAAAATCAGATTTAAGGTTTATCAACTAAGGCATTCTGTAATATTCATTGAAGATTACATTTTGGTTTGAACCCTTTGGCTTTTCTTTGTTCGAATCATTTTATTTGCAAGTATATTCTTAATGAAATCAATTTACCCAAGGTTCTAGGACTTTTAAAAACACTGTTCTAATTTTTTTGTTAAACCTGCATTTGTATCATATAAAAGTATTATGTATAATTCATTGTTCATATTATTTACATCTTAATCTTCTTTCTTAATAGTTAGAGTAATTATGTTTGGCCCTATCACCAGTCATATTTAAGTAATATTTATTTTTACATATGTGTAATAATTTCTCCATTTAAGAAGTATTTTTTAATTTCTTACTACTATAATAAGAGTCTGGGTTTTTATCATTTTTATGACTATATTTTTCATTAGAAAAATTATTGAATAAGGTCAAAATAAAGAATGGAGATAAATATAGATCACATTTTAATCCATGTGTCCATGTACAAGAACATCCAGGGTACTACAGGTTAAGTTTTTCTCACTACTCACCATTTACTTTTCTCCCTCTAAGTTCTTTGCAAAGTCTGAAAAAGACATTTTATTTTCCTTGCCAATGCTTTTTAATAAAATTAAGATTGTAAGGGCTAAAGCTAAACCCCACCCCACCCCCTTGCTCTGGAAATCCCAAGAGCAAAGGGTCCAGAGTAGATTTCAATACCCTTCAATACCCGTCAGCACCTGTAGCATGTGTTGCTGAAAAATTAGATAGTGTATGTGAAGTACCTTGAACAATGCCAGGACCAGGTACACAGCAAGCACTCAATAAGTGTTAACTGCTGTTCTTATATTTTTACTTTTATATTTATTTAAAGAACTTTTTCCTGGGATCCTGTATTCATCCTCAAAATAACTATATCATTGTTGAGTGAATCTGGGACAACAAAAGTTTCTGTGAACAATATCTTCTCGAACAATGTCATATATACCTGGGGCTAGGCTCTAATCATAGAAATATCATTTCTCTTTCCTTGTCCCACTCACAGTTAATGACAACACAAAACAATACCATTAATCTGAAATACAATGAGTTCCAAAATTGTGGAGTCAGAAAAACTATAATAAGATCTTCTATATTCCTGGTAAACATCACAGCAATAAAAAGACAAGAACACTCATATCACATGATTCTTTAAATACATTCAGATTTTAGATTATAAAATAATTTCAAGAAAATTAATTATGAGATCGTCGTCATAAATAGCATTAGTGAAAGATTCAGAATCCATAACTCTCTAAGTTTTATTTAATAAGGTGGAACATGTTAATTCCATGGTGATGGCACTCCCTGTGGTGAGTGAGCAAATAAAGATGATAAAAGTCAATCAAGAATTCGGGTTCACAATATGTGTTCTATTAATTTACTTTCATGATATATTTTAGTTGCTTTTAAAGCTCTCTTCTATTCAGCAATAAGTATATAGTACTAGATGTCACTGTGGGGTGTCAATGGTACTGTGACTGAATTTGTTGTAGAAGAGAAGCATGAATGTGTAACTTTTTAAAAGATGCAGTTGATTCACAGGTTCACATGGAGGAAGCCTAGAGACGGAAACAGTTTAAACGTGAAAACAGAAATTATGTAATTACTGAATCAACTCCCTCTTGCCACTCATAATCTTCTACTCCACATCAGTTTTTGGCACAATTTTAGTGACTCAAAACACAATGCTGTTTCGTTTTCAGATTGCAATTTAAATAGCAATGCAATCACATCATAGATTTAAAAGGAAAAAAGGTTTCTCTAATTTATTCTCCTAGGCAGCAAGACTGTAATGTAATGAGTCCACTGAGTTCTATTGTTGGCTCAGAAGTTCCCACAAGTCTTTCTCAAAAGCCTTTATCTGGAAGATAGAGATGAATCCCTCTAACACTTCTGGGTAATCTTGCTAAAAGACAACACATTGTAGTATTTCAGAGCATGGATCTGGAGCCTCATAGGAATTCCTAAATAGTCCCACCAGTACCCAGGTTTTGATCCTGTATTGCTGTTGGATGAACCTGGAAGGAAGGTCCTCTTTTCCATGACCTCATGGTCACAGGGACACTCACATCACAAACATTGAAATGCAAAGACTTTGTTTTCCCTTTGCAAAACATGTTCTGAAAATAAAGAAACAGAGGGAATAAGTAGAAGAAAGGACAAAAGCTAAAGGAGTCCTCTGGGCAGATCAGATAATTCCAGACTGGGAAGGAATGTGGGCAAGAGGAAGTGAAGTCAGGGTAGAGAAATAACCCCTGCTCCTAGGAATCAGAGAAAGTTTGCTTTAAATCAGGTGATACTTGCTTAAAGATAGATGCCCCAGGTTATCTGAAATGGGGTCTAGAAAGACAAGGTTCCCAGATAACTTTGCTGTCTCCCACACTCTGTCCATCTGGTGCCATTCTGAGTGTCAAATAGAGTAACCCAGAAATCCTACGGTGTAAGACTGAGCTGCTCGAGAGGACAGCCTGCTCAGCAGTTTGGCATGAACAGTCCCCATCCCAGGAGTAGGTAGATCTTGTTGTTCCTGGATACAAGGTTGAGCTCCTACTCTGCCTTGTACCATAAGGTTTTTTTGATTCTACTCAGGCTGTATATGACAGTGATCAATTTGTGTTTAGCCTCAGATTGCAAAGCTAATCCCAAAAGAGGAGTTGTTAATCTCTGCACAAGAATATGAGTCAGGCAGAAGGAACCACACTGCAGTTATAAAATTTAAATATTTAGACACTTCTCACATTTCTATCAATTATATAAATCTTTTTTTCCTTGTCCATATGACTGAGACAATAGCAGCACAGCACTTTGATTTAGTCAGCTTTTTTATTACTGAGACCTCCATGTCCACCTCTTTCTGCTACACCCTACCCACCTTCAGTTACCACTAAGTTAATCCCATCAGGTGATTAATTCACTAATTGGGTTAAGACTCTCATAACCCAATCATTTCTTGTCTGAAGTTTCATGCATTGTCTCACACATGAGCTTTTGGGGGACACCTCACATCCAAACCATAATACACTTAAAAAATCACATGAACTATTTTCCCACATAGACAATTCTCTTTTTTGAAAAAGAGTTTGGAAAAAATATACCTGAAAACTTTTTTATAGAAATATATATTTCACAATGCACTATTATTTTGTGTTTTTATTATTATTATTATTATTATTATTATTATTATTATTTAGACACAGAGTATGGAGCCTACTACATATACACACTTGAACTCAGTCCTACAAATGTTATCAGGAGCCTAGTGTTATCTTTTTATTGCATCATCCCAGATGTGGAATAACTATTAAAATCTGAGCAATAGATATACAACTTATGGTAATTTTGAATCTATTATTTTAGAGAGTTGAAAACTTGGGACTTAGTGATTTGAACAAATTATTTACCCTCTTTTGCTTTATTTTCCTCATCTGTGAAACAGGTATAAGACATAGTGCTTGCTGCATGGTGCTCATATGCTCAAATTATATACATTAATATAGGTAAAGTATTTGATCAATGTCTATTATCTAGCGATCAGTAAGTACATATGTGTTATTTTGGTTGTTGTGGTAAATATCTTCATATTTTATTTCATTGAGCCCTTATTATTTTAAGGGACAGCTATTGTTATTTTCTCCAGGATACATAAGTAAAACTTAGAGCCCACCCAGACAAGTGATCTTACCCCTAAACCACACAGGCTGTAATAAGAAAAAGTTAAATTTGTTTTGGAATATATATGAATCCAGACTGGGCTCTATAGCATTATCAGTGACCAACACTAACAATTTAATAAAAAAAATTTCTTTCTTTTTTATTTTTTTTGTATGGGAAATTTTCATATGGAAATGTATTGATTTCCATCACCAATTGATAATTATGTCCCCTATTTCAGAATCCTATATTTATAGGCGTGGCATATGATATTAGTACATGACCCTAGATAAGAAATCAAAAAATCTTTATTAGAATGTCAGTTATGCCAGGAATTAGTTAAGTGCTCCTGGTCAAGCTCATTCATATTTTTCAATGTGAATAAAATAAAGTAAAAAAGCATAAAAGTTATTGAACTTCAGAGCTAGAGGATAAAAAAGAAAATTAATCCAATAACTAGTTTTTGGGTCTACTATATGCAATCCACTGGGATAGTCATTTAAAAAATACAAATTAAATAATAAAATGACCCCCGCCCCCTTAAGAAGATAATAGCCTAATGCAGAAGAAATCTGTAGAGGCCAGGGATGAAGGTGTTTCTCGTTTCTGACCTTTTCCTTTACCTTTTTCCACCACCTACCCAACAAAGAGATGTTTAGTCAAATGTGGGTAACTAATTTGTCAAATTTGGAACACTTTTGTCCATGGTCCCTGCTGGATACGTTTACCCACATTTAAAGTTCATGCAAAGCCTGTGACATTATCTTTTATTTGTTTTTAATCCTTAGAGCTAAAGATTAAAAGGCCAAATCTCACTTGTATTAATTGCCTATTGCTACATGACAAACTACCTCTAAATTTAGTGACTTAAAGTAACATTTTATTTGCTCACTCCTCCTCTGCAGGCCCACCATTTGGTATTGGCTATGGTCCACCTGGGTGACTCATGTGACTTTAGCCATCTGGTGGTTTAAATGGGACTAAGTGGCTAAGATGGCCTTCATTATAGGTCTTCAGATTGGCAAAGTCTTTGGACTGGGCTGTGAATCTGTGGCATCTTTGCTTGTGCTTTCTTAGATTGCAGCAACATCTTAAGTGTTCTTTATTTTCCCATGTCACTTGCTTTATTCAGCTTCATTTTATTTTATTTTATTTTATTTTTTTTAATTTTTTATTGTGGGTTGTTCAAAACGTTACAAATTTCTTGGCATATCATATTTGACACTTTGATTCAAGTGGGTTATGAACTCCCACCTTCACCCCATACACAGATTGCAGAATCACATCAGTTACACATCCATTGATTTACAAATTGCCATCCTAGTGTCTGTTGTGCTCCGCTGCCTTTCCCATCCTCCNAAGAAATGCCGTTGGGATTTTGATTGGCATTGCATTAAACCTATAGAGAACTTTTGGTAATATTGCCATTTTGATGATGTTAGTTCTGCCAATCCATGAACAGGGTATATTTTTCCATCTTCTAAGATCTTCTTCTATTTCTCTCTTTAGGGTTCTGTAGTTTTCATTATACAAGTCTTTCACCTCTTTTGTTAGGTTGATTCCCAGCTTCATTTTATTTTTAGAATAATCTTTTAAAGAAAAAAATATATACCAACAGTCTGTAAATGTCTTAAATGAAAGCAAACAGACTTTTTTCCGTATTGCAAAAACACTGCTTTTTCATTTCAAGAAAAAAAAAAAGTTTAAATAACAAAAGGAAGATAATCATCTATAATTCTGTCATCTACCTGTCCTGTCCAAAATGGAACCCACTAGCTACGTGAGGCTATTTAAATTAAGTAAAATTAGACACTGCAGAATTCAATGTTTTAAGTCATAGTGCCACATTTGAGGAGCCCAGAAGCCACATGGACATGGAAAATGATAAGACATTTCAAGAACTCTTGCAAACTCAATTTCATACCTTTCTGCTTCATTCTACTGGTTAAAGCAAAAAATAAAACCAGCCTGGAATCTAGAAGTGGAAAGAGAAATTCCATCTTTTAATGGGAGTCAATGCAAAGAACTTGCGGCCATTCGGAACCTACCAAGCCACTTTTTAATAATAATGCCAAGGATGCAATGCTTGTGTCCTTCTGAAATTCACAGGTTAAAATTAATCCCCAAAGTGAAAGTATTTTGAGGTGGAGCCTTTGAGAGGTAATTAGTTCATAAGTGTGGAACTCTCCTGAGCGAGTTTAATGCTCTTATAAGAATACAGGCAACAATAAATGTTGGCGAGGATGTGGTGAAAATGGTACATTGCTGGTGGGACTGCAAGTTGGTGCAACCACTATGGAAAGCAGTATGGAGATTCCTCAGAAAATTGGGAATGGAACCACCATTTGACCCAGTTATCCCACCCCTTGGTTTATACACATAGGACTTAAAATCAGCATATTATAGTGACGCAGCTATATCAATGTTTATAGCAGCTCAATTTACAATAGCTACACTACGGAACCAACTAGGTGTCCCTCAATAGATGAATGGATAAAGAAAATGTGTATATATACTCAATGGAATATTACTCAGCTTTAAAGAAGAGTAAAATTATGGCATTTGCCAGTAAGTGGTTGGAGTTGGAGAATATCACGCTAAGCAAAATAAGTCAATCCCCAACACCAAAGGCTGAATGTTTTCTCTAATATGTGGATGCTAATTCACAATAAGACAGGGGACACTAGGGAAGAATAGCATTATATTAGATTAGGGAGGAGAGGAGAGAGGATGTGGGGATCTGAAAGGTAGTAGAATGAAACAGACATTATTACTATAGGTATGTATGTGACTACATGATCAATATGATTCTACAACATGTACACTCAGAAAAATGAAAAATTATATCCCATCCATGTATTATATATCAAAGTGCATAAATGCATTCTACTGTCATGTATAACTAATTAAAACAAATAAAATTTTTTTTAAAAAAAGAAGAGTAGCTTACCATCTTTCCACCTTGTGAAGATACAAGGGTGGAATATCTGCAAGCTAGAAGAAAGCTGTCACCAGAACAGACCAGGCTGGCACATTTATCTCAGACTTCTAGCCTTCAGAACTGTGAGGAATAAGTATTTATTGTTAAAACCACCCAGTCTAGAATAATTGGTGAGAGTCCACTGAACTGACTAAGATGGATAGGATCTGTTGCCATTTCTCCTTTCCTAGCACTATTTTTTCTCTCTTCCAACTATGATTTTAAAAAGCGCTAAGATGACCAAGAGCTTATTGAATGATCAGTTCCTTTGGACTCATTCTTCATCGAGTCCGATGGGAGAGTGGTCTGGAGGCTCCTCTACTGGATCAGTCCCACAAGAGTAGTCAGAGGTGCCAAGCCCTGAAGACTTCCTCTACTCTGAGATAAAAATCAAAGAAGCTATTCTTTGCTAAGTTTGAGAAATTCAACTTCCCAAGGCTTGTAATTGATAAAGCAAAGGCATGCTAAACAGAAACATCTGAGAAATGATTCCCTCCCAGTAACCCTTGATCCTCTTCTATGGATAGTGTCCAACAGACTGACATTGCCTTGCCTGCTGATTCCTGTATTGCAAAGCATTAAGACCACACTTCACCATCTAATCATTGGAGACTCAGGACAGTTTCAATTACTAATTTTATTCCCAGGTGACACTATATAAGAATGGACAAAATGTAAAATAAAAATACATCAAAAGAAATGGATGCAAACAGCATTAATGTAGATAGTCTAGGATTATGGTAAATATTAATTAATTTATTTAAATGTTAATGCTGTTGATTTAACTTGGTCAATTAATATTGTTGGACTATCAAAATCCTGTGATTAGAACACAAGGTAGAGAGTGTCTGTCATGTGCTGAAGTGGAGATTTTCTTAAAAATATTTCTTCAATGAGAGAATCTAAATTTACAATTTACAAGTATAAATACAGGGAACACAATACTGAATTTATTCTGTAGCAAAGATTCTACAGACTATAAAGCCTCTTACAATGGGCAACTTGAGCTATGTCCTTGAGCAGCCTATAAGTTATTTTTATTACAAGTTAAAAGAGCCCATATTTGCTCTCTTGAAAACTTTTGCTTAAACCTAATTTAAAAATGGTCCTTGCTCATTATATTGTTTTTCACTGATGCTTTCTTTTTCTTAAACTACTTTGCTGACAAAATTATGTCCAAATGAGCTTAGCTTTTTTTCCCAACCACATGTTTCCCAATATAGTTATAAAAAGAGTAGTTGAAAATCTTAATAAGAAAGAATAAACAAGCATGTGTGTATGCATATGCATTTCTCCTTCTTGAAAAATTTCATAAACAAATATCTCCTGATATTCTTTCTCGGCTGTATTTTGGTGTTGCAATTTGGCAAGTTTCCCTTAGGACCCTCTTCATGGATCAGGAAAACACTCCAAGCTTGTTAGATCAACCTCAGTGAGTCAAATGGCCATTTTATTTAGCAACTGTAACAACAATTTCTGCTTAAAAAAGAATGTGCTTCTCATTTTGTATCTGGTAGAAACACACAGGAACACACAGGAAAAAATAATTCATGTCAGTATGAGCCAGGTCTGGCACACAACTTAATATAATGCATGTTTTAAAGCAGGATGTAATTGGAGAAAATAAAAGACAATAATCAAAGCTTAGAGAAACTCATCTGGAATAACACCTAAAATGCAAATGATGCCATTTACTTAAAACTCTGTTAGTTTTTTTTTTTTTTCCAAGGGGGCCATCTATACTAAATTATCTAAGGCCATGTCAAATATCATTGATTTAGTCTAGAGAAGAAGATATCTCTCAAAAATAAACTCTCCATGTTCCCCTTTAAGCGTTAAATGGATTTACATCAATTCATAGTAAAGCCACAAAATTAGAGACAGAAATATTAGCAAAAGTGCTATTAACCTATTGCAAAAATTTTTTTTTCAAAAATCTGCTAAGGAAGGGGATAGGAAGGGCAGCAGAATACAACAGACACTAGTATGGCAGTATGTATAAAGGTGGCTGTATAACCAATGTGATCCTGCAATCTGTACACATGGGAAAAATAAGAATTCATACCCCATTTGAATCAAATGTATGCTATATGATATGTCAATATCACTGTAATGTTTTGAGCAACTAATAAAAATAAATAAGTAAAAAATCTGCTAAGGCTTGAGACTCTTATATATGTGCAAGAAGTGGGTTAAGGAAGTATTTGAAACTGTATACTTTCCAATGCCTTTTAATAAGTGAAAATAAAATGAAAACAATAGACCAGGAAGGAGAACCTCACATGCAGAAGCATGAGGTGTGAAGAACATTGGAATACGTAGCCTACTCCCATGGAATAACATTGGAGAATAATGATCCAAGGAGCCACTCCAAAAGAGAAATAATACAGGCATAATTTGTAGCATACCTCCAAAACAAAGTAACATTTTTTCAGCTGAATGATAGAATCTTCATTAAAGATTATGTGTCTCCCATTCTTCTATTTGTAAAATAATGTGATCTGTTACAGTTATCTTGTCCTTCTCTCACAATGCTATGAATATGTGAGTTGCAATAGAAGATAGCTTGTCTTTTTAGTTTATAGATACCTGGATCAAGAGAAGGTCTACCTGGACCTCAAGTAAATCATGAGTTTCTGTACTTTGAGTTCCATGTAATTATCAATGATCATATTGGATATTGAAAGTGATTAGGTAGTAGTAAATGGTATTCAGTTGGAAGAGATATAGGTAATTTTGGCCAGAGAAAAACCATGGAATTGTGATTGTGTTTCAGGTCTGTCTTCTGTCTTTCTCTGTTCATGCCCTTTGTAAGGCCCTCCCACTAGGACTGAGTTTGGTGGTGTGAGTTGCTTTGGGTAATAGGCCACCAGCAAACTGCCACCAACAGATGATTAAAACTCCTTGATGTTTCTGCTGCTTCTCCACATGTTTTATCATGAGAATATGCTCAGAAATGCCAGCTAGAGGTTGAGATGTGTGGAACAGAGCCAGTCAGCCAAGCTGACAATACCTGAAACTGGCCAAAAACATCCTAAGCACTAGATAATTATTTCTAAGTAGTATTATCAGTCTTACTCTATAAAAAAAATGCTCAGCCAAAGCCTAGTCAACCTGTAAATTCATAATCAATGCCACTGAGTTGCCTGTAATTTTTATTCAGCAAGAGCTTACTAATACACTTTCTCAAAATGTATTTCTCTCCAACCTTCATATCATTATCTTCTATTTATTACCTGAGCTATTAATATCAACATCATCTTCATGATGTTCTCACACCCCACCAATACACAAGTATACACACACACACACACACACACACAATTCATCCTTCGTGTCATTCTACCTTTGCAATATTCCTTTAATTACTTTATTCCAACTATCATTATTATAATTTTTATTTAATTATATTAACTTGTTTCTTTGTATCATTTGTCCTGTATCGATTCCCTGTCCTCTACCTTTATAATTCTTGTATATAAAAAGGAGATTTTCCTAAAATATCAATTTTTATCACATTACTGTCAGGCTCCAATTTCTCTGTTTGAGCCAACAACTTAGCTTGTCATTGAAGAGTCTTTCCCCACTCACCTTAATCTGTTGTCCAGCTTCATTTTCAGAAAAGTTCCAGTCTTTTAACAAATTGTTGTCTTATTTTCAAATATGCATGCCTCTGTTTCTCTGTGCCTATCATTCTATCTAGAAATTCACTGCCCAAACATATGTGGCTATTTAAATTCACTGTATTCACATTAGCCATATTTCAAATGCTCATAGCTATATGTGCCTAGTGGCTACCACATTCAGTAGTGGAAAACATAGAATATTTCCGTTATGGCAGAAAATTCTGTAGTCAACCTGGAATAGTTTCTTCCCCATAGTACCTCCTGTTCTATTGGGTTAGGCAGAGAAAATATGGAGTGAAAGCTCTGTGTGTATTACTTCATTTTCAGGCCATTGTTCCCAGTGGCAAAAAAAAAAAAAAATGGATGAAAAGGGGACATTTTAAGGATAATCAGGCTCACATTGATCCTTTTGAAAGATTAAAAAATGAAAAATTAAGGAATAAGTTAAATAGAGGTACACAGCAGGTAACTAATGGGTTTTACATTATGCAACTCTTTGAATTGAAGTTCGGAATAATTAAAATCAACCCTAGTGCTACTCATGTGGCTTCCCATCTGACTAGCTTTTAGGAATTCTCAATGAACTCTGGCTCCTATTGTGGTTCCATATATATAATAGGTCTATCTACATTCATATATATATATAAGCTTCACAGTATTTATAGCATTTTAATAGTGAATGACAAAACATCAACTTCACTGTGAATGAGTTTGATTTCAGTTGAGATGTTCTTCAGAAAATAGCACAAAGTGAAGTCCAGCTCCTAGAGTGAGATATAAAGTCAACTTTGATGCAGTGTTTTTCTTCTAATTACCCAATGCAAGCTTCAAAATATGCATGGCAAGAATTCCATTTAAAGGGATTTCAAATCTATAGGTATATTCCAATGAATGGGGTACCTACCATTCCTGCTAGAATCTGTTCATCCACACAATGAACCTTTCTACTGTGGCTGAAGTTTAAAAGGAAAAGAAGAAGAAAAAGAAGAAGAAGGAGGAGGAGGAGGAGGAGGAGGAGGAGGAGGAGGAGGAGGAGGAGCAGCAGCAGCAGCAGCAGCAGCAACAACAACATAATAGAATATGTGAATCACAGAAACATCCAGTCAGCATCTACTAAAGGAAAGACCTTCATAGCCAGGTGTCCTTTAAGAAATGGAAGCAATATACCTGGTAAAGAGAGGAGGAATCAAGCGTCAGTATGGGGAGGGGGGGGACTAAACAACTTATTTAACAATAACAACAAAATATCAGACAAATCTCACCGATGAAATAGACTTACATTACTGAAAAAACAAAAGTAAATAGCCAAACACAGGTACTGGAATACACACTTGGTCTGTTTTTTCTTTTTATTACAGTCATTGCCTAAACCTATGCCTAGCAGTATTAGCTCTCACATCTGAAACTTCACTGTTCTTTTATGTATATTATACTTGGCATTCAAGATTGTAGTTATATTTGGTCACATCTTATCTCTCATACAATAGTCTGTGCCTTTGAGGGAAAGGGGTGTCTTTAAACCATTGTATTCTTTGTTATTCTTGTGCCTTATACACCTGAGACACACAATGGTTGCTAGTTAACAACTTTTTATGTATATATAATAGCTTTTTCATGTTATTTTAGTTGGACTCTTCAGAAATAGTACAGAGTACTAAGAACAAGCATTGATCTCACCCAGATTTCATTTTAAATGTTGTTTTCCTTTAGATTTTAGATTAAACCAAAAGCACTAGAATCCTCTAAATTTCAGTTTCTTTATCTTTAAAATAAACTTAATAATTATTGTACAGTTATGTAAAGATAAAATCAGATAATTCATGTAAAGTATTTTAAGAAATTTTTAACTATTATCCTTAATTGGGTTCAGGTAACATTTAGCTTCTCCTTGTTCAAGGTAAAATAATGTGATAATGACAAAAGATAATATGAATATGAATTGTAATTGGCAGTTATTTGGTTCATTTTTTAAGACATCTTCCGGATGTGGCAACATAAAAGAAGGATATTCCTGGTTGATATGGTGCTAAAACACACTGAAATGGTTGTTGTAGGAGGTGCCTAATGTGTGGGCATCCAAAACTTGTTTAGCAAGACACAGCCTGGGACATCAATGTGGTTCTACCTCATCATGACCATTAAGTGATCCAACACCTGGCTTAGATGAGCTATTAATTCTATTTCAATTATGAGAGATTATCTATAACTGGCAAAAAAATGTGCCTTCCATAGTCATAGCAGCAGCTTCACTAACCTGATGCTCACCTCACAAAAGCCAAATGAATAATGAATATGATGTTAGTAGCTTTCCAAGAGTTCTCTTGCACTGAACGCTGTAATTTGCCTACAGGTGTAATGTGCCACCAATAATTGGACTGGTCTAGATTTTGTAGTGTGGCATCTGCTGATATCATTCCTTCCTCCTAATTACAATTATTAGAGCTCCTTTTCACTTTGTCAATTTCTGGTTCCAGTGCATTGGTTGTTCAAAGCTGTTTGCTTAATTATGATTGTTGTTCTCCAATCATGGATTAATTTTCTCAAGAATGAACTGGGTCATAATTAAGTGATGCTATTTATTACCTCGCCATTAAAACTGAAAGGAGTTCAAGACAGAAAGTCAGTGTGGATACATATATATACACAAACACACACACATCAGAATATTTATTAAACTATATATGATACATATATACATGTACATATGTACACACATATACAAATTAAACTTGACTGAAATATCTTGATTTATAATGTAAATGTACTGTGTCAATCAACTTCTTTCTATGAAACAGGAAGAATATCAACCCATATACTGTAATTTAAAGGCAGAGGCTGATAAGAATGATAAGTCCTGTGAAAGATCTGGTCATCTTGCTGTACGAAACTGCACTCCTGTCTTCTGGTTTCAGTTTGGAAGATCCCCAGACCTATGCTAACAGGATCTACAGGATGATCAAACTTGGTCTAGGTATTGATGAGGATGATCCCACTGCTGATGACACCATGGCTGCTGTAACAGAAGAGATGCCACCCCTGGAAGGAGACGAGGACTCATTGCGCATGGAAGAAGTAGACTAAGCTTCTGAAGAACCATTCATACATGTGTCCCCCCACTTCACCTTTATTCCTGATACATTTTCAAGGATTTTTTTGTTCTTTGTTTTTGTTAACATTTATTAAAATCTCTGAGGCATGACAATATCTATTTAAAGGGGAGATACGATTTCCTTGTACTTTTAAGTGATACTGTGATACTTTAGGCACTAAAGCAGAGCTAGTAATGCTTTTTCTAGTTTCACATTGGCTTATTTTAACAGGTTGAGATATTTGTTCTAAGACATGTAACCTATCGTTAACTTTGTAAAGTGTTCCGCTACCAAGTTGTATCCCTTAGTAGACCAGACCAAATCTTTTGTCCCTGAAGTGTTCCAAGATAGACCTTGATGTTTAAAAGAAAGACATTTGTTAAAATGGCTTGAGTTTCATTTCATTAGGATCCACTTTTTAAACTTTCCTTCCCCTGTGGTTACCCACTGTGCGTGTACTAGTCCTCTAGAACCAAGTAGGTGAAACTGAGTCAACTGGTGAGGAAGAACTCTCCAGGGTTTGTTTTCCAAAGAAAAGTATTTCAAGAAACAAAGCTTAAGCTTCCCTTAGGTGTGTTACAAAGCTGTTCAAAAGTAACTCAATAAGGCTTGTGAATGGAAAAATGTAGTGCCCAAGTCAACATTTTGCTTTAAAGAATAATAAATGCAGATGAGTTAAAAAAAACAAACAAACCAGCAAAAATACTATAGTAATATAATCCATTACTTACACCTGATATATTTTGTTCCTTTGTTCATGTTGGTATGTGTTTGTTTGGAGGGGAGTTTCTTCTGTTTAGTTTTGTTTTAATTTAGTCAGGCAGTTATTAAAGCAAAAGATTTAATGATTTGGGGCTGATTTTTCCTGTCACTTGCTTAGTGCACACCCACAATCTGGCTTCAAACATGTGAGCTGAATTCCTGCAGTATGTTCTGATAGACTTATATCAATCACAATGACACAAGCTATTGTTAATGAGAATGTGATAGGAGAATCAATATGTTGATATTTAAGTAAAGTGACTGTGCTTCAAAATCATTTTCTCATCATCTCATATGCATATCAGGTTTCTCCAGGAGTGACTAATTGGGCAGAACTGTTTCATTGGAAGAGGTTTAGTTTAACTTCTGGGGTTGCAGTGAATGTAAGGTTTTGAACAAAAAAAGAAAGAAAGAAATCAGTCTGAAATATTTCTATGTGATATTGACCTTAACAACTCTGAAACTATGTCCCTTTCTCTGCAATATGAAGGTAATAAAGCCTTTCTCATAAAGTGTCAAAAGGAATAGTTGGCACATATTGGGTGCCTAGCATAGAAGTGCTCAGGAGAGAAGAGGAGCTGAAAATTTTTCAGATGCAGAATTGAGACCTAGACAACAATACAGAAACCTTCAGAAAAAAAAGAGTTATAGGAACACTCAGAAGTTGACTTCACTGGCTTTATTCATAAAACATTACAAAAGTTTAACACATAAATAGTTTGTATAAAATTATTTCACTAGGGGCTAGGGTTGTGGCTCAGTGGTAGAGCGCTTGCCTAGCATGTGTGAGGCACTGGGTTCAATTTTCAGCATCCCATATAACTAAATGAATAAAATAAAGGTCCATCAACATCTAAAACTTTTTAAAATAGAGTTATTTCACTGTATTTACATGCAGTTATTCTCCTTTTGATCTTCTAATCAGTTGTACTTCAGTAAGCTCAATTTTAGTCATATACTCAATTGATTCACTATTAAAAATCACAGCACTCATGGAAGATTGGCATGTACTAAATATATTTCATTCATTAGCCCAGCTATCATTTAGAACAAATTTATCTGGTATTTTTTTATTTATTTTCTAAATATTGTAATACAGGCTCAGATAAGTTAACTTGCATACTTTGATAAATTAGAAAAGCTGATTATAACACTAAAAATCCAATTCTGAACTCCAGAGATAGCAAAGAAACAATGAGATGAACTGTTTTGCATGATCAAAATCAAGAGCATGATATCTCTGCTGTGACCTTTTTAGTTCTTGGTCATTTTTGTTGGTTCTTACATCAAGTCCTAAATAGTTTACCTGAAGTTGACTACAATAAGATTGACATATTTTTTCATTTGGATAAAACATGTTGTTGCCATAACTTATAACTAAAGGAACATACATGGATTAACTCTAGAAATACTGGAAATTTCAGAGAAGCTAGAAGCCATGACCAAGTCAGTGCACAAGAAGAGAGAAGCAATGGCACATTGAGTAATGGTAGTAAGTCTACTTAGGCAAGTGGAACATAGTGCTTACTGAGCAAATTCAAGGTCATGTCACACTGCCTCTACATCTCCTTCTTTTCCTATGGTAGATATCATTGATAAATCATGACCCTTATTTTCCCCATCAAGTTAAATTGATTCAATTTATTTGTATCCAGTGAAAAAGGCAGCCACTACTAACTGATTTAGGTTGATGCAGATGAAATCCAGTTTCTACTCAAGTAGATAATACTTATTTTAATACATGTTCTTTGAGAACTAACAGATCAATACCCATCCATTTTCTTTTTTGCATTCAATCTTATCCAAGAATATGTGGTCTTTTTCAGGTTCCAGGGAAACCAAGAAATGATAAAAAATGAATGTTGTTAATAACTCATGAGGAGAAGCCTAATGTGAAACATTATTTTGCATTAGATTTTGTATTACATTTTATATCAGATTTAAAAAAGAATATTTAAATAACTTCTGAAATTGGAGATATTTTTAAAATTTGAGATGGATAAATAAATTGAGGAGAAATCTGTATGCAGAAATCCAAAAATGTTAATAATACTCATTCTTAAACAGTAAAGAGAATATGATGTTCCCCCCCCCCCAAATTCTCTGGCTCACTCTATTACTTATCCCATTGAATATGAACAAGAAATCTCTATGATATGTATTGGAATGGTCAGATAACCAGGAATTCTGTAATGTCACAGAATGCTGTGGCTGACAGTAAGTAGTAATCTAGGCTAATTACTGAAATTGGTAATGGCCAGCAAGAGGTAATTTGCTGTCCTGGCAATAGTGAGCATAAGACAGTACACTATTAAGAGATCTATGCAAGCAGGGAAGTAGGGGGGTAGGTAGCACACTCTCAGTAAGTACATGAGAAAGAGAAATTTTAGGAACTAAAGCATTAAAAATCTGGGTATGCTACTGAGAAGAGGGCTCGAGTGTTAGTACATATGCTGACTTGATTGCAGGAGTGATGCAGATACCAGGTTATAGAACCGGACCTCAAGGTCAGAGCTGGGCTGGCATCTATGCTACTTTCACTCTAAGTTTTGAGGTAAGATATAAAAACTTGAATCCAAATTCTGGTTATTATTACCATAATCTTGGGGGGGAAAAACGGATTTGCCTTTTACAAACTTCAATTTTCCCATCTACATAGTACATTCAGCATACTTAAGTCTGTAGGGGTTATGTAAGAGATTAAATAAGAAAGCACATTCAAAATGTCTCAAATAATGCCTAACAGATAACTGAATCTCAATAAATGCTCAAAAATATACTATGCAATTGTGCCTTCTTATCCACAGATGTTACCAGGATTGAGGCCAGAATTCAATAGGAAATCGGGGCTCACTGAGCTTCAAATGTTTCCTCCACCGTGGGGACATTTTTATCAAGAGAATGTGACAAAATACAGACATTTTAATTCAGAAGCCAAGTGAGGGCTATTACTCCAAAAAATTTTTACTTTTATTGTTGGATCAATTCAGTTCATCCCCCCCCAAAAAAAAATGGGGGGATAAAAATAAAAATATTTATTATTAAAATTTTATAAAAGACATTGTGGCAGCTTTCTTTTCCCCATAGAAATACCCAAGATTCTTTAATTTTTTTTTTAAAGGTGGCTGCCATCATTCCCACAGAGACAAATGCAGGCACCGTGTGTGCAGTTTTCTGAACGTCACCCTCAGCCACTGTAAGAGGAGAGCGGTTCCTAAATATGGCTCAAACTCATTTAAGTCAGACCTTCTTGCAGCCACTTCCACAGGATTAAGACTGGGAAGGGTTTTGTTTGGAAAAGCTGTAAATGAGGGAAGCTGTGAGCTCAGCTGTGGAAAAGAAGAGGCAATGTAAGAAATTGGCACACTGCTTGTCCTTTCATATGCATTTCATGTTTTGCTATAGTTTAGAGAAGAAATGCCAATAAAGAACTTCCTTCGTGCAGCAGAGCAGAATATAAAAGAACCCCTCAATTTGATAGAAGAGGCGATATGTTCTCTCCCCTTTTTGAAAAGCTGTATACAACAATTTTAAATATATGGATGTTGGGGAGAAAAATAGCTGTCTGCATGGGTTATACAATACAAATAAGTTGTGTAGGTTTCTAGATGTAGTGTGAGATATTACAATGGGAACACTTTATGTGTTGGGTATCAAGGAATGTCACATAAGAAACAAGCCAGTCTTGAATCAAACAGTCCTATGACTGCAATAACCAACTGCCCACATTGTGGTACAAGACACCAAACCGTATAAAACAGTACACACGTAGACAACATCTCTGCAACATGAGAATTTTATAATGACTGTAACATAGTTATTTCTGGTCATGGCTCTTTCTTGCTTCTCAAAATATCTTGTGTAGAAGAAAGCACAAAGAAGCAAACCCTATGAGATGGTTAAAAACTTGGACAATGTTTATCTTGTCCAATATGCTGATTTCTCTCTAATTAGGGGCTTCCAAAATTGATAAATATAAGTGAGATCTGCAATCATCCATAAACTCCAATACAATGTATACTAAATTTCCTATATATATGCAATGCCTATCTTCCTGGGAGAAGGACAGAGCTTATCAGATTTGTGGATATGTGAATCCCCCCAGCATAAAAATAGAGTTAAGTATGCATTCACTGAATCTTATTACAAACCTAAAAATGTATTTATATAAAAAATGAAATTTATTGGGAACCCCATAAAGTATTGTGCAGGGGTGTAACCTCTTATTTTTTTTTTACTGATTTGAGTAGTGGCAGTAACAACAAGAAAATTCATAATTTTGAAAATATGTTTTCTAAGATTTCCTCTGAACAAACAGCCAGGGAATTCCAGTGTAGGCAAAGGATTCTATCTAAAGAGTTGTTGCATATGCATATATTTTATGCAAATAAAGAATATCAACAATGCAAGAGTATTACCCCTTATGACTCAAAACTCAATACAGTTATCCTAAATATCAGTATCCATTGTTATGGATTTTACTTTAGATTAGAGACAGCCAAACTTCATTTTAAGCCATACATCTCAAATTCATCTTATTTTTTACTGTATTGATTTTTATACTAGGTATTATCTATATGCAAGTCAAAAAGTTCAACATAGCAAAAAATTTCTCCAAAAATTCAAGGTATGTCTGATTATTTACTATAGTGTGATAGCACTGGGCTGCAAAACTTGATCTTTTGATTTGCTCTACTTTCTCACCTTCCTTCATTGGAAAAATGGCTAAATCTGACTGTTTCGTGGTAGGTAGGTCATGAGGATCACTCTAAATGTGCAATCCAGCCTGTGGTCTCTGGCCATGCCAACCTGTCTGACCTTGGGCACACTGGGCTTCACATTTAATCTCTAGGTATGTCATGTTTGGTTGATATCAATAAACCCAGACCAACTTAACTTTTCCAGAATTGCTCTCTGCATTGATTGAATAAATGAACAAAGACATACATTCCAGAATTGGGGTTTGGGGAGAGGTACGGTCCTTCTCATGCCCTCCAATCCACTGCAGCCAGTACTCAAGTGCACATTTTACCCCATCAGACACTTCTTTGTAACATAATCTCATCATTTTACACTGTGACATAACAGAAGGATGAATGGAATCCCAAACCAACTTTCCAACAAAATCTTGAATCACTTGATATTTAAAGAATATTGTTTCTGAAAATCTAAAGAAAAAGAACAAAAAAGCAGAAGCTGTTTAGCTTTTTGACAGTTTACATAATTCTAAGGGCAAAGCTGTAGGAATAATTGCAAACATCCTGGCCAAATATCTTAGAAAGTTTAGACTTGGAGCAACTACCGACTGAAATCCAACCACACGGTTAATGTAAAGTCAAAGCATATGAGCAAGTTCAGGGCACTGGAAAGGCAAGAGGCTGACTAGCTTTACACAGCTAATTGGTGCTAAAAAAAAAACCAGTTAACAAAATCATCACTAGCCCACAACCCCTATGTAGAACTGGCCAGGTTCATCTTTCTCTCAAATGATCAAAGAATGTAGATTAGTTGCTAACCTCAGGGCAAGGATTTGCCCCCAAAGTAACTTGAAATTTTTATTTTATACAGTCTATTTACTTAGTGCCAGAGAACAATGTTCAACTCAGATTTCTCGTGTTTTAGGGAGGGGAAAAAACCCTAGAATTTTAAAAAGAAAACATTAACTAATGAGCAAACCAGGAGAAAGCCCTACCTCCTAAGTGGGATATAACGATAAAACCATCTATTTTGAAGAAATTAATGACTCTTCCCATAAAAGTCTGTTAAATAACTGATGCATATAAATGCTTTACAGCCCAATCACAAGTATCTATTATGTGGTGTATAACATGAAACATAAAGGAATATGACTAACAAGAGCCCCACAAACTGATGTTTTGAAACAGGTCAGTTGGTTTCAATAGATGAGACAGTCACTGGAATGTAGGCCACAGTATAAGCTGAAAGCTCTTTAAGACAATTATTTTTTTGCCCAGAGGAAATTCTCTTTTGTTTTCTACTTGAAAAATAACAAGCTCTAAATTTTGCAAAGGAAGAGAAACATGTTTAAATATTGTTGAATTACATTGCCTAGATATTATAGATAATATGCTTCAATTAAGGGTGCCCAATGTTGGTTAACATGACTGTGGTGAATCAGAAGAGCAACATATCACTTTCTGAAATGGGTTCCTTCTTCAAGGACTTCGAAATAGTGGAGGTATGAAAATGATCAACAATTAGTAGGTATTAAATGGTAATGATAGACACTGGGGTTGGACATTGGATGTAGCTTTAGCTGAATTCAGAAATATGATCAACTGAATCAAATTCATTAAGCAAACAATTTGTTTACTGGGACACTGGGGAATTGATGAATAGAAACAATATTTGAACTGAGATGAAGCAAAGAAGATGGCTGGCAAACCATAGACCAACTCAGACCAATGGGTACAACGGAAGTGGACACCTGATTTGGCTGTATCTCAGGTAAGAGCCTGAACTGTAGCTTCTAAAAGACACATCAGAATGCACCAGAACAATCCATGAGTGTCTATACAACATCCTATTAATCTTCAAGTATATTTCTTGTTGTGGATTACATGGCTTTCCTGCCTTCTCCTTGGATTTTATCACAGTTACTTTTATCTTTCTAGATCAAATGGGTAGGTATTTGTGTTTAAGCTTTAGCTGCCAAGGGCCCCTGCTATGCTTCCTGCTCACTTTTCACATTAGCATTCTCCAGAGGACCACTGGAGCCTACTATGAATAATGACATACCACCTGTTATATTGACCATCCTCATTCCTTAGACCAGTGTAACATTTCATCTTCCATCACAAAGCTATGAGACATGACACATGATTGATCCCCACTCACCATTGCAGATCTTTTTGATAGTTTGTAATGATTTTTAATATCTAGTGCAGAAAAGGTTTCAGATGAAGGTTCAAAATTAATGAAATTGAAGCAAAATATGGAAGTCAACACGAAATAGATTTTCAGGTTATATCAGTGCTTAATGAGATAGATCCTAAGGTCATACCCATGTTCAGTGAGAAACAATATAATTATTGAATTATATTAGCTAAATATCCTAATGTAAGATTTTTCTTTGTTTACCAGTGGACTTGAACATGCAGCATATTTCCCGCCCGGTTTCCTTGTACTTGGAGGAGCACCTCTTCTGTATTTGTTAGGGTGCAGCTGCAGTCTTCATACTACTAAACATACCTGCCTACTACCTCTTTGAATTACATGGGTGCAAATATGTCCCAGACCTTTCAACCATATGACCTGTCCACCCACTTTAGTAATTCTTGCAACGGATGAGCAAAAGATAAAAGCAAAGTCTTTTCTAAGGACTGATGTAAGATATTCAGGAGGAAGAAGTGTTCTCTTTTCCTCTAAATTCTCTGTGAGATGCTCTATTTTTGGAACTTCCAGAAGCTATCTTTCCTATTACATGAAAGAAGACACCTACAGTAAGACAAATAAGATTAATGTACATGCACACATATGTACACACACAGCAATTAAGCAGATATATTCAATGAGAGAAAATGAAGAAAGGCTGTTGTAAAGCCATTAACAATTGTTTAATTTCTGCCACTGAGGAATTGATTTCTTTGAAATTATTTCTGCAATTATTTCTTTGATTGACCATGTCCAGTATTATTTCTAGCCAAGAATTTAATAATTTTAAAAATTTAATAATTTTCTCCATTTTGCTCAAGCCATTTAGTCATTTATTTTTCATAATTTATTCATTTACTCAGCACCAATACATTGCCAAGTTATTCTTTTTGGTAATGAAAATATAGCTACAAAAAAAAAGAGATCAGCCAGTGACTTCATGCAACTCACATTCTTATGGTGAGGTGGACAATGAATGAGATATATAAATGATCATTTAAAAATGTGTTAGTGATATGTGCTAAGGAGAATAAAGTTGAATAGGAATGTGGGTGTAGTTGAGAATAAAGAGAGATTCAAATTTTAAATAGCATAGCCAGGGAAGTATTTTAAATTAGGTTTCTGTCATCTATTCCCACAAACATTTTGTGAGAAAACTCAATGTAATATAAGTCTATCGTACTTTTAATTTTATTTTTATTTTTTACCTTTTTAATTTTAATTTTTAACATTTCCCTCATACTGCCATTGAAAAATCTATCTTGAAAGACTATAAACATCAGCATTTATTCCAGCTTTTAAGTGTTTTGATCTTTGATTTTTGGTCTTATAATTACACTTAAATATCTCTAGTTTCATGTTACTTCAAACTCAAGTACCTATTTTCTCATTGATGTCATAATAAGTAGTTTATACTAGTTTTTTAACCCTCTCCGTGTCTGCTTTATTAACTTCTGCATCAGAAAGTTTGTGTAAAAAAATCCCCAAACCTCAGTGGCCTACAATGACAAACATTAAAGTTCACACTGGTGGGATGGCAGATCTTTGAACATTTGATGGACTACAGTGGCAACCTGAGTCTTAAGGCATTGCTTAGGATGGACACCCTATCATCTTTCCAAATTTCACTTGTCAGTGTAAGTAAACAAGGCCAAGACCAACAGACTGTAGAAATATATTCCAATTGTAATGAATTATTATTTTTAATAAATAATACAATAACTTGAAATTAGTATAATTCTATAAACTAAGCACTAAAATACTGAGAAGTAGTCTAGCTATGGCTATAGAATGAAAATTCTAGAAACAAGGCCCTTTACAGATCACATTGAATCACTGTTAGAAGACCATCAGGACTTTAAAAATGTCTTTATAATGGTTATATGCCCATCGATGAAATATCTACAAATAGTTGCCTGAATTTGCATGCTGTTATATTCTTTCCTAATTCTAGATCAAATTCCCTACTTCTCCATTTAGATTCTTCTCTGCAAAGCAATGATTGCAATCCTTTCCTCTTTGGATTTAATAATGTTTCCTATATTGTATTTGCCCTTTATAACTGAATGTGTATGTGATTGCAATATATTCATTCTTGTAATTTATTAGGAATTTGCAATGAGCCAATGGCTTATCAGCACTGTGGGTTCTCAAAAGGTGAGTGTTGAGTAGTGACCTCTGCACACTGGTTCTTAGTTTAATTCCTGGTTTAGGAATACACAAATATCATGAAACACTCTTAGTTTAAATGCTTTTGAAATTTCTCCACACCCTAATATTTTTCAAAATGCACAAAGCATTCTGCTATCATATGTGTTTGAAAAGTTACTTTAATAAAATATCACGGATTCTCCAGTCTTAATATTACTAAAAGGTATTTTTAACAATTGAGAAAGATATTTTGTTAACTGTATCTACATAGCATTTGCTCCAACCTGTAACTCCCAATCTTGAATTTCTTATGCTCAGGGTTCTCTTTTCATTGTTCTCAGTGCTGCTTAGTCTTTGGATGGCTGTTTGTTCTGCCCCTCATCTCTTAGCAGGAATTTTGGCAGGCAAAGCAACTTCTATGCACAGACAGGTGTTCTCCTTGGCACCCTCAAACCTGGAAGGAGTTGACTCAGATGTTCCCACACCTGTGAATTGGCTGTCCCATCTTAGCAGCTCCCCTGAACTTAATTATCATGCTCTATATCAAAATTCAGAAACAAAATAGTTGAAGAGAACATGGGTAAAAAAACCAAATGCTCCTACTTACTGCCAGCCCCTAGCACATCCTCCCTAGCATAATACTACTATAAACATCATGGTATGTTCCTCCATCATCATAGTATTTTGACTTGCAGAATATAGAAATGGAATACAACTATCTGGAGCTGTTTAATTCTAATGGCAAAAGCATCCCTGAGTTTGCCCATCAGATTAAGACTAAGATGCTTAATCTATAGTCCATGGGCAAGTTAAGAATCCATGAATGATCTTGAAATTTGACACATCTGATTTTGAGGCACATTACACTTATGCATCTATCTAAAAGTTGTCTTTTAAAATAAATTTATAAACAAAATGAGACTTCAAACTCTTTTCTTATAACTTACCCTCCAACTCTCAGCTAAGACTCACTATTTTTCTTCAAGGTAGAATGATTTTTGATACACCAATTTGCCAATAATTTGCTTAAACCTTTTCTTCTATTAAACTAAGCACTTGGTCATAGTTCTACCCTAATTCTTCATAACTATGTGAAAGGGATCTAGGAATTGAAATATAATGTGTTGGTAAACTGTTGTTTCAAACAAAACACTGTCATTCAACTTTTTGACATTTGCCCAACATAAATAAAAATATATTTCTATAAAACATTTTTAGAAACTGTATTTGAACAGGCCCAAACTGAAAACAACTCAAATGTCCATAAACAGGAGAATGAGTATAGAAATTATGGTTTACCCATACAATGGAAAACTACCTATCAGTAAAAATGAATAAGCTCTGAGAAAAACCAGAACAATCTAGAAAAGGAAGAACAAAGTTGGAGTATTTACACTTTTTAATTCCACAACTTACTACAGAATTACAGTAATCAAGACTATGAGACCTGATGGCATCAGAATTGATATACACATCAATAAAAAAGACTGGAGATTCCTAAAGTCAACTTGTATTATAGTCAATAGATTTTTGACAGGGGTGGCAAAAAGTTTAAGGCAGAAAGAACTGTCTTTTTAACACACGGAACTGAGGCAACTGGATATTCACATGCAAACAAATTAGTCTGGACCCCTACTTCCCACCATATCTATAAATAGATCAAAGATCTAAATATAAAAGGCAGGACTTAGAAGATACAGACTGTGAATATTTGTGATCAAGAGTTAGGCAATAGTTCCTTCAATTTAAAACTTAAATCACCAACAACTAAGGAAAAAGAAAAACAGATAAATTTGACTTAATCAGACTTTACAACATTTTTGCTTCAAAGACCACTCTAAAGACAGAGAAAGGATGACCTACAAAATGGGAGAAAATACTTCCAAATCATTATCTGACAAAAGTTTAGCATCTAGAATTGTATTAAAAAATGCTACAGTTCTAAAGTGAAAAGTTGAACAACTCAATTTAAAAATGCTTAAAATATATACCACAGTGAATCTCGCCATCTTGTATATTCACAAGACACCAATTTAAAAAAAAAAGAAAAAAAAATTAGAAGTAAAATGCAAAAAGATGAGTAGAGCAGGGGAAAGAGAATTGGGGGAGAGAAGTAGGAAAGGAAAGGGGAAGTACTGGCAACTGAATTAGAGCAAAATATATTCCATGTTTTTATAATTATGTCAAATGAATCCTGATGTTATGCATAACTAAAAAGAAAAAAGAAGGAATTGGGGGAAGATGTCCAAAACATTTGAATATAAATTTCACTAGACAATAAACCCAAATGGCCAATAAGCACATAAAGGAAGATAAACATTAGAAAATTGTAAGCAAAAAAATAATAATAAAGATAACATTTCACATCATTAGAACGACTATTAAAAAAAAAAACAGACAATGGCAAGTGTTGGAAAGTATGTGAAAGTACTGGAATTTTATGCATTGCTAGTGGGAATGTGAACTGGTGAAACCACTTGAACCACATCTGGTTAGTTTATCAGAAATTTAAACATAGTTACCCTAATCATCAATTCCACTCCTAGACAGATACCTAATAAAATTGAAAGTACATTGTCATGCAAAAACTCATATAGGAATGTTCATAGTAGCATTATTTATAATAGCCTACATGTAAGAAGAACCCTTGTGCCCAACAACTGAAGAACAAACATTGAAATATTATTCAGTTATGAAAAGGAATGAAATACCAGCATATGCTATACCACAACAAGCAATAAGAATGAAACTATCATGCTAAGTAAAGGAAACCACACAGAAAGGGCCACATATTATATCATAGTCATATTGTATGATCCATTTATATGAAAAGTCCAAAATAGAGCAATATATAAAAATACACACTAGTGTGGACCAGGATCTCTGAGGAGGAGAAAAAGAAAGTGACAGCTAATGGGTATGGGATTTCTTTTGGGTAGATGGAATTGTTCTGCTGTAGATAGTGGTGATGATTGCCTGCTCCTTATAAATAAAATAGAAACCTCTGAATTGTTTACTTTAGAAAGATGAATTTTACAGTATGTGAATTGTATCTCTTAATATTAAAATGGAATGATCTGTTGGTATAATGTACAACATTGAGGTATCCCTAAATAATTTATGAAGGGTGAGAGAAGTTGAAAGAAAATAGCATATACTGCATGATTCCATTTATATATTCTAGAGAGTGCAAAGTAACCTGTAGTGACAGGAGGCAACTAGATTATTAGTTAACTGGAAGAGGAGGGGTAGGAAGAATTACAAAGGGACATGAAGAAACCTTTGGGGTGATGATTTTTTTATTATCTATACTGTGACCATGATGACATAAAAGTAGTACACATATGACAAAACTCAAATTGTGTGCCTCATATTTGTGACTTATTATACATTAAATAGTATTTAAGAAAGTGCCTACATTATAAAATAAAACCCTCAATACTGAACCTATTGATGGCAAGGAAATCTTCAACTGGGAGGAATCAGGTCCAAACAGTGTCAAGAACCTGCCCTTTTAGTTGGGCTCAAAGGACAGAACAGCTTCTAGAACAACCACTGTTAACCTCGAAGCTTATGTGGTTGCTATGATGAGAGCAATTGGACTTGAAAAGAAGTAACCACTTTGAGAAATTTATATCTGTACTACATGAGCCTCAAAATAAGATCTTTTCAATTAAAGACAACAACAACAAAAAATCCGTGTTGGCCAGTCCCTTCTCCACCAACCTTCTCCATTTACATACAGATGGGATATAGGGGGAGCACAATAAAAACTGTATCTCATGAAAACCATCAGGAAGTCACTTTTGGGGCCAGCCACAAGAATTCGTTCTGGAGCTGCTTCCACCCAGAGGGGTGAATCAGCAAACTCAAGGAAGGGGTAAAATTCAGCTCTCTTAACCTAAAGTCCAGAATTATAGAGATAGATGGATAACCCTTCCAAAAAAAACACCATGGTCATTGCTCAACATTAAAAGAATGCTGACAATTTATCTCTTTATTAGAAGCAATCTTTCAGGCTTGTGGCAGTGGTCAGTGGGACCCCAATGTTTGGCCCCAAAAGCAGCAACAAGGCTACAGTGTCTTATAAAGCCACTTAAAAATCACGCACTGGAACAGGAGGGGGCAGGTCCTTGGCTGAGTGGATCCCCAGGACCTAGACAGTACTAAGCACAAAGTAGCATTCAAAACTATGCCTGAATCTAGTATTCTAGGCATCTAGTGACAAAACGATTCTTTGTTATTGAAGTCCTCAACTACTTTAAAAAGAGTGTGCTGATAGAATGGATTGTGTGTGTGTGTGTGTGCGCACACACACACACACACACATTATATACATATATACAGAGTGGTAAGAAGAGAGATAAATTTAATACAAATCTCAAATGGGTCTTTGAACAAAATACCAGGAAGAATCATGTGCTTAGACCTCGGAAGTATCTATTTAAAGGTTCCATTTGAGGCTGAATAAAGGATAATTCCTGGTCTTCGGCTGAACCAAGTCTGAAGGTATGCTATATCTGCTGGGATTTTAAAAGAAGAACTCAGAAACTCACCTACCATGTTCCAGCTAACCTGTCTTGGATTTGTTCTCTAGATTCAAATTTTTTTTTCCTCTGTTTGGGACTTGGGTATCAAAAATTCATTTCCTTTGGACTTTTACATGGCAAGTTCTATCTCATCTTTCAGCAAAGAGGAATTTTCGACTATTCTGTTTGTGTGTTTCCCACCCCAACCTATACTATACTTTCTCTTGTATATAATATCTCCATAGGTATCTATATCTATCTATATCTCTCTATATCTTGAATGTTTGCTTTGAATCTAACTCATCCAAATAAAATCTAATTTCCATGAAGGGACAAATCTTATCCATTGCCTTTGCTGGTAAATATCCAATACCCAAAGCAAACACTGGCACATAGTAGAAATTTAATAAATATTCTCCAATGGGTGGATGAGTAACTTTAGTATAATTATTTTAAAAGAAAATCCAGTTGTATTTTTCAATTTTCAAATAGTATACAACTCTTTCTGGTCTCACCTATAAAAGTCAATTTAGGATCATATACAACTCCCAGTTCGGGAATTACACAGATCCTTTCCACAACACTGTGATCAATTTACCCCACTCTAACAGTTCAATATTTTTGAACATTCACTGTGATCCAAATCTTTTATTAAGCCCTGAAGATAGAAAGATGAAATAAGTTCTTCAATTGTATTCCCTGTTTGGAAGACAAAGAACATGATAAGATATGAAACTGGAATCACAAGATACTCTCTTTAGATGATGCTTCCAATGAGCTCAGTGCAAAGCGAAAAGTGATGCAAATGATAAAACTCAAGTTTAGGGACAGTCAGTGAATTTTAATTCTCCCTCCCAGCTCAGTCTCCCATTGCCATGGGTAATTGAACATTGGCCATATTGCTAGGTAACAACGCTTCATTCCCTACATAACTTGGCACTTTGAAAATGTTTTGCAGGAGGAAAAAATTATCTAAATTCTGTTATCCTGGGGAGGATGACTTAGAAATTGACTCTTGATGATATTTTTGCTCTATCAACACATTCATTGCATAGATTCTTCAACCTGATATTGAAACATTGTATGTGTGTGACTGTGATCTCCGGTTCCTACACAGGTGGCCCTCCATATCTGTGGCTTCCCCATCTGTGGATAAAACCAAACACAGATTGAATATATTTGGGAAAAATAATTCCATCTGCATTCATTTTCAAAAACAATGTAGCATAAAAACTACTTACAAAAACTTCACGTTATATTAGATATAAGGTAGAAATGATTTAACATACAAACATCCCTAGGAATCTGCAAGTGATTTGTTCTAGGATGGCCCTTCAAAAATCAAAATCCTCTGATGCTCAAGTCCTTCACTTAAAATGGCACAGACTTTGCATATGATCTATACACATCCTCCCATACCTTTAAATTATTTCTAGATTACTTCTAATACCTAACACTAAATAAAAATGCTATATAAATAGGCATTGCACTGTTATTTAGAAGTAATGGTGAGAAAAGTGTCTATGTATGTTTAATACAGATATTTCAGATTTTTTTGAGGTGCTGGGGATAAAACCCAGAACCTCACACACATGCTAAGCAAACACTTACCACTGAGGTCACCCCCAGCCCTCAAATATTTTCAATCTACAGTTGTTGAATTCCAGATGGGGAACCTGCAGATATGAAGGGCTGACCACATAGAAGGATGTACAATAGGCTACAGGCAAATATTACACCACTTTAATAAGGAACTCAAGCACCCCAGATTAGGTATCCAAGGAGGATTCTAGAACACCTCCCCAGTAGCTGCTGAGGGGCTACTGCCCCTGCCAAGCTGTGTGTGGAGAGAATTGCAAATGGTTCTTACCATCTCGCTCCCTCAGTTGCTTTCCTCACAACTTGATGGATGTTCTGAGCAATCACCTCTACAGCATTCTACTTTCTTCCTATGTTTAAATTACCATTAATCAAAAATTTGAAGTCAAAATTTCAAGACAAAAATATAGCTTTGGGAGAGTGTGTGAGAAAATGCTGGTATATTTCTGTTTGCCCTGAAGATTTCTCAGTGATGCAGTGGAGAGGACTTGAACAGTTTTCTTTTTTTTTTTTTTTTAAGCATTCATTCCCTTCTATGTTGATGTCACTGACTTTCCCAACTGCCTTACTTCCTAAGTCAATGCCTCATGACTTTGATACAGTCCAGTCCTTTAGACCTTCTAAAGTACAGAACTTGAAACAATCAGCCTTCAGCTTAAAGGGCTGCATAAAACTACTTGCCATGTTCATGATTTCCATTCCAGCAGCCCTCGCCAGAGAACCCTGCATGTAAGCAGCTCCCAGATGCCTCCCTACCTCTGTGGCCCAGGCAGAGAACAGAGGGACAAGCAGGCAACTGAGTCCCTGGCTGAAGAGAACTCATTTATTGTTATGAGTAGAATGGCCAGTGTCTCCTGATGAGTCAGTTGCCAGAGGGTCTATCCTTCCTAGAAGGTATAATTCCAAAAGTATATCTGATGCAGATGCTTGGATACAAAGAACAAAATCCACTGACGTTTGAAAAGACATCAGGATTTATAACAAAAAATTTTATTGTCTCCATCTGTGTTCTTATGTTATTTTGGCATGATTATTTTCACTTTGTTTAGGTATTTTTTTCCCCTTTGGTGTTAGATTTTACCTTTCATAGTATATTTTTGATTCCCTTTCAAATTCCTTCACTTCCTATTAGTTATTTTAAAAGAAAGGGGAAAATACTTCATAAACTTAAGTTATTATAAGTTGTAGTATTGACAAGTTTCCTTGATTTCTCTTTACCTAATTAGCTACACTCAGGCAAGCGAGATTTCTACAAATACAGATCCATGTGACATTCCATGAAAATTTTTTGTAAAAACAGATTTCTACTGTAATAATTAGAATCATTTTTCATCACTGACATGAGAGACACATATCTCCTCCTGCACAAGGTAAATTTGTTGAAATCTTACAGAGTCCTGGGAATGTGGCTGGCACTCCTGGTTAGGGTCACACTTTCTGCTGTCTATTCCTACAGCATCCTGCAGATCTCCTTTGCAGTCTCAATTGATTATTTATGTGGCTTTTGCTAACTAAGCTATACTAAGTGCTTTGTAAATGTTATATAATGTAATCTTAAAAAATGACATTGTCAGCACTATATTTGAAGTCAATAGTGTAGAAATGAAAAATGTGTCAGAAGATGTTAAAAACTTTGCTCGATATTATATAATTTGCAATGGGAAACACCATGATTAATTTGGGATTATGTGACCTCAATGGAGGTCATCTTAATAACTATGTAAAACTGATTAAGCCAGTGCTGGGTTATTTCTTCCATGGAATTTCCAATTACTCTTTCCATATCTTAGGATAAAATCTCTAAGATTAAGAAATAACACCAATATACAACTATGGTCCAAAGATTTCAAAGAATATTAGCCACAAAAGATGGAAGCAGATTCACAAAGCTTGGTGGGGGTATGGCTGGTAGGTATATAATTTGTTTAATGTTTGCCAAATGTTAGAAATTCCAGTGGCCAAAGTTTTGAACTAATATAAGAGGGAAAATAATTGGTTAAGTAGAATCCAAGCTGTATTTCAGAGGAAACTTGAATCTGGAGCCATTAGTAAGAAAAAGTGATTTGGGAATGGGATTGCAGTTCAGCGGTGGAGTGCTTGCCTGGCATGGGTGAGGCCCTGGGTTGGATCCTCAGCACCACATAAAAATAAACAAACTAATTAAAGATATTGTGTCCACCTACAACTTTAAAGTAAATATTTTTTAAAAAAGGAAATTCAATTTTATTTCACTTCTAGTAATCATCACTGAAAAGTTTTGGCCTTGAATTTTAATATGTTTGGTGATAGGTGCCTCAGTTTAGCAGGTATTTTTATATTATATTATATCTATAAATGACTCTCCATCTCTTGATTATTCTTTTATTTCCTGGATAATAATCCAGATAAAATTTCTTCCTGAGTTTCATGAATTTGAGCCTCTCCACTTAAGATAGGCATGAAGGGGGAACTGCTCACTTAGAATGAGATGGATAAATCTACACAGGTAAGCAGGGGATTACCCCCTTTCGTAGGTATCTCTGTTCCTGGCTACCCAGACTTTCTATTTCTTTAGGGAATTGCACCATTTTCCCTTGTGGATTTGGCTTGATAGTCAATTCCAGTGACTCAGCACCTCCTTTGCAGTGGTGGATATGAAAACAGCATTCAGATATTTATAGCATATTCTACTTTCCTGGAAGTAATGACTAATCAGGGGCATATGCTAGCGCCAAGTAGAACTAGTCAGAGTCCTCCAAATTTAAATAGGTCCAGTGGGCGAACAAAGCTTGCTTTCTACTATGGTATCTAAATTGGGAGAGCCTTAGCCTGGAGTTCCAGGAGACATTTTTCCTGAATCATAAGGAGGATGCTGACTCCAGTATGAATGAAGAAAGGTATCACACAGAGAAAAGTGAAGTTGGAATGTGCAGAAAGACTCCCAAGTAGCATTCCTTGAGCATACAAATTTAGTTTCCCTAAAGCCACATGATGAATGTGTTGAAGTTTTTTTGTCCCCAGTGAAGTCAGGTTCAGAGGTGTGGCTTTTGGGAAGATCATGAGGGCTTTGACCTCACCAGTGGATTAATCCATTGATAGCTGACTGGACTACTGGGAGGTGTTGGAAATTGTAGGCATATGGAGTGTGTTTGGAGGAATCAGGCCACTGGGGGAATGTCCTTGGGGACCATAATTTGTCCCAGATCTTTAATTCAGTTCATTATTTGATACTTTAAAGATTCCTGATAATATCAACAAATTTAAATGGAATAATGGGAGAAAAGAGATATTACCATTCCATAGCTATTTTATTCTTGAACCATCGTTTCTCAAATTATATTCCAGGATCTTAATAATTACTGTGTCCAAAAAAAACAGTCCTATGGTCCAGAATATTAATATTAAACCTAGTTGTGTTTGAATATGCACCCATGCACACACACAGAGACATATACATACACAGAAATATTCATATGCACAAGTAAAGTAGTTACCTTAAAGGTAAATAGATTGCTTTATTTTAAGGTTTTTAAAGATATTTAAAATATTAATTTAATTTGTTTTCAAATTATTTTTGTAGCTTTATTTGCTATAATAATATGATACACTGAAATATTTAAACTAGTGGAATATGAGAACAAAAATAATTACAATTTCTATGAAAACTAAGTTAAATAGCTTTATGAAACAATAAATATAGATGCTTAAAATATAGGAATAGTGAGATAAATGTAAAATGTGAGGATAAAAATTAAATATCTACAAAGACTACTTTTGGAAATGATTTTTAAATTCTTGTTCTATTTTAAAGACTTCAATGAAAAAAATGAGAATGTGGTCCACATAAAACATCACACTTAAGTATAATCAAATTCCCATAATTGTGAAAAAGGCTCTGGCCTTTCATCCTAAGTCTGGCAAATTAACATGCACCTGAATTATTGACACGTTTCACTTTTTTGTAGTTCTTTCTCTCTATATATATTTTTTTCACCAGCTGCAGTTCATGTTCCAGACAGATAGGTTATACAGATAAACTTTTGTTTAATTTTATTGTCACTTCTAGATGTATAATTATAAATGCTTCTATAATTTAAAAAGTAACTGAGGCATGACAAGTTACTAAATCACTCCAAATCCTGCTATTGAAAAATACCAAGTACCAACATTCAGCGTGTGTGTGTGTGTGTGCGCATGTGTTATGTGTGTGTGTGTATATATATATATATATATATATATATATATATATATATCAACATCTCTAATACACATGTATATCAAAATATATATGAATAAAATAATTCACAAAGTCACTGTTTATATGATTATAAAATATGATTTATATCTCTATATTTTGCAAATAAAGTATTAACATAATTTTCATTTAAAATTAAAAATGCTGGCTTTTAGTTAGATAAAATTACTTGGTAAATTTAAATGTTTCTTGACAGGAAAAGACGTTACTTAAATATCTCAATACACTTTAATTAAAAACCATGATAATAATGAGGTTGAAATAATTATTTTTAACTGCATGCTACAAACTTAATCAAGATGAAACCATATTAAAGACATATTACCTTGCTATTAAAGGCAAGAAGAAACATTATTTTCCTTCCAATTTTCTTAATTATACTAAAATTTTAAACTGCCGTTTTTTGACGTTTATATTATCTTCCATAATCATTATCTTAAATTTGTTTAAAGTAGACTAAATTCTAAAAACTCATCCTTCTCACATGAATTCAGTTCTTCTGTGGGTTAAATTTCACTATCAAGGTGTTTTCTATAATTGCTATATTATTACACAGCTATAACTCAGCTGTAATTTCTGGACCACCTGGCTGGATGTAAGTCATCTGTAATACTTTACTTTATTCAAAAGTTAATATGCATTGCTTCATAGTTTTCTTCTGTCCTATATTATTGTAGGAGAAAGCTCAGGTTTCAAATCCCTTGTTTTTTTCTGTCTAAAAATTGATTTTTTTTCTTTATCCTTAAATGTAAACATCACCAAAATATAACTTGATTTGGAACTTTCAGTTTTATTTTCCTACCACTTTCTAACAGACTGTTACTTTGAAACAGAGAATCAAGTTTATTTAAAAAACATAGAGTTCTGCCATTACAAAACTAGTGTTCTGGTCACTCTTATTGTTAGGCAATTGTTCAGTTGTATTCTTTTTTGTTGTTTTTTTTTTTCTTGCTTAATTTTTAAAATAATATAAAAATAACCCACAAGATGTTTTACATATTAAGAAGGCACTAAGTAATATTTCCACCCATGTATGTATTGTGTGATGTTTAAATAAGCTTAAGTATATGTGCCTTCTCAAACACTGATCATCATTTTTCTTTGTAGTGAAAACGTTTAAGATCCTTTCTTTTAGCTTATTCAAATATCCAACACATTATTGTTATCTGAAGTTACCCTACAGTGTCATGGCACACTGAGACACAGCAACCTTGCTCCATCCCCTCCCCCAGTCTCCCCAGCCTCTGGAAACCACTGTTCCACTCTCAATTCTGTGGGATCAATTATTTTAGCTTAGGCATCTGAGTAAGGTCCTGTAGTATTTGTCTTTCTGTGCCTACTGAGTTCCATTCTTAAAAGACTGATATCACTTTACTTTTGTACATATATGTAATAATGTTTTTAAAATGAGAAACTTATGTTTAACTCCTTTCTAGATTTTCTCCAGAACACGTCAGATAACTTCATCATCAATGACACCATTAAGTCAAGGATTCATCACCATTTCATCTACAGCTAAAAATGAAAACATGCTGTCAAATTCTAAGGTCACATTTATTGTTAGATGTGCCCCAATTTTAAAAGAAGTTAAAATATGGGGGTAAAGTATGAACAATAGAATTGATGAAATATGAAAAATTTCCTATTTTACAGGAGTAGGGATCCAATCAGGTTTAATAAAATAATTTGATTATTTCTCTGAAGTGCCTGAGCCAGTGACTGGGCAATCTAGAAAGAAGCCCCTTCCTCAATGACTTTTAATTCCTATTCTCAGTTTTCTTCCATCAAAGTAACATCTTCTGGTTTTAACACATGTAAAGGTAGAGGCTAGAGCTAGAAACCTAGGCTCACAATGACAAATATCAAAAAGTGAATTTTAAAAAAATCTGTTTTACATATTAAGCACTAATACTGGGTCATTGTAAACGAGCTATATGTAAGCTAAAACTGACATTTTGTCTGCTCCAGATGTTGACCAGAGTATTTATGACCTGCTAATTTTCTTCCTTTCATTTGTGGATAAAACTGAACTAATGGTCTATTGATTCTGCTGCATGCCCAGCATTCAGCGTGCCCTATTCCATTACCATTGCCTCTCCATCATCTGGTGTTTTACCCCATGAATGATGGAAATTCCATGATCTTTTGAATAAGGAGTTTTCACTGGCCATAAATAAATTCTCTTCACTGAATATAGTTTTTGTTTATATAAATATTAGAAAGAAAAAATTTACAATGAATAATAAGATCAGAATGAAATGAACATCAAAAGGAAACTATAATTTTGAGTGTAGTCTATCTGCACAGGGTAACTTAGAAAATTATTTTAGCACAGAAAGATTTCATTAGAGGTGGCCTCATATCCCGTCTCCCCCAAAAATAACATTGTGAGATTTATCACGTTAATTAACCTCTCAACTCTCAGTTTCATAACCACTCAGACATGCAAAGTAGATACAAATGTAGCCCCTAGCTGGGCAGGTATAAATTTTAAAAGAAAAATATTATTACTAAAAGGAAAGGGAAAAGAATGGATATTGGGTACAAGTAAGAGCACATGCCACAGAAAATTGCAAAAAAAGTGTTATTTTATAATTATATAAACATAAAGCCTACAAACATACATATTTTAAAGGTAAATTGTCTTATTGGTAAACACTTTTTTCCTGTGAATTTAAATTTTCAGGAAGAAAGCAATAGTACTTTTAGGTTAGCATTTCAGAATCATAATATTCTGGTTTACAAGGAAGTATAGAAATATTTGAGCCAACCTGAGTTGTTTCAATGGTTCCATTTAAGCAACTTAGGGTACAGATGAGGGAAAGCATTTAAAATGAATGTTAGCTTCTAACATTGAGTCATTTTGTTGACGTGAGATGACTATAGTTAAGATGTTTTTCTTTCATCAATTTAACCCACTTCCAAGGTCTTGCAGGATTTGAGTAAGGAGTATGTTAATTGCATTGCTTTAGCTAATGATATCCCCTGATGCAGAGGCTGGAAAGTGGAGCAAAGTTTTGAGCGGCTGAAGATGCTATTTGGCCTGGATTGAACCTCCTTTCTTGCTGGGAACAAAACAAAATGAAAAACCAGACACAATAACTTCTTGAACTAATGTACTTTCAAGATGGAAAGAATAAAATCTCTATGATGGCAAATTTCTCAGAATCTCCGCCTCCACAGTATGTGGTTCAAAACTTTGACTTTTGATATTTTATATTATTTTATAACAAAGAAATAAGGAGAAGCTAACTTTTCAGCTAAAATTGATAGCCTCTTCATTTCAAAAGTAGGGTGTCATGAAATCTGGAAGAAACTTTTTGGTACCCAATGTCATACACAAGCTAAATGCACTCATGGTCAAAATAAAGTTGTTGTTTCCTTAAGAGTGGAAAGAAATATGGAAATGGCTATTTGAAGAGGTTGGCAACTCTTCTCCCCCCAAAACAGTTAAAAGTCAAATAATTAGACAAAACAAAAACAAAAAAGAAAATGGTTTTGGTGATCTTTAAGCCAAGCAATCCACATGACCAACTGAAAGGTACTTGTGATTTAAAAATTGCTGAACATTGAATAAGAATAGGGGAGTTCTTTGTCATTTTGTCCCATGTATGCCCCTGTCTTCTCTTCCAGCTCAGCAGGGTAGTTCTGCCAGAATGGGTCAATTCATGAGTATTGATAGATATGATGCTGTAGGCAGAAGGAGTTTACTTTATGTGGAGTGACAAGTGACATCTATTCCCAGCAACATCACTACTGTGACTTCTCAGAGGGATATGAGTAGGGAAGGTCAACATATCAAATACACTAGTTGAGGTTATATGGCTGGAGATCTAAGCCTGATCATATATGCAGAAGAGACCAGAGACAGTCAATCTGTCCACACTCTGCTGGTTGGCCCCAAGACATAGCTCATGCATAAGAGATTTGAAAGGGTCTCAAAAAACAGACTTAAAAATAGCTTAAGCTTTGAATTCATGCTAATACCTAATTACACTCCTCTCAGCAGAGGCTGGAAGTCTTACAACTAAGCTTCTCATAGGTATACAATATCATGTAGTGAGGTTCCTAAAAATCAAACTGTGTGTATGTTTATGTGTTTGTGCGTATGTGTGTGTGTATGTGTGCTCACACACACGCGCAGGAAAGACATGAATGACCACTTACTTATGATATGGAATATAGAATATTATATGGAATACAGTTACTAAGTAAAAAATCAAACAAAGCAGTAAAAAGTAACAATATAACCCTTTAAAAAGAAATATAATTCATTTAACAAATTATCTAAGTTATCCAGTTTTCAACAAAATACATTAAATAGAATGTAAAGAAACAGGAAAAGATGGCCCATACTCAAGGAAAACAGATTAACAGTTAAGAGAATTTGGTTCTGAATATTCCTTGATACTAGATTCAGCAGAGAAAAAGTTTTAATGCCTTGATTATAAAAATGCTTAAATCATAAAGAAAACTATGTAGAAGAATTAAGGGAAATATTTTAAATAAATCAGCAGATCTAGATGTTGAATAAGATATAGAAATTATTATAAAATTCAGAAAACCTAGAATTTCATAGTAAAAAAGTTAAAATGACAAAATATACAATAGCTCAATGGCAGAGAAAGAATAATTGGACTGGAAGAGACACCAATAGAAATTATCCATGTGAAGAACAGAGGAGGGAAAATATTGAAGGAAAATGAACATAGACATATTCAACATCAAGCATTTGTGTAATGGGACAGAAAATGAGGAACAGACAAAATATTTGAAGAAATAATGACTAAAACCTTCCAAATTTGATGAAAATGATAATCTACACAATCAAGAATCTCCATGAATCTAAGTAGCATTAATACAAACAGATCTATACATAGATAAACATACAAATCTATACAAATAATACACATTTAAATTGTTTAAAAACACAGACAAAACAACATCTTGAAATCAGCAGAAAGAAACAACATTTCCTCATATAAGAGGAGCATTAAAAAGATTAATGTTTCTCATCTGAAGCAATGCAAATCAGAAGGCAGTGAAAACGGCTTATTCATATTGGTGAAAGGAAAAAATACAAATGGAAAACCAAGAACTCTCTCCTGCAAAATAAAGAGTAAAGTAAAGGGTGAAAAATTTGTTAGTAGACCTGCCTTACAAAAACTATTAAAAGCTGGTGGAGATCTTCTCTAGGTTCTCTCTTTGAGCTATTTTTTTCTTTGCTGTGCAGAGGTTTTTAATTTGATGCCATCCCACTTATTGATTCTTGGTTTTATTTTTGCCCTCTAGGGGTTTTGTTAAGGAACTTGGTGCCTGTAACAATGTGTTAGAGTGTTGATCCAATGCTGTGGTCCAGCAGTTGCAAAGTTTCTGGTCTGATTCCTAGGTCTTAGACCTACTTTGAGTTGACTTAAGTTCAGGATGAAAGATGATTCATTCTTTTCTGTATGGATTTCCAGTTGTCTGAGCACTATTTGTTAAAAGGCTGTTTTCTCCAATGCATGTTCTTGGCAACTCCGTGGAGCATCAGATGACTATTTCCATGTGGATTTGTCTCTGTGTCTTCCATTTTATTCCAGTGTTCTTCATGTCTGTTTGGGTGCCAGTACCATATTGTTTTTGTTATTATGGCTCCCTAGTATAATTTCAGGCCTGGTATTGTGATGCCTTCAGCATCACTCTTCTTTCTTAAGATTATTTTGGCTATTTTTGGTCTCTTATTCTTCCAAATTAATTTTAAAACTGTTTTTTTTTCTAGTCCTATGAAGAATTTTATTGGCATTTTGATGGGAATTACATTGAATCTGTGTAATGTTTTTGGTAATGTAGCTATTTTGACAAAGTTTACTCTGCATTCAGACAGATGATTAATACTCAGAATATATAAAAAAACTCAAAAAACTTAAATATATATATATATATATATATATATATATATATATATATATATACACATACATACATGGCAATATGTTCATATCATTTATCATTAGGTAAATGGAAATTAAACTAACAAAGAGACACAAATATACACTTACCATAATGACTAGGAGGAAAGCGTCAGACAATATCAAAAGTCATAGATAATATCAAAGAATTTGAATCATCATGAATTGTTAGTTGGAAGATTAACACGGTATAGCTATTTTGGAAACTATTTCTTTAACAGTATAAATATCCACATGCCATATAATCCAGCATCTTCACTCTTAGGAATCTATCCAAGCAAAATGAAAAGATAAGTTCACATAAAAACATGTGTACCAATGTCCATAACATCATCATTCTTAACAGCCAGAAACTGGAAACAACTCAAATAAAAATCTATTAATTAACAGATGGATTTTTAAAATAAAATAAAAGTAGTATATCCACAACCATAGAAAATTATCCAGTTATAAAAATGGAATGAAACACTAATATATGCTATAACTTGGATGACCTCAAAAATAGCATGCCAAATAACAGAGGCAAAAATAAGAAACTTTATGTGTATGGTTTATTTATATGAATTTTCTAGAAGAGGCAGATTTATAAAGAACAAAAGAGAACTGGTGGTTTCCTAAGGCTGAATGCACGAATTGAAACTAATTTTGAGGGAGGTTCTACATCTGGATTAGGGTGAGGGTTGCCCAATTTATTTAAGTTATACACTTAGTTTTTAAAATTAGTTTGGGAAAACCATTGTTAAACTGATACATTTACATTTACAAACTAATCATTAACAGAAACAATTCACTAAGGGGTAAACTCAAATCTTTCAACCTGAAAAAAAAAAAATAATGTGTACTTGATCTTAGGTTGGTGTGATGGGGGGCTGGGGGTATGTGTGACATTCTTTCTCTTTGTGCATGTACTCTCTGGATGTCGGAATTCCTGGAATCTTTAACTCGTCAATCATTGGGTTGTGAGTGTTTGAATCCTATCAGTGAATGAATCTCCAGATAGGGATTAACTGAGTGGTAACTGAAGGCAGGTAGGGTGTGGCTGAAGGAGGTAGGGCATTGGGGGTGTGGCATTAGGGTACATATTTGTATCTGACAAGTGGAAATATCTCTCTTTGCTTTCTGATCATCATGCCAGCTGCTTCTCTCTGCCACACTCTTCTGCCATGTTGCTCTGCCTCACCTCGAGCCCCAGTGAATGGAGCCAATCTTCTATGGACTAAGCCTTCTGAAACCTTGAGCCCTCAAATAAACTTTTCCTCCTCTATAGTTGTTCTGGTCAGCTCCTTTAGTCACAGCAGGGAAAAAGAAAAGAAAAGAAAAAGCTAATATTCCTTTACAGTCATTTTGAGGATTGAGTAAGATATTACATGTAAAAGATTTAGCAGTTTTTGACACATTAAAAGAGATATGAAATATTACCATCTTTCAACTCTTCCCCTGAAATCTCCCTAATCCATACAATATCATTTTTTCCTAATTAACTCAAATAACTGTTGAACTGGTGTCTCTACTTCTCTTATTCTCCTCCCATGAATTTGGGTTCATAGAGAAAACATTCCTAAACTGTAAATGAGATAAGTCAGTCCTTTGCTATAAAATCCTGTTGTGGATTCCCACCGGTTTCCTTGTGATCTGAGGCCCAACTTTCTCTCTGGCCTCTCTCCTCAGTCTTCCTCTTGGCCAGTGAGCCAACTACATTTTACAACTCCACAAGGAGGACATTGTGCATCTTAAACCATTTGCTCTGTTTTCTTCTCTGGAATATTCTTTTTCTAGACAGTCAAATAACTTGTTTAAGCCTTATGACACCTTCTCTGGGATACCTTCCCTGAGCCTTCTATGTAAAAAGCAATCTTTTCTTTCTGTTCCACCAACTTAGATATTTTGGGTAATGAAGACTATATATTATTTTTTAATCTGTTCATCATTTTTATCCTTTTAGATTATAATCAACATGAAAATAAACCTACTGTATTTTTTTTTCAGGATCTACAATGATGCCAGGCATATAATAGGCTCTCAATCAATATTTAATCTAATAAATGAATAAATGAGAAATAGTAGCTCCTTGATATATTTAAATATCTTTATATTTGAATAAGATGCAGATATTCTGACTCACCACTATTTAAAAAAACATAGCATTTGCAATAAATTTGCTAATTGAAGTGACTAACTTAAAAATCTTCAGATCTCTTATCAGTCATTTAAAAATCAAAACAAATAAAACAAAAAAACCTAAACTTTGAATTAGATAGCATGCTCATAGGTGATACATGCATTTCTTTGAAAATTAAACGGAAAATAAATTCAATGTTTTTCTATATGAATTCATTATTGATTTACTACTATTTCTGTTTCAGTATTAAACTTGCTATAATTTATCTCCCTTAGGGAGCCTTGTGGATATGTTAGACCTCTGCACATAATAGTGTTCTCATAAGGGAACAGAAATTTATCTCTATGAACAATTAATCATGGCCTCCTGGAAAGGCTTTCTAGACCCAGTCTTCCCAAAGCAATTTATCCCCTTCCTAACAATTTCCTGTTTGTATGGTTTAACTGTTTACATCCTGAATTCTCTTCTACATTTCATACATATTTTGTAACCACAGTAAAATCCTCCCATGAAATAATGTGTGATCCAAATATTCAATTACATAAAATGCTATAGAAGCATGATTGCAGGTGAACAAAAAGTGGCTGGCTTATACAGATTCTGGTTTCAACCATAGGATTTACATCTTTCCAAGACACAGTGGACCCTTTGAGCCATTTAGTGTGGGCTGATGGCTTAAATCCCAATGACAAAAATTCTAGTTTCCATGTGTAGAATCATCTGGAATGTTGTCACTTCTGGTGGTGCCAACCCAGTAGAACTCTCTGGGGTGCAAAGCCCTTTAGATTCACCCACTACCTCCTTGTTTCTCTAGATGGAGCTGCTTCTGTGTTCCTGCCCTGCCTACCTGTCCCATCTTCCTTAGATGAAAATATTGAGGTTTTAAAGAATTACAAGAATTCTTCTCCCACTCCCTCCACCTGTCCTTGAAAAGCTTGTTTAAGGAGAAGGATGAAAGACAATCACTAATTAAACTGTCTGAGTTTATATTACAATATGGTTCTCCTTAAGTCTTTTCCAATCTAATTAAACAATTTTTGGAGGTGGAATAAGAGTTTATGAAGTAGGATAAATTAACTTTTTCTCTATATCTGTCATTTTATCTCCCACCAGCAAGTGTTTCCTCACGAAACTGAGATAGAAAGACAGCAATTAAAAAAATTCACAAAAGTGTAAAAAATGATCTTAATAGTGTTCCAACTAAAGCATTAGGGAATGTGACACATCCCCAGATCAGAAAGATTCCACATACAGGAAAAAGTCAGGAAGGTTGTACAAGAATAATAACAGTGTAGGCTATAGCAGAGAAAAAGAGGAAGATAAAAGCAAAAAAGAAACAAACCCTTACTTCTCCCATGTGAGTCTATTTCCTCTCTCACAAAATGTGAGGGATGGACTGGTCCTCAAAGGTCAGTTCTTGCTCTAAAATTTTCTTATTCCAGAGGAAAATATCTGTAATACCCAGATTACCCAGGTTAGATATTTAAAACACAGAAACAGATTGTGTTTCTGGAAGGATGTAAATGTTTAGGTCTCTGTTTTCTATTCCATATTATGCATTTCTAAGGATTGGCACTGAATTAAGGAGTGTCTTTCTGTTGGATGACCAACAGAAGAGTAAATCAATGATTTGGTTGAGATTTCAAACTGAACAGACCCAAAAATCTGAATCCATTTCTTCTCTGAATTTTAAACATGTGAGTTACCAAAGTATGTTATAGAAAATGAGGGGCATGTACAAGATGTAGGAGTGAGGTTACCTTGTTGTGAGAATAATAGGTAATCATACCTGATGGACACAGATTTATTTATCTAGCAATATACCTAATAGACTCAAAACTGTAAGTCCCTATATGGTATTTGACTTGAAAATGATGGTTGAAATGACTCACCAATCGTATTCACTTAGATTTGTGTGCTTTCTGAAAATGAATGAATTAAATCAAAATTTTATGAAAGGACCCATGTGTCACCAGACATGAAGGCAAAGGTGACAGTGAGTGTGGATCTAGGAAATAAAATGCTATGAGGAGCAAGAGCTTAGGACGTAGGTCCTATGACACTTGTGAGTAGATCTTGAATTTCCCACTATTGTGACTTGGATCTGCCATGTTCTCCCATGTTCAGAGGTGGGACTTTACAGAAATAATTGGCTCTTGAGGGCTGTGGTCTCACCAGTGGACTAATCCAATGATAGCTGAACAACTACTAGGGGCTGGGACCTCATTAGAGGAAATCAGTTAATGCGGGTGAGCCCAGAGAGATTTATCTTCTCACCAGCCCCCTTCCTCCCTCAGTCCCTCTTTTTCTGCTTCTTGGCTGCCCTGAACTGAGCTGCATTCTCTGCCACACCCTTCTGCCATGATGTTCTGCCTCCCCTAAGGCCCAAAGAAGTAAAGTCAGCCGAAAATGGCTTAAAACCTCTGAAACCATGAGCCAAAATAGATCTTGCCTTCTCGGTGTTGTTCTTGTCATATATTTTGGTCAATGTAATGAAAAGATGACTAACACAACTACTTGCTTTTATGATTCTTGTAATTCTTTAAACCTCAATATCTCCATCTAAGGTGGTAAGATTATCTTTAATTTACCACAGAGTAACAGACTAAAGAATAAAATAGATGATACAGATTAAACGTAGCATCTTTCTCATAATAAGCAAACATTAAGTGATAATCTTATCGTTTTTATTATTCTCATCCTTCTCTTTATTTTTATGTTCATTAACACCCTGGTACATTTACCAGAGCCTAGAGTTTTAGCTCTCAAGTTCTCAGACTTAGGAACTTGATTTTGTCACCATTCCAAGTTCTGCCCTTTGAAATCAATCTAGGTTTAAGAATGATCCAGGAAAGATTGATCTATAAGCCTGAATACTACTTGGTTCAATACTGACTAAGATTCTTAACACAAAGAATCCCTGGTGCATTCTCTCTTCATAGGCATGGAGACATGGAAAGTCAGTTTACAAAAGGTAAAAATGGTAGCAGGAAAAGGGAACTCACTCATTCCTTGTGTGTAATGGCAATAAAACACAGCTGCATGAAGCCTCTCTCTCTGCAATGGAGATATTTTTCACAAGGATTATTGTGTGGAAATGACATTGTTTTTAATTGCCTCATGTTTAACATCCATTGTCAAAATTCCTGTTATTGAGGCTTACTTTTTTGTCTCTAAGCCACCAACATTCATACATCTTTTTTTTTCTATTGGGCAGATACAATATAATCTGCTAATTGTCCATTTTCTATATTGCTATAGAATCCCTAGACTTCTTTTGGCTTCAAACCTCAGATTACAATGAGTATTGAAGTATTGGATGTTCCAAATCTCTTGTTCCAGAATACCAGATAGTCTTTTAACTTCTTCCAGGAAAGGAAATAGCTAATTTCAACTATTGTATAAAAATTTTTCTTAGTAATATTATTTCCTATTTCTTCCTTTTTTTTTTTTTTTTTTTTTTTTTGGTGGTGCTGGGGATTGAACCCAGGGCCTGGTGCATGCAAAGCAAACACTCTACCAACTGAGCTATATTCTCAGTCCTATTTCCTATTTCTTGATAACTAGTTTTCTCATTGGTAAAATATCACCCTATTCATTTATTTCATTAACAGATTCTATATAACTTGAAAAACTTTTAACAAAGGATTAAAAAATTATTAATCCTTCAAAACTATTTATTATCTCCCATGAATCTGGAATTATTTCAGTGTCGAGGATAAAGTATAAGACAGATCCAGTCCTTACCTTTACAAAGTCTATTGTATAGAGAGTAAGACTGAAAAATAATTATAGAAAAGTTTGAATGGATTTATAATAGGAGAATAATAATATTTTAGGAGACTTTATTGTGGTAGGGCCAAGATGTAAAATAAGATTCAAAATAACTATTCAAAATAAGACAAAGAGACATCTCAGGGGATGCTAACTAAAGATAAGTCCTAGCTTAGTCATAAATTCAAGGAGATATGCCCTACTCTGTAAATATTTGGAGGCCAACTTTAAATAATAGTATTCTGCAGTTGCACAAGGATGTTCTCAAACACCTCAACTATCTCCCACTCCTCCAGATATCCATTGACACTAGTTTGCCTCTTTGATGTCTTAAGACACTTTGGCAAAGTCATTAATGTTCTTGCCACACCCTCTGGGGATGCTGCAGAAGAGAATTTTCCAGAGGAGACTCCATTCTAGCTCTTAGATGTTAACTTTGAAGAAGCTACTAACACTAAGTCTCTTCTTTCCTCTTTGAGGTTTTATACCCAGGAAATTTCCTGACAGGAACTCCTTCATGGCAAACTCCTTCATGGTCTTTCCACACCCCATCCTGGAACATGACAACACTTCTATTCCTCCTCATAGATGCCTTATAGAATCAGCAGCTATATTAATGTCATACATGTTTAACTGAGCCCTCTATCATTTTTTTTTAATAAACAGAGGTGAGTGGTGACTAGCATGATTTGGTCTGTTTTCCTCTTACAGCATATTTAATCACAAACTAGGAGGTTAGATGGACCTATAGTTACACATGGTTTGACAGCTCTGATGATTCTAAACTTGCTTGGTTATATTTTTAAAATTTTTAAAAATGGTAACCTAGTGTATGCAAGAAATTTTAATCTCAGAATGAGAGGACTAAATATACCATCCCTGACATCTACATAGATTATTGATTGTACGTAACAGCATTTTGGAAAATGTAAATAGATTTAAACTATTATCCACTTCCACCCCTTCTTTCATACTGCACATAAAAATCCTGGTTACATTCATCAATAAAATGAGCATACTCCAAAGATATATAGGTGAAACAACACTTCATTACTAAAAGTTGTACATGCATCAGTGTTGAAGTTTCCATTTGAGAAGTTAACAAGAGTACCTTGGAGAGCAACAGAGCTATTATTCTGATTCACTAAATTATTTGTAAACTACAGAATACTCTGAGCACATTCTTCAATGCATTTGTGTTTGTAATATATCTGAGACATGACAGGTATTGAGAAAGAAAAAGATGCAGATATCATCTTTGTATTTTATCTTTAATTATGTTTGCCAATTTTATTTATCTTGCATTTCCCTGAATTTCACTTGATGCTCTCTATTCAAATACTCTACAATGAGATCTAGCCAGAAGAAGTCCATAGGCTCAGTCTATGACTTCCAGCCAGTGAATATGTTCTCTATCTGCTTTATTTAAATAACAACTCCTGAATATTAGCATAATAAAAGGAGCCTGAAATACAAAGATTGCTCCTTTATATAAATCACTCCTCCACACACATTTCAGTAAAACCTGCATCTCTAAAGCATTCCTTTGAATTTATTGAATAAAACACAATTTCCAATTACATGAAAGACAAATCTTATAAGATAACTGCAGGTTAAGTCAATAATTGATTCAATTAAAATGGGCCAGAGGTAGAAATAGCCTTTTTGGAGTGTTCATGTCTTACAATAAGAAATTAAAGAGAAAAAGGAAAGCATATTAATAAAAAGAAGGCTAAGTAAGCTATGAATAGATAAATATCAAATTTAAGATGAAGGTTAAATATTTTTTCCTGTAATCTCATTGTTATTTGAATTTTCCAAAGACTAATTTTGCATCATTTGTACTCATGAATATCATCAACTTTGTCAGAAGTTACACTGGTAACATGATGGCAAGGGGGATACTTAGTATCAGCCTAAAACTATAAAACATATTACTTTAAATGAACAATGCTAGCTACATGTTCTATTGGCCTCAACCAAAACATCATGGCACCAGTTACATCTATATTAAGTTTATAGGTCTTTTAGAAACAGGTGAAGAAAAGCCTCTTTGTTGTGAACCTTAGTACACAGACAGTGCCTACTGCTATCCTCATATTCACCACATATGAAATATACATGATAATACATGCAGGCATACCCTGTTCGAGTGAATTTTGCTTCATTGTGCTTCACAGGTTTCACAGTTTTTGCAAATTGAAGGTTAATGGCAACTCCATGTTGGATAAGGCTATTAGCACCATCTTTCTAACAATGTGTGTTCATTTCATGTCTCTATCACATTTTGCTAATTATCGCAACATTTAAAACCTGTTCATTATAATTATATTTATTATTGTGATCTGTGATCAGTGATCTTTACTGTTACTACTGTAATTGTTTGGGGGTTGCCACAGACCATCCTACTAGAAGATGGTGAACTTAGTTGATAAATGTGATCACTCCATACTGGGCATGGTGGCACATGCCTGTAATCCCAGTGGCTTGGGAGGTTGAGACAGAAGAATCGTGAGTTCAAAGCCAGTCTCAGCAAATGAAAGGTGCTAAGAAACTCAGTGAGACCCAATCTCTAAATAAAATACAAAATAGGGCTGGGAATGTGGCTCAGTGGTCGAGTACCCCTGAGTTCAATCCCTAGTACCAAAAAAAAAAAAAAAAAAAGAAAGAGAGAGAGAGATTGCTCCAGTGATTAGCCTTTCCCCATCTCTCTTCCTCTTTTTGGACCTGACTATTCCCTGAAACACACTAATACTGCAATTCTCAATTAATATGATTAATTAATACTGCAATTCTCAATTAATATGCAATTCTCAATTAACCCTATGATAGTCTTTAATATTCATGTTGAAGGTAAAGACACATCTCTCACTTTAAACCAAAACCAAGCAATGATCAAGCACACAAAGAAGGCATGGCAAAAGACAAAATAGGCCCAAAGCTGTGTTTCTTGTGCCAAATGGGTAGCCAAGTTGTAAATGCAAAGGGAAAATTTTTGTAGGAAATTAAAGGTGCTATTCCAGTAAGGACACACTTAATAATAAAGTGAAATAGCCTTGTTGCTGTTACAGAGAGAGATCTAGGTTCTGGATAGAACACCAAGCCAGCCACAACAGACCCTTCAATGAACACCTAATGCAGATCAAGTGTCTTCAATTGAGTAGAAGGAAAGGAACAGGGAGAGAGATAGAGGAGTGGAGGGAAGGGGAAATATTAGGGACTGAATTAGAACAAAGTATATTCCTGCTTTTATAAGTATGTCAAAATGAACTCTAATGTATAACTAAAAAGAACCAATAAAAAGAAAAGAAATCGAAGGCAATGGTTACTTACCATTCTGAAAATCCTAGGGTTCTTAAATATGGAATCTACTGTGCCTCTGTTCTATAAGAGAACAACAAAACCTAGAGGACAGCACATCTCTTTTCCCTGTCTGCTCATACAACATCCATTCTGCATCCCATGGATCAAGGAGTGGTCTTGACCTTCAAGTCATTTTATTTAAGAAATGCATATTGGGGCATAGCTGACATAGATAGTGATTCCTTCCTCTTGTGAATCTGAACAAACTAACTGAAAGTCATCTAAAAACAATTCACCATTCTAGATGTCATTAAGAACATTTGTGATTTATGGGAGAAGGTCAACATATTAACAACAACAGGAGTTTGGAAGTAGTTGATGGCAACCCTTATGGACATCCTTGAGGGGTTCAAGATTCCAGTGGAGAAAATAACTACAGGTATATCGTAGAAATACCAACAAGATGAGAATAAAGCCTAAAGAGGAGACTGAATTTCAATGATCTCATAATGAAACTTAAATGGATCAAAAGTTGCTTCCTAGGATCAGCAAGAAAAGTCATTTCCTGAGATGCAATCCATACCTGGGGAACATGTTGTGGACATTTTTGAACTGCCAACAATATGCTTAGAATATTGCAAAAACTTAGTTGATAAGGCAGTGGCAGGGTTTGAGAAGATGGATTCTAGTTTTGAAACAACTTCTACTGTGAGAAAGTGCTATAAAAAGCATCACATGCCACAGAGAAATCCTTTGTGAAAAGTCAATCAATGTGGCAAACTCTCTTGTGATATTTTTTCGAGAAACTTTCTTGTGGTATTATTTCAAGAAATGACCACCAAGGCTCAGTGCTACAGCACTTGCCTGGCATGCATGAGGCCTTGGGTGCATGGCCCCAGCACCACAAAAAAGAGAAAGGAATTACAACAGTTATCCAAATCTTCAGTAGCCATCTCTTGAAATAGTCAGCAGACATCCACATTGACATAAACCCTCTATTGGCAAACAATAGGATTCACTGAAGGTTCAGATGATCATTAGGCTTTTTTAATAATAAAGTATCTTGAAATTGGAATATATATAATATATATTTTAAAGACATAATGCCATTCTACACTTAATAGACTACCTTATAATGAAAATATAACTTTTATATATACTAGGGAATATGCACAAAAAACCCATGTGACTTAATTTATTGTAATGGTCTGGAACCAAACCCTCACTATCTCAGAATTGTGCCTGTGCTTTTACTATCTTTGGTTTGATTTTTATACCCATTTCTCCTGTTTTACTGTAAATTCCCCAATGACCAAAAAAAATAAGTTATCAGCTTCTAGATCCTGAGTGTTACAAAATAAAAATTGTGAACATCATGTAATTATATAATTAACAGTATATGAATCATGTTGTTAAAGTCTATTAATAGGAAATACCAGAATTAAAACTCTTAATTCCAAAAAAGTGAAGATTTATTATATAAAATGTCCATATATATAAAATGTGATATTATGTCAAATTACCTTCATGTAGATTCACAAGCCACATAAAATGTGAAAATATTATACCAAATTACTTACCAACCTAATGTATTTTTTGATTATAAACATACATTCCAGAAAATTATATAATAAATCTAACCATGTTAACACTATTGCCACTGAATAAAGTTCCTATATTTTAAGGAGAAAAAATAAATGTACAAGTGAATTCTTGTACAGGCACATGTATAAACATAACTGGACAGTTGGCACAGCTACCCGCATTATTATCTATTTCTAGTCTTCTTTGAGATGTCCTAGATAGTATAGCAGAGTAGGACCCTAAAATTTAGAAAAGATCTTAGTTAGATGCATAGAACCCAGATTTCCTACAGACTACAATAAAATGCTCTTAGAACAGCTGAATACTTGCTACAAATGACTGCTCCATATTTGTGGAGTTCATAATAATATAATGCTCAATCATTTGTATTTTCAATCTTATCTATTTTGTGAACGTCATATTCAGAGAACTGCATTTATTACATTATTCCTGTAATAGCATGCTCTCTTCCACAGTACCTTTCATTCTTTTATAAGTGCATTATGGTTATGCATAATATTGGGGTTCATTTCGATATAATCATACCAGCATTGAATATAATTTGCTCCAATTCAGTCCCTAGAGGACCTTTCATTTTTTAATACCCAATTCCATAGGTAGCTGACCACATGAATTTAATACATGTTCGGATCCATCTCCCATATACTTAGAGTGCATAAGAATATTCCAGGAACTACTACATGTATGAGAATATAAAGTAAGTTCTTAAAAAAAACTTTATATAATTTCTTCAAATGGCTTCTATAATGAGGGGCTCCGTCAAATATTTTCATTTTACAAACAATTTAAATTTATAGGAGAGATTAGCTTCTATCTTAATCATCTTAGCTACAGATGATTATGGCAATACTATGAATATATTGGTAGAAATGATAGGGTAAATGAATCTTATATGGATTTAGACTTGATTGTTTAAGGTGTATCATCTCACAAGTTTAAATGTTGAATGTTATGGGACAGAAAAAAAAGCCTTTGTGTTGAACTTCATGTTAAGTTTAAAACTTTAAGAATACCAGTAAAGTAGAGAAAGTAGCAAAATACCAGTAAAGTAAAGGAGTGGAGGGAAACGGGAAGTACCAGGGGCTGAATTAGAGGAAAATGTATCCCACGTACACATGGTTATAACAAATGAACCCCAATATTATATATAACTGTAACACAGTAATGAAAAAATTAAAAATATAAGATATGTAGATATATGCAGACCTAAATATATAAGGTAAAATATGGAGTTAACAGGAAAAAAGTAAATAAATTTATGACCATGGGATGTTAAAGTTTTCTTAAATATGATTAATAAAACTTCATACTTTCCAAAATAAAAACTTGAAGATTTAACTAAACTAAAATTACTTTTATTTATATTCAAAGAAGAGCATGAGAGAAATTTTAGCAGAAGGGAAATGGTATTTGCAACACTTGTAAATAATATTCATTTTTTGTACACAAGGAAGTGCAGCAATAAGATAAAATAATTTAGAAATGAAAAAAAGATAGGAAAAGACAGTTCACTGAATGGGAAATTTCAATAACTAACCATTTATTATGAGATATTCAATTTTAGTAGTAACTAGAAAAGTACAAATTAATAAAACACTTTGTAAACATTAGGTTAACTAATATGAAAAAGTTAAATAACGTCACTTATTATGGAAGTTTGTGGGAAAATGAGAACCTCATGCACTACTTTTAGGGATATAAATTGATGTGTCCATACCAGTGAACAGTCCTTCAATTGCTAGCAAAGTTAGATTTATATGTATTTTTTTTGTACTGGGTATTGAATCCAGGTTCAGTTTACCACTAACTTACATCCCAGCTTTACTTATTCATTTATTTTTATTTTTGTGAAAGGGTCTCTGTAAGTTGGTTAGGGTCTCACTAAGTTGTTGACGCTGGCCTTCAATTTAGACTCTCCTGCCTCAGCCTCTTGAGTTTGTTGGGATTACACTGTGCCTGGAAAATTTACATATGTCTTAAGACACATTCATCCAGCACTGGGTATAAGCCAAAGAGAAAACTTCTTTTTTATGATGACAAAATACACCTAGTGTAATAAGCCAATCCCAAATCATCAAAGGCCGAATGTTCTCTCTGATGTGAGGATGTTAACACACAATAAGGGGCCAAGAGAATAATAGAAGTTCATTGGACTAGACAAGGGGGAATGAAGAGAAGGGAGGGAGATGGGAACAGAAAAGGCAGTGGAATGAATCAGACATAGCTTTCTTATGTTCATATATGAATACACAAGCAGTGTAACTCCATATCATGTTCAACCACAAGAATGGGAAGTTACACTCTATGTATGTATGATGTATCAAAATGCATTCTACTGTCATTTATAACTAAAAAGAACAAATTAAAAAAAGAAAAACAAATACACTCAGCATAGAGTTTAGCATTTTAAAGTGTACAATTTAGCAGCACTGAGTGCACAGACTTCCCCTTGAGCAGCCATCACCACGATTCATCTACTACTGAAAAGTATTCACCTTCATCCTCCCAGCAAAAATTCTGTATCTATCAACACCCCATTTTCCTCCTCTCTGATTGCTAACAACCACCACTGTGTTTTCTGTTTATGTGGATTTGGCGGTTCAAAATACATCACATATATGGAATCACAGGGTTCCTCTGAGAATGGCTTATCCCACTTAGCAGGATGTCTTCAGCGTTGGGCCGGGTTGCAGCATGTGTCAGAACTTCCTATTTAAGTTTGACTGATATTCCATGTGTATGTGTGTAAAATTTTGCTTATTTATCATATGTTTGTGGAAATGGGTTGTTTCAGCTTCTTAGCTATTATAATTAATGCTGATATAAATGTTGGGTTTAAACATTTGTTCAAGTTCTTACTTTCATATCTTTTCAGAAATAGAGTCAGAATTGGACTCCATGGACTATATTCTGCTTAATATTTTGAGAAACCACCAAATAGTTTTCCACAGTAGGTGCTTTTTAAAGTTCCATAAGCAATTTCTTCAAATTGTTCTACCTTCTCCCAAACATTTATTATTTCCCATTTTTTTGTTTTGCTTTATTTTATAATAATTTTCATCCTAAAAGGTGTGAAGTTGTATTTCACAGTGGATTTGATTTTGATTTTCATTATCCATTCGTTTATAAAACTCTTCTTTCTCCATTAAATGGTTTTTAAATATTTTTGAAAAGTATTTGACCAAATATCTCAGGGTTTATTTATGTTATTTCTACTCCATTTGGTTAATCTATGTGGTCTGCCTTCATGCCAGTACCACAGTGTTTATTACCAAAGTTTTGTTGTAAGTTTTGAAATCAGAAAACGTGAGTCCTCCAACTTTCTTTTTCCTTTTTCAAGATTGTTTTGACTACTTGCAGGCTCTTGAGATTCCATAAGAATTGTAGAACAAATAATAAAGTAACTCTTACAATAACTGATATGAAAATAAATCAAATGTGATCACCATAGCACTCCATAATAAAAAATGATTATTGGCAACCTCAATGACTATCATAGGAGTTCGGGTGAGTTGATACCTCAGACACATAGTATATGTAAGAAGCAATCAATACAATATATAACTGGAAATATGGCTAGATCTTAAAACTATCTTTTGAGTTGAAAAGTAAAAACAGTACTCTCTTTGTCTCCGTCCTTACTCTCTAGTTCTATACATAAAACATATTTTATTGAGTATCAGCTCAATTCTATATAGAGAGATATTTATCTTATGTCTATCTTTATCTATCCATATATGGAAAGAGAGAGAGAGAGAATGGGGAACACAAGAAAACTAACAAAATAAAATAAAGTGAGACATCTGGAGGTATAAGAAGGCACAAATAAAAATGAAGAATGAATTAAAATATTTCTTCACGTTAGATAAATGAGTACTTAAGACTTGGCATCAAAAGTAAAAAAAAAAAAATCTGTTTAAAACAACTTTATGGGAAGCAAATCACTGTCCTGAAAACTTTTGTTAGATGTTTTAAAATGTGGCCCCTGTATTGCCAAATACCTAATGTCATAAGTGCAATGGCAGAGTTAGAACATTTTTTCATCAATTATAAGACTGGAGATCATAGAATTGCTGCTATATTTTTTCTATTACCAAGTAGTTGTCACTTTCAGATTTTGGCATTTAGATAATTGGAGTTATTTAGTAATTACAATGGTAAAGCAATTTTTCTAACACAACTTTTGGGTCATTTTATAATATAATATATATATATATATAATGTACATTATAAACCATATAATGTATAATGCACATATATATTCAACTCTAAAAAATTAAACCCTAGAAATTATATATATTTTCAAAATATAATGGTTTCTTGGTAAATCAATTCAAGCTAAAGTTATTTCAGTTGAATCTGAAATGGCCTTGAATAACAGGTATCATGAGATATTTTTTAATTGATACCATAATGAAATACACTTAGTCTGCCACTGTTTCATCAGACCCATTAGAAAGAATGAAGTATGAAAGTGACTGAAAGTCTACAGTATTGGTCTCAGAGTTGAGATGAGACACCCTCATAAAAGACTTGGCTGTTGGCATTGCTATTTCACAGGTGAGAAAACTGAGGTTCATTGGTGCTGAGACCCTTTCCCTAAGATCTCATTTAGGAAGGAGAGTATCTAAGATTTACATTTAGCTCTGTCTGAGTACTTCAAAACCCATGCTTCACCCACTAAAACTTTTTAGAGAAGACTTTTGCTCTGCAGTGTCAGATATTAAATATTTTAATCTGTGCAGTCCAGATTGTCTCTGTTGCAACTACGCAATGCTATCATTATTGGGCAAAAGAAGTCTGAGACAACAGGTAAATAAATAAGTATGACTGTGTTCCATTACATCGTTATTTATGAATGTGATTTGAATTTCATAATGTTCATGTCATGAAATATTATTTCCACAGGTTTTTTCAACCATTTGAAATATAGCAAATATTATTTGCAAGCTGTATAAAAACAGGTGGCAGGTGATATTTGTTTCTCGTGCCATAATTTTTCAACCTCTATATAAAACTATGCTAAATGAGGCAGTCAGAAAGGGGATGGAGTTTTTATTCCAACAGTGAGATGATAGAATGAGATAATTTAATCTTAAGAATGTAGTGAAGATTTTATGGCATCAAATAAGTACCTAGCAGACAGACAGAATGCAGAAGCAGAATTCAAGGTAAGAGTCAGTAAAAGTGCACGTTCATTTGTGAGCATTTCCACATGGTTGAGGCACAAGCTGAGATAGTGGTTGAACGTGTGATTTTAGAAAGAGGCAGAGTCAGGTGGTAGAAATAGACAAAACATCAAGACAAAGTGACATGTTATTGAGAAAAGGGATGTCAATAACAAGGATAGAATCCAAGATGTACCAAGTCATGGGAGATAGGGAAGGAACAGTGGTAATAACAAATCCAGGAAAGCAACGAAAAATCTATGGCTCCATGGGCAAGTTGGTAGTTTACCAGTGACTTTCAAAAAAATAGTAACTGTGGAAAACTTAGTGTAAGAGGAAGGTTACAGGGGTTCCCAGGTAGGCAGGAATACAAGATGTAACATTCCATTAGAAATGAACTTTCTGAAGTTAGACATCATTAAGGTATCTAAAATTGAGTGCTAAATCAATGCACATTTCATTGAAAACTTTGTACTTCAAAAATAAGTATTGACAGAAATAAGTAATTGAGAGACAATGGTGCTTATACACTGACCTGAAATCTCTGCAATGTTTTAGAAACTGCTAGGGTTGGGTTGTGATATTTGGGGTTATTATAAACTCTTTATTATTTGGTACAATTTTTATTACATGAAACTTTACTTCATTGTACATTGTATATTATATATTCATTGCACATAGCACATTAATATATATGACATGACTATTTCTTGGAAATTGTGGTGAAGCTATAACTCTTATAATAAGTGACTTGGTTCATGTTCTAGCCCTTATTGTCTCTATGGACAAGAGATGCAGTTGGATAAAAAGTAGCTTCCACACTGTATCTTCATGGAAAGATAATATAGGTAGACTGAAAAAAATGAAGGTAGAAATAGAATTTCTCCACAATAGAGAGTGTTCTTCAGTGTAAATATAACCCATGAATCATGAAGTACACATTGAAAAAATATTAACTTAGGAGATATTACAGAGGTTTGGGAAGGATTAGCAGAATGCACCAAAAAATGTTAGCAAAGTGAGAGACTGCTAGTGAAGACTGAAGGGGCTGGTGGACAAAATTGTTTCCAGAATTTAGTGAGAATTCAGATTATGAAGGAAGTTCAAGGCCCAGAAGCTTCTTCATGGAAAAACATAGCTGCATCTACAAACAGGCTTCCTGGGGGGAAAAAAATATCTCTCATCTGAGATTTAATAGTTCTTAGGCATTTAACAAAAGCAACATCTTTGCCTTTAAAAACGTTAGTTAATACTGCAATTTCAGATAGTTGAAAATAGTTTAGCCTGGTGGTTGAGTTCATTTGATTAGAGTTCATTCAAACGTATTATAGTAAATATGCATTCAGCTTAGTATTTTCTCCTGGGAATACTAAAATACATCACGGATTTATTATTTCATAAAAATTGTCATGCTTCATTCTATAGTGCTCAATGACAAAAATTCTCTGCCATCTGTACCATATATTTATAGCCAATTTTAATACCTTAATTAATTCAATTTAAAAATATTAACACTGGCATTTTGATCTATTGTTTGGAAAAGAAAAATAGATCTGCACTCTATTAAACAAGTTTGCATTTGTTTTTGTTTTTGTTTTTGTTTTGTTGTTATTGTTGTTTTTATACATTGTCTCCATTAAATACCTTGGAAAGATCAATTTATCAAGTTACCAATGGCCTTTCTATAAAAATTTGGTATTTTGCTTGCTACATGGGTATAGAATTCTTGGTATTTGATGTCTCAAATCAGTTTATAAGGAATGAAATAATCTTCTAACAAACAGAATTCAAAAGAGAGAAAGAGGGAACAAAAAAAGACAATGGTAGCTTTAGGAAATATGTGATATCTGAGTTCAGGGTTGAAAAAAATGAAATCCTTTGGATATGCAGAATGACAGGTTATTTCCCGATTACAGGGGACAGAGAGGATGCCTCCCCCAAACTATGATAAGTAGAAATAAGCTGGTCCTGGGTACAACCAATATCACTGTAAATGGAAATAAACCTTCAGTGATGCAGTCCTCAGGATGGATTACTCTCTGGGGAAATACTTTTCTCTCTACCAGATACTATAATAATGGGCAAAGTGACAATATCAAACTTTTAATAATGCTGAGTAAGCACTTTGCCCTGATAGGTTATAACTGCGAAATTTACAGCAAATCATAAAACACAGTGTGATCATCTCCCCAATAAATCCCTTCTAAACCTTTTGAACTCGACACATTTTTATCCAGTTTGGAACAGCAATAGCATGTTTTATTCTCCTGGAGTCTTGAGAGAAATGGAATAAAGGATTTTATATGAAAACAATGAAGATGGAAATTCTTCCAAAAATTAGGTGTCACTAGTAAGTTCTTCAGTTACTCAAAAGAGGTCTGATGGCTGAAGAAAAAAAAACAAACAAAAAAGAACATAATAAAAGTTTGAAAAAGGTGTACATCACAGTCATGGTTAAATGACATTTATTCCTTGATAGCAAGATAACTTATTTTCTTACCAATGTGGAGGCAAGGTTTTTGAAATGCTAGAAAAAAAAATAGTTACTCAGTTCTTATTAGTTCTAATTTGTATTATTTTGTTTTTACTTACTATTTTAATAAATTCATCTTTTTTTTTTCTTTTTTGGGTGGGGCAACAACGAGGACCCAGCATCATGTTATGGTTTAGATATGAGGTGTCCTCCCAAAGCTCTTGTGTGAGACAATGCAAGAACATCCAGAGGAGAAATGGTCACATTGTCATAGTTGTAACCTATTCAGTGGATGAATCTGTGGATTAACTGGATGGTAACTATAGGGAGGTAAGTTATAGCTGGAGGAGGTAAGTCATTAGAGGCATCCTGTTGGGGTATATATTTTGTCCCTGATGAGTGGATCTCTCCTCTCTCTCTCTCTCTCTCTCTCTCTCCCACCCCCCCCCCACTCTGCTTTCTGGTTGCCGTTTCCTTAGCTGCTTTCCCACCACACCCTTCCACCTTGGGGTTCTGCTTCACCTTGGTCCCCAACTATGGAGTTGGCTAAACATGCACTGAATATCTGAAGTCCTGATCCAAAATAATGTTTCCTCCTCTACGCTGTTCTTATATGATCTTGTCACAGTAGTAAAGTTGACTAAAACACACGATGCAGTGCCTATATGAGGCAGATTCTGAACACTCACTCTACCCCTGTAGCTCCCTTCTGTTGTGGATGTATCATTGGTCAACTTGTTTTTTGCCCAGACCTGACTTTCTACCCATGGAAAATTGTTATTCTCAAGAGCACTAACCAATAAATCTCATGAGTACAAGTTTCAGGTTTAGGCTATATCATAGAGAAACTAACCTAAGGCAAGTTGATCTGTGACCCAGTACAATCCTACTAAAATCCTCAATTTTTTTCATTTAAGTTGATTCTAAGAATTTGTATAAAAATGCATAATATCTAGAATAGCCAATTTGGTGAAGAAAAATTTGGAAAACTCATAATACCTAACTTCAAGTGTCACTCCAAAAGCCAGAGTAATCAAGATAAGAAAATACTGATAGGATAGACAGGAATATCAATTGAACAGAATTGAGAGACTGGAAACAGAATACACACAGAGCCAATTGATTTTTGACCAAAGCAGTTCAAAGGAAAAAAATAAATGTCATTTTAACAAAGGGTTTAGATTCAAAGGATAGATTTGCAGAAATGTCAAATACACATTCCGCAAAAGGATCACTGGGAGTAGTAATAAGTGGGGCTACTACTGCTTCTATCCTTTGGTCGATGAGCCTGTGCATTCTACTTATTTGGGAAACATCATCACACAATGCCCTTTGAAATAGGGAACATACTGCATCCTGGTTGTAGAGTATGCCGTTCCTAGAGCACAAGATCTCTAGGTGGGAACTTCAGATGTGCCTTCAAAAGACTAGTCCACCACTCTGTCAGTAGATCTATACTTCTGTGGAGCATTGCAAAGGACAGGACCCCAGGAGTCCACTGCCTCACTGCCTTAACTCTTGTGAAGGCCAACCTCCAAGACAATGCCCAGTAGTTTGTTTTATTAGAGCATTATATTTATACATAATATCAGGGTTCATTTTGACATAAATATATAAGCATGAAATATAATTTACTTCTTTTAGACTCCAGTACTTCCCCCTCTTCCTCCCTTTGTTTCCATTCCTCTACTCTATGGGTCTTCCTTCTTTTTATTTGTAGTTTTTTAAATTAGTGCTTTATTGCTTTTTATTCCCATTTATCCATGCTCTTGTTGCATATTCCTCTCACATTAAATAGGATTAACCTGGAACCTGATAAGAGAAGGTGGAAATGATATTGCATGAATTCCATAGCTAGGACACAAGACCTGCTCCTCATATCTTGTTCCCTATTAGATAATTTTCTCTGGGAAAAAAAGCCAGTTGCAAAGTCCTAAATACTCATGCAGCCCTATCCAGAGTCCATGTGGTATGGCATTGAGACCCCTACAAACAATCAGCATTGCCCTGCCAAGTATATGAGTAAGATATCTTGGAAACGCACCTTCCAGATATCATCAGTCCTTCAAATGCTGTAGCCCTGGCTAACATGTCGAATACAAGCTTAGTTGGCAGAGCCAGTCAGTTAAGCCCCTCCTATTTTTCTGACCCAAAGAAACTGTGTTAAGAAAATAAATATTGACTGTCAAAAACCACTGAGTTCACGAACATTCTTATATAGCAACGGACAACTAATATAGCTCAAAATTAGAACCCTTTGTCTAGTGCAATTACACATGCAATCCATATATGAACTATACCCTCAGTAAATCCTCAGAAAATGGTGTTTTATGAGACCCTGTAAGGAGAAATGAAAACCCCAATCCCAGAATATGTGATATTTCCAATCAAGAGGAATCACTGTCCTTCCCAAAGTAATTAAATGATCATCTGTTATGGTTTAGATATGAAGTGTCCCACAAAAGCTCATGTGTGAGACAATTCAAGAAGGTTCAGAGGAGAAATGGGCTATGAGAGCGTTAACCCAATCAAAGTATTAATCCCTGATGGGATTAACTGATCCCTGGTGGGGATTGATTAAGTGGAAACTGAAGGCAGATAGGGTGTGGCTGGATGATGTGGGTCATCAGAAAGATGACTTTGGGGTATATATTTTATATCTGGCAAGTGGAGTCTCTTTCTTCTTCTGATCATCATAGGAGCCACTTCCCTCTGCCACATTCTTTTGCCATGATGTTCAGCCTCAACCCAAGCCTCAAGAAATGGAGCCAGCTGTCTGTGAACGGAACATCTGAAAACATGAGCCCCCAAATAAACTTTTTCTCCTTGAAAATTGTTCTGATCAGGCCTTTCCATCGCAGCAGAAAAAAAAAAAGTTGATTAAAACAGAAATTGATAATGAGAACTGGGGTCAATGCTATGACTAACCTCACTATGTAGTTCAAATGCTTTGGAGCTTTTTGGAATTGATGGGAGGAATTTTGAGATGCTTAGCAGTGCAAGCTGGAAATTCTTTAGATCATTGTAAGTAGAGCTTAATGGCAGATTCTGATGGGATCTCAGAAGACTAGAATACAATAGGACCATGGACAGTGAAGACAGGGTTCTAGAGGGCTCAGAGAAGGATGACTCTATTGGAATTTGGAGCAGAAGCCATTTGTGTTATATTCTGGCTGAGAAGTTTTTGCATTTTGCCCATCTCCTGAGACTTTCTGTGAGGCTGATTTTAAAAGTAAGGAACTTCTTAATCTGGCAGAAGAAATTTCTAGATAGCATAGCATTCAGGTGGTGCCATGGATATTGCTGGCAGCTTTTAGCCAAATTTATTGTGATTATCAGGAGCAGAAAGCAGAGAAGAAATATTTAATTTAATAAACTTGGACTTGAAAATTGGGAGAAAAACTGGGGCTAAGGAAGTCCAAGTTGTTAAAGACATCACCTTCTCTAAAGAAATCCTAAAGATTTTTCCTGGACACTCTAAGAAAGATGGCTTGAGAGAATCTCAGGAATTGGCAAGACCACACCCATCTCAGACCCAAGAAAGCAAAAGTAAAATTTTTCTTGAGGTGAGACCAGTGGGGCATCCTTCTTGCTCAAGGAGACCTAGGAAGTTGTCCCAATGTGTTCAGCTACCCAGGCCCTCAGAGGCCGCTGTAGCCAGGGTCACTGGAGGCTTGGCTACTGTTCAAAATGTTGGCAGGTCTTGGCATCAACCACGTGGTGCTGCAGGAACGCAAGATGCCCTCGTTACAGGTTCATGGAAGCTTCCACCAAGATTTCAAAGGAATGACTGGGAGGCCAGGCAAAATGCAGCAGGATTGGAGCACCTTTGAGTACCTCCTGAGAAGGTGATATATAGAAATGTGAGGAGGAAACGAAAGCTGTCGTAGAGAGTCCCAAGATTAAGAAATCCAGTACTGTGGAATGTCTTCTGAGGAAGTTGCAGGAATTGAGCTGAGACAAGCCAACAGAAAGGCCACTTGGGCTGTCAGCAACAAGGCCATGGGGCAGAGCTCCACAGGACCTTTGGACAGGACATCACCATGACATGTGCCCCAGATGCCAGTCACAAAGCTACAGGACTTGTTAGCCCAGCTGGATTTTCGTCTTTCTTTGGTGAGCTTTCCCTCAGTCTCAATTTGGACTTGAATTTTTGGGCAATCTTGAACTGTTGAGACTATGGGGACTCTTGGAAATTAATTAAATGTACTATGAGATGAGCATGAGCTTTCTCAGACCAGGGGTGAAATATTATGGCTTAGATATTAGGTGTTTCCCAAAAGCTCATTATTGAGACAATGCAAGAAATTTTAGAGGAGAAATGATTGAGTTATGAGAGCCTTAACGCAATCAGTGAATTAATCCCCTGATAGGATTAACTGGATGGGGCTGAAGGTGGGTAGGGTGTGGCTGGAGGAGGTGGGTCATCAGGTAGTGTCTTTGATGTATATTTTGTCTCTGGCAAGTAGAGTCTCTCTCTGCCTTCTGATCATTAGTGAGCCCTACCCTCTGCCACAGTCTTCTTCCATGATGTTCAGCCTCACGTTGAGCCCCGAGGATTAGAGCCAGCTGTCTGTGATCTGAAACCATGAGCACCCAAATAAACATTTTCTCCTCTACAATTGTTCTGGTCAGGTGTTTAAGTCATAGCAGCAAAAAAACGGTGATGAAAACACCATCTGCTAAAGGGTGGTACCGTACTGGGAATTACAGAGGTTTCTGTTATGGGAAATTATACGTCTGGCAGCAGCAAAAACTAACTAAGCCTTGGCCCTCAGGACACTTGGCTATATGTACAGCATTCATTCCTGCTGTCAGGGCCACCCCTTGCATGTGCTCACTGAACCAGCCCTGAAATGACCAATGAATGAAGCTGGCTGAGGTAAGACGTAAAGCATCTATCCATGTACTTGCCTTCCACATCTCCTGTCCCTAATCTTACAGTCCTAACCTTGATAGTCAGACAAACTCTGTGCAATTCCACAGGAGCGTACATTCCAATCTCAGGCTGCTGTCCTTTCAGTCCTCATGGATGATCAAGTGCACTTACGTGAAACTCTGCATATTAGGAGAATTTCCCCTCACACTATCTTTCAGGGTCACTCTGATTGGGGCTATTATGTAGTATCAGTCGCCCATATGCTGTCTTGATATCAGGAATTCCCTTTTACTCATAACCCAATAGGCATGCCGATAATTGATTTTGGATGTGTTTTGTGTGCTGTAGACAGTATAGCCTGATCCCAGTATCTTAGGTGTTTAGAGATATTTATTGTTATTTTCCTATGGAGGTTGTCTTAATAGGATGTTTGCCTAATAGATACATCAGAATCTGGTGAATCTCATAATTCAACAGGAAGGGCTGATTATGCTGCGGCTTCAAACTCCTACAGGGGACTCTTTTGTCTTGGGCCCTACTCAAAGCTGGCAGTCTTCCTTTCACTTAGAGATGGAACAGTAGTTATTTCCAAGAGTGTAGTATAATGTCCCTTAATTTAAAGAAATTTAGTTTTTGTAATTCCTCTTTCGTGATGTCAAATGAAAAGTATAACTCTACTTTGGAAGTGATGTCCCAGACTATCCCATACCACTGGGTCCCTAAAAAAATTAAATGTGACATACTCTTAAATCCAGAGATTATTTTCTATCATAAAGATGGTGCATGTCCTATCAAAGGTCTAATGCACACTGAAACTTATTGCTCATTCAGTCAGTGTGGCCTGATATATTTTTGTAGTGGACTAATGTGATATTCACAGAAGTGTCTGGACATAACAGATATCATTGCACTGCTTTAACTCATATTATAGCCCAGTATATGATTCATCCTAGTATACTCAGCATATTCATTTGAAAGGCATGTACATTGACAATCATTTGGTTTAATGTTACATATGCAAACTTTAATCAAATTATACGACTGCATTTTCAATTCTTACATATTACTATCAGTCTTGTTGTTGATATTTTTTGAGTAGGTGTTCTATTTATTCCCAAAAATGGAGTGTTAAGATCTATGATTATGAATGTGAATTTGTCTATTTTTTCCCTTTAGTTTTGTCCATGTTTTCTTAAGATATATTTTGTAGCTCTGTTATTAAGCTCACTGACATTTCATATTTGTTACCTTCTTGAAGATTAATCATTTTATGACTCTGAAAACTTCCTACTTATCTCTTAGAATATTCTAAGTCAATTATATCTGAAATTAAAATAAGCATATTGTATCCCTTTTGCTTAATATTTGTTTAGTGTATATTTTCAAACTTTTACATGCAACAGAGGTGCATCCATTGAAAGTGCTAACACTGGAGCCAATAAAATATTTGAGTTTTTCTCTCTTATTCATTTTGACCTCTATCTTTTAATTGGACTGCTTCATCTATTTACCATTAATGTCATTATTCATATAATGTGGCTTAATTTAACTGTGATACTATTTACAGATTTCTCTTTCTCTTTTCCTGACTTCTTTGACATTAAATATATGTAATTATACAGTTCTTTAAAGATCTTGAATTTTATTTCTTTGTATTAACTTTTGCTTTTCCAAGGATGATGATAAGCATCTTAACAAGTTTGCCTAGATACACTATTGCACAGTAGCAATAGTGTGCAAGTAAAATGTTAGAATGATGGTGAAATTCATTTATCATATTTTATATCTATTTTCAGATATCTTCTTATAAAATACATACTTACTTATATATCCTATAATACATATTATAGTTTTTGCTTTAGTCCCTTCTTTTTTAAAAAAAATATAAGACAAATATTAACACTTTGGTAATTTCCCAAACTCTTCATTCTTTGTCTAGAAAATCAGTTTTTGTTTGCCATCATTTCTCTTCAATCTCAAAACTTCAACAATTTTTGAAACACAAGTGGGCTAGGAACAATTTTTATCAGCTATAATTTTCCTGAAATGTCTTTATTTCTCTCCAATTTTAAAAGATTTTTTTTCAATCTTTTAAAAAGTTTTAAATATTTGTTCATAAGATTTTAGATTGATGTATTAAATTCAGAAAGTTAAAGATATTGATTTATTGTCTTTTGTTTGTTCTTTTTAGGTTTACGTGATAGTAGACTATATTTTGCCATATTATACATATAAGGTGTAGAACTTATTCTAATTAGAATCCCATTTTTGCAGGTGTACATGATGAGGAGTTTCACTGGTGGTATATTCATACATGAACATAGGAAAGTTCCATCTCATTAATTCTACTGTCTTTCCTATTCCCATCTTCCCTCCCTTTACTTACTCCCCATTGTCTAATCCAAAGAACACCTACTCTATTCTTTCCTCCCCTGCCTTATTGTGTGTTAGTATCCACATATCAGAGAAAACATTTGGCTTTTGGTGTTTGGTGATTGGCTTATTTCACTAAGCATGATAGCCTCCTATGTATATAGTAAGTCAAAAAAACTAAGAATGTAACCACCTTTTGACCAAGTTATCCTACTCTTTGTCATATGTTTAAAGGAATTAAAGTAACCATACTCCAATGATGCAGCCATATCAATGTTTACATCAACACAATTCACAATAGCTAAGCTAAGAAACCAACCTAGAAGCCCATGAACAGATGAATGGACAAAGGAATTGTGGTATATAGACACAATAGAATATTACTCAGCCAAAAAGAAGAATGACCTTATGACATTTGACAGTAAATGGATGGGTCTGTAGACTGTAAAAGAAGCCAATCCCAAAATTTTTTTGCTAAATTGTGGAATAATAAAGCAGGGGAGAGGAAGAAGGAAAGTTCAGTAGATTAGACAAAGGAGAAGAAAGGGAAGGGAGGGGGGATTGGAATAGGAAATTATTAGAATAAATCTAACATAATTTTCCTATGTAGACACATGAAAACACCTAAGTGAATCCCACCATCATGCCCACCCACAAGACTGGGGTCCTAAATAGAATAACCTATACTCCATGCTTGTTTAATTTTATCAAAATGGATTCTACAATCATGTACAATTAAGAACAAATAACAAAAAAGAATGGAAAAAAAATAGGTCAGCAATCTCCATAATATTGTTCCTCTGTGTCTAAATCACTGTCTGTCTTTAAGATTTGGCCTAATTTATACCAGTTTTATAAAGTATTTTGAATCTTTTGTCTGGCAATTAAATTGCTGACATGTTCTTTTGCTCCTACCAGGATTGGCTCATTTTTTTTGTTTGTTTTTTGTTTTTGTCTTCTTTGGGGCAGATCTAGCTCTGTTCAGAACTTGGCCTTAAAGAAGTTCTTTCTAACAGTAACAGATCCTCACTATAATACTGTGCCCTTCATGGGATCTATGTTGAATGCTTAAAGTGCTCAGTGAGGCCTTTCAATCTGGTTGGGCTGCAACACCAACATCTCTCAGAAATGCAGGACCTCAGTTCCCAGCACTGCTCAACCTCTGGTATCACATTTGATGTTTAGCCTCACAATGGAGGGATCTCTGACAGGCCTTGGGAAATCTCACCTGCACATGTGTAGCCTGGTCCCTGGATCCACAAATCCACAATGAATGACCACACATATTTCTAAAGTCAGTCTTTCTCTCTCTCTCTCTCTCTCTCTCTCTCTCTCTCTCTCTCTCTCTCTCTCTCTCCAAGCAGTCCACATCTCTAGTTTTTGTTCTCAGATCAGAAAAACATACTGCTTAGCTTTCCCCTCACTACCTTGTGGCCAGACAATATTCCTAGTTGTTTTGTTGTTTTAGTCAGCTTTTTCACTGCTCTGACTAAAAGATGATGTGATCTGAACAATTGTAGAGGAGGAAAAGTTTATTTAAGAGCTCATAGTTTCAGAGATCTCAGTCCGTAGACAGCAGGCTCCATTCCTCAGGGCTAGAGGTGAGGCAGAACATCATGGTAGAAGAATGTGGTAGAGGAAAGAGGCTCACATGATGATCAGAAACTCTACTGGCCAGATACAAAATTTATCCCCAAGTCCATGCCCTCAGGGATCCACCTCCTCCATACACACACCCTGCCTACTTTCATTTACCACTCAGTTAATCCCCATCAAGAGATTAATTCAGTGATTGGATTAAGACTCCTATAATCCAATCATTTCTTCTTCTTGTATTGTCTCACACATGAGCTTTTGGGGGACACTTCACATCCAAACTATAACACTTCTTATAATAGTTAATTCTCTACTTTTAAGAAATCGACATATCCTCCAAGCCTTATTTTCAATGCTACAAAACATTTCCTTTCTCCTACCATAAAGGCTCACCAACACACATTCAGATATAGTTGCTTCATACATTCTGAATACTTTCAGTTAGTGCTGAACCTTATGTATAATTTTGTTTCTGTTTAATATTCCTTAGTTAGAGCAAATTCCTTAAGGGAAGGCATACTCATAATGGTAAGAAGAAGGGAAATGAATTCAATTTTAAAGCTCCAGAGATATACTATTTTTTAGGCCTCATTTACATTTTCTTTAGAAATCAAAATTCCAAATTTATAGGACATGTAAAACCAAGGACTGTATTTACATATGCAGTTGTCATGAGGATAAAGTGTGATAATATATATGAATTAAATTTCAGACAATAAATGATCCATAAAAGTGCCAGTTATAGAATTGTGAATTTATATCATATTCTTTATCATCTGCATCCTAATGCCAGATAGGGTAAATTTTTATCATGAGATTTATTTGCTTATTTTAATGATGGCTACAATATATTTTTCTTTAGTATAATTAAAAACAGAATTTGCTGAACATAGTGGCTCATACATATAATCCCAGCTTTGTAGGAGACTGAGACAGGAAGATACAAATTTGAGGCCAGCCTGGGTAACAAACTTAGTGAAACTCTGTCTTAAAATAGAAAGGGCAGGGGCTGTAGTTCAATGTCAGAGTGTTTGCCTACCGTGTGTGAGGCCTTGGGTTCAATCCCAGCTCTACCAAAGAAAGAAAAAAGAAAGCCCAGGAAATTTATGACTCTGAAGAATAATAATTGCTTTTAGAATAAATTCCATTTTCCTTCTTACAATAAAAAATTGAACCTTGCCTGAAAGAATTTTTAAAAATATATATGGAATAAATGATGTCCCTGAACTAGTGAAGAATCCGTTTCTATACAACTCACATAAGAATGTTGAACAGTAGTGAAGGACATTTTATTTTGAATCTTAAGAGTCTTTTCTATCTTAAAAGTTTTTTCTCTGGTTCTTGTTAGTATAGTCCCCTCCCCCAATGCCTCCTAGGCATAAAAAAAACTACCATATATTATGCTTGTGATATCTGGGGGCTCATAGCACCCTAATTCCAGTGAAACTGGAAAACCTCAAACCAGCCCCAGTGTGAAAAGGGAATGAAAGTCCATGTTACAAGCAAATGTAATACCTTTCTAATGCATAAGAGAACAAGAGTAGTTCCTCTATTCCCTAGAGTTTCCCTTACACAGCATAAACCACACATTCACATACATACATACATACACACACACACACACACACACACACACTGAAAGTTCATATATTCCACTTCCAATATTAGTTCCTATATGTCTGAATTCATATGATGAGTTTTCATCCTAATGACAGAACAATAGAACAGAGCTCAATTGGAGAAGAAAACTAGATACAATAAAATGTTATGCATGTGACAAAAGCATTTTGTAAAAGTAAATAAAGGATGTCTAACTGGTTTAGCAAACACACTGAACCCAGCAGGATACAGTCAGAAAACAATTTGATTTTCTACCACCAGTGCCTTCAAACATACTCTCTGAGATCTCCATTCCCTCTCCCGAGATGGTATCTTTGACAGATAAATTGCTTTTCTGTTAAGTTTTGGGTATTAGAAAAGTGTCATTCTTCAGGATTAAGAAGTCTAATATAACCCATATCGAGACTAATCTCTCATACAATTCAAACATTTTCCCTCCACCTCACTTCAAGATTGAGCAAATGCATAGAAACCAGAAAGGGTAGAAAAGGGATTAAGGTATTCTCTCTCTAATCAACAGAATTCTTAAGGGAGAGGAAAGGGATGTGGAGGAAGTGAGCAAAACCTTCTTGGTGTTGGTTAGAACCCTCTGGCGGCTGCTGAGTCAGAGGTCCAAATGGGGTGGCAATGTCACAGCTGTGTGTAGCAGGATTTTTGGAGACTCCTGACAGGTACTTGACTCTCCACCGTTCTTCATGAGTGATGCACCATTGAACTAATCTTATTCCAATGCCTGTTCTCCTCTCCTCCCCAATTGCTTTCACCTTAACATCTAGGGTCCTTTCCATATGACTCAGTTCCATCTACTGAGACTAAAGGAGAGCTCAGAAACACACACACCATAATACACACACCACACACACCATAATACACACACACACACACACACACATCCTTATCCTCCCCCTATCTCAAAAAGGAAAACCATTTTCAGTGCTTCTCTCTGTCCTTCCTCTCCTACCATCAGACATGCCAGGCAGCTGTAGCTGTAGTCTCTTTCAATGTTTTCAGATAGGGAGAAAGACTTCTTTTTTTAATAATTAATTTTTAGGTTTTTTAAGTGGACATAATATTTTTATTTTTATTTTTTATGGTGTTGAGGATGGAACCCAGTGCCTCATGCATGCTAGGCGAGCACTCTACCACTGAACCACAACTCCAGCCCAGGAAGACTTCTTATTTGCACCCTCAGGAGTTTTCTTGCACTTAGCTCTAGAAGAAGCAGTTTTAATAATCTAGTCAACTCTGTGAGCACATGACCACAGTATAAGCAGCTAGTCTTTGCTGTAGTGAACAGCCCTGTCTCTATTCATGTTTTTCTTTGGGCTCAATTACTTGACCCAAGATAAGAAAAAGCATTCCCCTTCACTAACGGAAGGGATATACACAAAAATCCATGTGTTTTATGGTTTATCTTCAAGTAGATCTCATTGTATACTCCTGTTTTCACTGTGTGTATGTAGAAGACAAATTTTTTTCCCATGATGTGAACTTGGTCTCCATTTGGTTAGCCTTAGGACCCATATCTAGCCATCTTGTTAAAATATAGTCACATTCTCAAACATTTTCTCAGTTTCTCATTATGTATATGTATATGCAAGTTACTTCTAACGTTTCTAGTTTGCTAGAATCAAAAATTTACTATAAACTTGATGATTCTTAAGTTTCAAGGTTATTTTTTTTACTTTAAAGTTCCTATACCTAATTTGCAAATTTGTAATTTTTTGTTCTTTTTCTTAAAGCTGTCCCTCAAATTCTGTAATACCTTAGTCTTCAAAACCTCGTTTTGCATATGTCTGTGAAAGTATATTTCTAAAGTGCTTACAACAAAAACTGAAATGATTTTGTTTGCTCAAGCATTAATATCAATCTTACATTAATGTCCCTACCACCAAGCCTCAGAATCTGTACCTGTTGAACTCTTTCTGGACTTTAGACATGATATAATATAACAAGCAATTATGAGACTTGAATATATAATAAAAAAGTTACTGATTTATCAACACATTAAGATCTCTTTGGGTTCAACTAAGGCTTCAGAGGTTTGATATGGCATCCCAAACAAGAAACTATTCCCACTCAATCATCTGATGCAGAATTAAACTGAATGTAGAGGTGTAGAATAAGAGATTGGTATGGAAGTTGTGTGACTGACATATCTGATACTGTAGGAATTCAATAAATATATTAACTAAATTTGGTGACATATAGGAGAACCATTGGGAAATTGATTACAATGTACCATTATGAGGAGATATGGATATAAATGTGTTGGATTTCGAATATCTGCCTAGTGTTTTAACACTGAGGAAATCGTGAACATGGACTATTACTGTGTGAACTTAATCACCCTTGCTGATTTCTGCATTCTTCCATATTTTTCAACTTTGCAGGTTCACTATGGCAGAGAAATTCAACCAGATGACAACATTTGGTAAGTATTGCACAGGTGCTGTTAAGATGGTATTCTTCCACTCTGGCTGCCTCTGAATTCATTCAGAGTCTACAAACCTGTCTCAAAACAGACTAAAAACCTGTCCTGGTCAATTAGCAACGCTGTCATAAGTGCTAGATTGTAAAGTGACGACATGCATGCTGTCTCTGCCATTCATGTCTGAGGACAAGCAGATGGGCTGACTGCCTGGTAAGAATTTTCCTCGCTGTGTTGTCCTACATGAGTGTGTCAAGATGTACTCTACAGTCTATCTCGGCATTTTTATGAATATGTTTGGTACAATACTCTGAAAGAAATACAAAATCTCCACGTTTTGTGCATTTTAAAACATATGCATGACTCATCAGCCCATCATTGGAAGCAATGATTGGAATGGAAATAACTGAATAGGGCTTTTTTCTTTCTCCATTTCTAATTCCTTTGCCTCCATGTATAAAATGTAAGATGATGTATTATTTATCAACAGCAGCGCGGTACTGCTGTGCAAATGTCACTCAATGAGATTGCCATACATATTCAGCTGAACATCAAAACGTTTTTATGTGGTTTACGATTATCCAACATTATGGAAATGTGAGTAACAAGAGCTAAGGCAAATAAGAAACCTTCTGTCCAATGGTGGAAAGGAGGGTAAACTTCCCCGTAACAAATGTACTAAAAAGACCCCCTGCTGTAACACAGGAACAGGTGGTGACCATCCAAGTTGCTGATGTATATCACAGCCAAACTCTGCAGAGGCCACCACCTCTCTTTCCAACATAAACTGTGCATGGTTTACATACCTGCTTTGTGGTATCAATGAGGGGCCATCTGAGAGACCAAAGAGAATGTGGCATTTTCCTTCTCCCAGCTAGTGGGATTCTTCTTTGCCTTGATTTATAACTTCCATGTCTAAAGCACTTGACAGGAATTTTTAAATAGTATATTTAAGACCTACTATGTTTCAGGTACTGGGCTCACTCTTTTATACATATCAATTAATTTAATCATGCATTTTCTCACTGAATATAAACTTTCAGAAGAAGAAACTATAGACCAGAAAACTGTCTATATCCACCCTGGAAGATAAAACCATTTCTTACCATGTTTTAGAAATTTGACCTATGTTTATAATAAATAGAAATTAAATAATATTCTATAATTTAGTCAGCTTTCACACTCAATATTCTCAAATTATTTTTTCTTATATTTTAAAAATAATTAGAAATGATGGCAGAGTCTGATTGAGCTCTTCTTCGTGTTGTACAAAGGTAGCAGAGCTTCAAGCAGTGAACATTCTCGGTGACTATCAGAGGATACAAACCCCAGAGACTCTATTTATCCTCACAGAAATTTATTAGCAAAAGTTTGTATTGTGCTGGGCATGTCCTTCTTCTACTTGTTGCCTTCCATTCTCAGGTGCTGACCTACCCACACACTTTGGTTCTAACCAGTCGTTATCTTTACGAATCCTCACCAGTCTCCATTTTCCAACTGTTTCTCAGTGAATCACTATTTCACAAAGAGGTAGCCACATATCTTTGGGATCCAATATGGCACTGGATGTGTATGCAACTACCTTTGTAAAGGAAACAGCAATATACTGCTTTAAAAAATGTTTTATATCTATTGAATATTTACTATGTGTTAATATTATTATAAGTCCCTTGCATATATAGTCATTTAATCCTGAAAACAACACTGGAATGCAGGTGTTAAGAAAACCTGCATTTCATAGCTGAGAACAGTGGTGCTTGTGAGGAATTCCAGGGACTCAGGAAGCTCATGCAGAGAGATCGCAAGTATCGTTGTTACACACATGAATTTGACTTAAAAAAAAAAGAAAGAAAAAAAAAAAGGACAGTCTGAACAACTTAATGAGACCCTGTCTTTAAATTTAAAAAATCAAAAGAACTACAGGTGTAACTCAGTGGTAGATTGCCCCTGGGTTCAATCCCCAGTATCAAAAATCAAACAAACAAACAAGAATTTCCAAAACTTTGTTTTACAAAGTAAAAGTTACCTGGCTAGTTCAACGTTTCAGATTTTAGTAAACCAGAAGATTAGGAAGTGTATCTGGGGATAAGCCCTGTGTGTTTCACCATTACCTCATCTAGCACATACCGCATAGCAAGTACCTTATCTGAATTATCTAATCAACCACCCATTTCCTGTGAGATCAGAACAATTACTAGCTCTGATATATCTGCATCATGCAGATGAAGACTCAGAGACACAGCTTTGATAGAAGTCCACAGTTATTCAGTAGCAGAGTGAGGTTTTAGACTGAGACTCGGATTCACTTCTGATCCTTTGCTCTCACCTTAACACCCTAGCATGCTAATCCCCTAGTGTGTGCTGTGTGTTACAAGGAAAACCCTCTGCCATAAGCTGAGCAGTATGTACTCGTGGGAAACGCTCATCATACTACAGGGTAATAAACATTTGGAATCAACCTGCAGCTGCAGGGAGCTCAACAGCTTGTTTTAAAAATATGCCTTCTAAATTTATATTGCAATTTCCTTTACAAAGGGAGTTACATACACATCCAGTGCCATATTGGAGCCTAATAATGTGCCTTCTAAATTTGTTTCTAAAAAGCAAAACAAAATAAAAACAAAAACTAGGTAATGTTTTAAAACTGTATACCATTTGACAAGAAATAAACAACAAGAAAAGGACTTTTAACTTGCAAGGATATTTGGTTCAATCTACACATATGTATGATCCTCACAGGAAAACAAAACAAAACAAAACCTTTAGTGGGAACAAGATGGAGACTGGGAAACTTCCTTTCTAGATCTCTAAACCATCTCCAAATACTGGTGAAATTATTTTATTTTTATCTTTAGCCTTTTAAAAATCAGAAACCTCAGGCTGGTGTTGTGGCTCAGTGGTAGAGTGCCCTCCTATCATGCATGAGGCCCTGGGTTTGATCCTTAGCACCTCATAAACATAAAACAAAAATATCGTGTCCACCTAAAACTAAAAAATAAATATTAAAAAAATATAACTCTCATATTACAAAATGTTCCTTGTTGCCTAAGATCTTTAATGTGTCATGGCTATATCCACTGATATTTGTTCTGCCCCGCACTCCCCCAAATGACCTTGAATTATTCATTTCAGTCACTGCATCATGATTTTATGAAGTATAAGAACTTTTTTCTATATGCTAAGGTGGTAATGAAAACAAGATTTTGTGCCACAAAGACTTGAGTTTCTATCCTCCATAGAAGTTTGACCTTAGGCAAGTCACATGCTCAATCTCTATTTCCTCACTGCTAAAATGTAGATAATAGTGCCTGTATTTCATGGCTGTTTTACAGTTAAATGAAGTGCTTGACAACTATTAGTCTCCTCCTCTTCTTCCTTCCTCAGTATCTTCATCAAGGTTATTTTATGTCATACTACAGAAACTCGCCGCAAACAAGTTTAAGCATAAAAGGAAAGTTATTGGAAAGTCATTCGGCAAACTCAGAAATCCAAGTAAAGATGATCAGCCAAGCCTGAAGACAGTCAAGAGAGTCCCAGTTAGCCATCAGGACCCAAGCAAAGAATTTTCCACTTATTCCCTCCACCAAGTAGGTTCCCAACAGGCTTTTATCTAACTCCTGAATTTTTCTTTTATTTGTAGATTTGACTTATCATTAATGTGCATGTGTCTGGTTCAAATTTTATAATTAATGTCCTTATACATCTATACATTGACTCCGATTTCACATTCTTAGGGAGAGAACCTGATTGGACTCCATTGGATCAGTTGCCTGGCATTGATCCTGTCGGCCACCACAGGAATGTAATTTCATTTGAAGCATTCGAAATACTACAAGTCTATCCCAGTGTTCATCAATGCAAAATGATGAGTCGAAAGAAGAAACTGTGTTTGATACTACATTTTATAAACAAGTGGTCACCATCTTTTATTTTTATATTCTCTATTTCACTGAATATAGAACTAGATACATAATGAACATGTTTTTCTAGTCCTATTAGACAAAACTAGAAGTCAATGAATATTGATTGAGTACCTATAGTTCATGCATTGCCATTTAATCTGTAGAAAATGCTCATGTAGTATGAACATTCTAATATTTTTGCACATGTAAATATTGCAATACAGAATGACTAAGTGACTTACTCACAGTCAGGGTACTCTAAAAATTGATATTATACAGGCCTCCTATCTCACCCGCAAAATATATGTAACCATCTCCTAGCACAGGTCCTGACAAAAGAGGGATAGATTTAAGAAATCCTAGTTTTCTTTAGCTCTACATTCACTGTAGTAGTTAAGTATATTAAAAAGTGAAGTAGCCTGGATTGGGTGATTTTAAACTAGTGAATTAACCTCTCTGTTTTTCACTTTCATCATTTGTGAAAAGGAAATAGTAATTTCTCATGGAAATGTGATAATTCAATGACATTATCAAGCAGATGACACAAAGCCAACAATTATGGAACATCTGCTGTGACAGATATGGCTTAATTTTTTTACTGGTTAGCACTCTGAACACTCACAGTGACTATATGTTACCAATTCTACATACACAAGGAAAATAAAGCAATTCTCACAGAGTTAGAAAATTATGGGGCCAGAATGCAAACCTAGATAATCTTTTTCTCCAAAACTGGGAGCTCTTAATTATAGCACTATACAGACAGCCAATAAACAGGCAGAAGTAAGGCCTCAATAACATTAGATGATCTGAGTTGTTCATTTCATCCACACCATTAATGATCTTTCACTAGATAATTCTACAATGCAGAATGTAGCACTACAATGTGAATTGTTATTTTACAACTATATTTTATAAAATGTACCTTGGTCACCATTACTTTTTTTTAGGAGGGTTACTGAGAATTGAACCCAGGAGTACATGCTATCACCACTGAACTACATCCCCAGCTCTTTATTTTTTATTTTGAGACAGGGTGTCACTAAGATGCTGAGGCTGGCCTTAAACTTGCAATCCTCATGCTCGGTCTTCCCAGTCATTGGGATTACCGACATGTATGAGTGTGCAAGGTTCTTTTCATTTGTTTTTAATCACAGATGCCTGTCCCAACTGTCTTATGATGATACAAGAGTGTGAGTGCAAACAGCCATGATTTCTGGATGCACCATGGTTGATTTCATATTTAAGAACTTGGTCAATGTTCACTGCAGAGGGACACACTTACTGTCTCCATGGGACTCAACTTTGATGTCTATTAATTGGAATACCCAGGGGTTAGGACCTGGGAAATTCAACAAATTCTCCAGAATAATTTTGTCCACAACAAAATTCGACACTCATTATTCTAGAGTTAAGAATTATAAGGTCAGAAAAATTACCTCCCCAATGAGATGGCAGGAAAATTAGACCAGAGATGCTGATAATGGTCTCTCCATTCATTAGCCCACCATGAGGTGGAGCTACCTGGCCTTCCTATTATCCATGTAGCAAAGTCAGTCACTCTGGATCAGGCAGCTTAGAAGAAAGACAGCCCAGGTACAATAATTACACATTTTGATTGTCTTTTAGGGTGATAGCCCCTTCATTGTTTCCTCAATCAAATAATAGAAAACTTAGGCTAGGGAGTATTAACGAGTGCTTCTAAGTCAGTCACAAGATTTGCAGATTTAATTTGATGTGATTTATAAATTGCTACTGATATTGATTCCGTTGTTGCTGGCGAACCCTGCTGCTATCGAGAGCAGCTGCCTTCTGTAGTTGAGGTGTGCCTGCATCCATTAATGGATGTCTTGGGCACTGACACAATTTCATAACAGATGTCATTTACCTAGACTGACACTGCATATGGAAATCCCTGCTGTTTTCCCCTTTGCACACCATGGAGAGGAAGCTGTTTCCTTTCTTCACTCAAAGTTGTATTTCTGTCAGGTAATGATTCAGAACGCAATAGTTACCTTTTTAAAAAATTCCACCAGGAGACATTTCTCAGTATGGCAAAAATAACCGTCTTTGTATCACATTTCTTAGGAAGCAAAGAAACTTGGTATACTAACAAGAAGCGGAAGAGGGTTTGAACACAAATACTTAGAATCTTGAGGTGCTAATCCTATATAGGTTTATCATTTCATTGCATGGGAGTCATTGTGAGGAAAGCTGTTCCACTTCATTTAGTGTTGTATCTATTTTAACTCTTTCTCTTAATTATAACACCAAAACTTTTAGGATATGCCAGCCATCTATCAGCATTTTTCTGAGACAATTTTTAAGTGAAAAAAAGAGGTGTATCATATTTATATGTGATGATAATAAAGTACTTGTAAAAGACTTTGTTATTTTAAAATGTTAAAATTAGTGTCTTTAGTCAAGCAAATATAATATACATATTCTGATATTCTTCAGGCCTTTTTAAAAACTTTGTCCTCAGGTGCCAAGAATTGATTTATAATGTTGTTAGTTCACCTGGGAATAATTCCTCCAATCTAATATTAAATTTGATCTAGATGGGCTCCAACTTGACATGCTGGGTGGAATGTGTTCTATTATATTTTTTTAAGAAAAAAAAAAAACCTTGTGAGAAAATAAGACAGCTTATTATTATCGTTAATAGGTAACACTCACTCCGTGATGGGTGCTTTCTATGGAACAGATATTATCATTATCCCCTGAGGTAGTGATTAGTGCTATGAACAAAATGTTACCTGCTATTCACTTCCTGGGCACTCGGCATGATTACACTCCCCAGGTCCAAGGTCCTTTGAAATTAGGTGTGTCTGTCAGTCTGAATCCTGAGTGGCTACAATGAGCAGAGCTCCCTGGAGACCCACCTTGGACCTGACAGGAAACTTTTGCTTTGTTCAGCCCCTGAGTTGTGGGCGTTGTGTTACCAGCACACAACCTGCACATCCTCATGGACATATCCCAATTCTCTATTAAAAGGACAACCAACATTTTAGGACAGTAAAAGTCTCTGAACCTAGAGAGCTTCCTCCAGTTTTCATTTCAGGCCTCTATTTTCCATTTCTTTTCAGAACACAGTTCCATACTGCCCTCTTTATTTAAAATATGCAAAAATTCCTACTCACCTCCTTAATTTCAAGGCATAATTTTCTCAACTCCTCCAAATACCTCCTTTGGCTTAAGTCTTTCATGTTGCAGGGGAATTATCACCTTAAAATGGGGACAGGTTGGGAGGAAGGTAAAAGTTTCAAAGGAAATCTACTGAGAGACAAATTGCAATGACCAATGACAGGACCTATCTTCAATCCTGTGAAGCCTCTTCATTTTACTACCTGGCTGGGGAGACTGAGTAGGCTCACTGCCCTCAGATACTACAGTCAATTTTTATTATTTATCAAAGTTTTAACTTCAAGCGAAATCACTTTAAATGCCCCTCAAGGACTCCTTAACTAACAACTCAGTCATTATAGTCATTGAAATTTAAAAGAGAACACAATAAGTTGTCCCTGGCATTTTGCTTAGAATTAAAAACCTAAATTTTACCATTTTTTATGCTTCTTGATCTTGGGCAATTTAGATAATCACTGTGTATCAGATTCTTCATATGCAAAATGGGGATAATAATAAAGCACACCTTTTAGGATCATTTAAATATTAAATCATTTAATACATCTAAATAGCTTAGTACCGTTAGTTCCTGAGAATATCCTAAAAGCACACAATAAAAGTTTTATGGCTAATTGCCCAACGTGTAGTATACTGTGCAGGTGGTCATGGAGCAGTAAAGAATAGCCTGTGCTCTCAGGATGCTCACAGAGGAGGACGATGGTACAGATCATTGTAATTCAGTAATTTTTATAACAGCTATGGATACAAATGTATGAGTATAAAGGGAAAATTATCTAATTTTGGCTGAAGGAGCCACAGGAGGAAAGACTAGCAGAATCAGAAAACTGAACAATGTTTAATAGGTGGACAAGAAAATTCCCATCAGGAGGAACAAGCCAAGACATGGAGATGTGAGAATGGGCTTCAAGTGAAAGGAAAGGGAAATAGGAGAAGAAGCTGACAAATTAGCCACCAGGAGTCTAACTTGTGTTCAAATGCTTCTGTACTATGTTTTTCTTTTTTGGTTTTCATTACATACTAAAGTATTTTTGCAAGAATGCAAAGAATAAAACCAGGTACTTTTAGACAATAATGCTTACTTGCCCACTGAGATGCTCAGAGGTTAGGACTCAAGAAAAGAGGAAAAATGAAGATAGGTCAAAACCTTAAGTTATGCTTTTACCACATTTTAATTTTAGCTTATGACGCCTGCATGTGTTTTGCAATGTTTTTGTGCTATTTGTACAAATATTACTTAAGAATTCTCTTCATCCTTTTTTAAATCGTATTTTCTCCTGTCTTAAGTAATAACATCAGTGAACTTGAAGAGCATATGCTGGTTATAGTTTCCTAACATATAGCAAAAAAATACAAGTAATAACTTTAAAATTATTCCATTGCCACTAAAATTACATGTGCCACATTTCAAAGAAAGGTGTTCTTAACTTGTCCTGTGTGAAGACACTGTTTAGAGGATAATAATGTGTCGACCAGCCTAGCAGAGTCTCTCTATTTAGAATGCTTTTCAGAATCAGTAGATTTTTTTTTTTTCCTTTGTGGTGTCAGGGACTGAACCCAGGGCCTGAGCATGCCAGGTAAGTGTTCTACCACGGAGCCACGTTCCCAGCCCCTAGAACCAATAGATTCTAAAACATCACTAAGCACACTGAAGAAATCAGAGCAAAGAAAGGAAGGAAGAAAGGAAGGAAGAGGGAGGGAGGGAAAGTCCAATTGACTTGTACTTCATCTAAACTTGTGCTTATTGACGTGAGGAACTGGGGGATTTACCTGCAATTTGGTAGAGTGGGAGGGGAGAAAGAGACAGGGCATGTGCCAGTTCAGAGAGTGTTGAACTGGATTAATAGGGGAGAAAATCATACCTAGTTGGGGATGTCAGAGAACCAGTGCCTTAGGGCACTGCCATTTCAGTTGGATGTTAAAGGGCGGTGTGGATTTAAATAAAAAATTAGGAAGACTCCATTTATCACCACAGGAAGCTGAACTTCTGTTTGTCTATGCAAGAAATGTCTTGGCATTAGACAAACCCAGCTTCCAAAACATTAGATATCTTTTATTTGCACTTTCCCGTGCATGTTCTCTCTTTCTGTACCCACTATGCCCTGTGCCCTGTACAGCTGACCTATATGGCTGCCAAATGGGCTAGCTTGGCCTTTGATATCCATTTGGGCTTGGCCATTGGTTGCAACTGTTAAGTGATTAGGAAGTGGGAAGAGGCTAATTCCTGATTCCTACTCTGTCCTGCATTCCTCTATGGAGGTCTGAGCTCATGAAAGGCAGCCTTCTTCATATGATTACCCTCTCCTGAGAACTACTTTTTCTTTCTCTGGTTCTTTCAGATAGGTGAGGTAACTATTGATAGCCTCAAGATTTTACTAAGCTCCTCTAGTTTATTTTCAAATTATCCTCATTGACTCTCTGGAAGAACACACTTCTTTTATTCTGGGACTGTGACCAGCACAATAAACACTCCCAAATTTGATATTATAAATTTATATAAAGTATCATGTGCCCAGAAAGAAATACATTATTTGAATGACATAGGTTTTAGAGGAGGGGAGGAAATACTTATTTCATTTTGGAGCTGATCCATCTCAAATCTCTACACACGCTTTTCTTTCAGCACATGAGAGGTACTATAACGTGGAGATTACAAGCATAATCTCTTGCAGCTACTGCCTACATACAAATTCTCTCCCTGCTACTTGCTAACCCTATGCTTTGAACAGAATTTCTTAAATTCCTTGTGCCTCTGTTTTGCCATCTTTAAAATGAGGCCAATTATTAGTTCCATGGGGTTTTTGAGAGGATGACTGCACCGTATCAGAAATTATACCAAATAACTATGTAAACATTAATCAACATTATTAGTGTTAGATAAAATACTGCCTTAATACATTTTTTTAATATAGGGATGTCTTAACCTTTGTTAACTACTCAACTCTATAAAACAAAACCAAGTGTGCAGTTTGCTCTATGCATCAATGTATTCCAAACTGAGCTACAATGCAAAAGAGTTCAGGTATAATCTTGCAGTCAGGAAAGTGAAAGGAAAACTCTGTCCTTTGAAATCCTCTTCTTCCCAGTACTGATTATCTCCATGTCCCATCCCAGGACACTTACACATGGACAATGGTCCTAGACCATAATTGTCCTATGGTATTAGTGTTACATTTGATCACTTTCTTATTTCAGAGGAATATTCTATTTGCAGAAAATTTAATCTTCACACTTGGGTTGTCTCAAAGTTAACTTTAAGTACTACTTTAATTAATTTGTTTAAGATGTCTGCAGTCTTCTCTCAGCCTCTCTCATTTTGTGATTAACAGTCAGTACATTTAATTTATCTGGACTTAAAAGTTCTAGACAAGATTTACACTTTGCATCTGGTCCCTCTTCTCCACCACAATTAGCATTTTAGATTCTTGACCTTTTTTAATATGGAACTTTTCTTTTAGCATATTCATCTCACTTTGGAGAATCAACTCCTATAATTGAAACCGCACCAACAAAAAGATATTCATATTGAAGAAAAGCATGGGAGCCATTACAAGCCTGAGTCAGACAGCCCATCTGTGCTTTAGCCTCTGCCTAGGAATTTCTACTTATCCCTATTATGTCCTCGATGATGGAACTAAGAGAACTTTCTACTTTAAACTTTTTTTTTGATACCATATGAAACATGGCAGAAGGGGGCCCAAGATTCTGGTCCACAGTTTAAGCAGCAGACCACCATCCACAATAACCAGAAGAAAAATTTTAGATGACTCAAGAAAGGCCCAAGAAAGACCCTTCATCGCATGTGTGAACACAGTTAAAACGGGTCCCTTGTGAAACAGAAAGCAGCCCTTGCCAGACACAGGATCTGAGAGTGCCTTCATCTTGGACTGCCAGGGCTCCAGAACTGTGAGAAATAAAGGTCTGCTGTTCATAAGCTACTCAGTTTAGGGAATGTTTTATTGCAGTCTAAATGGACTAAAATGATGGTACTTCATAAGCCAGCGGCCATACTGAAAATGGAATGTCATCTCGTATAGACTCAAGGATGGCATTTTACTAAGTAGTCAGAGAATTTCAAGGAAACAAAACAATTCAAGATGACAGGGCCAATATGTAATCATTGGCCAATATAGATAATATTTAAGTTAAGAACAACTTTACTAAGCTCAGAGGAATTACATAGTAAAGTTAGTCACGAATCCTCATTCCAGGGGTTGTAAGTTCTACACTTTAAACCTCTTATTGTGTTTTGCTCTGGGTCAGTAATTCAGGTTGTTTTTTTTGGCATTAACTCTTCTATCTTCAGATTCTGAGAGACAGAATAAACTTCCCACCAAATAGAATAAATATTTTCTTTTTCAAATCCAGTAAGAATACATTTCCCATGAAAGGGAAAAATATAAAACTACAAATCCCTTTTTAAGGAAAGACCTACAGAAATGTCACCCCATCTTTCCAAAATGAATGTGTTCCGTACCATTGCTTTTTATAAACTCAAGGAGAAATTTCACACTGTACATCTATTAGAGAGCACATCCTTCTCAATTTTTTCAACTTGGGTGCTGTCATTTTTCTATGACCCACATCAAAACAGCTCTATTTTCCATATCTGCTTTCTGTCTTTTCTCGTCTTTATTCTGTGGTAGACTCACTCACTGACAATCTTGATGAGGGTTCTTACTGCACAGAAATGTCTTTATACCACTGTTTTCAAAGGCTTTTATAACTCAAACCATCTGCTCTTTTCCCTCCCTCTTCCTGTTGTGTAAAACAATTTTGAAATACAGTGAGGGAAAGAAATGCAATCCGAAACTGCTGTCCTGTGTCGTGCCACGCATTAATTTTCAAGCTGCTTTGCTAGGCAGCATTCATATCTCCAGTAAAATGGCAAAGTGTTGGTGCCTTTAGGGCCTGACTTTGCTTTTTTCTTAATCATAAGTAATTAGAGAAACTGCCACATGTTGTTTTGGATACGGTTTAAGTTCAGAAATGCTTTGAAAGGGTATATATACAGCCAGATTAAAGATATCCGAAGGCAAATTAGAATCTTCAAAAGCTCAAATGGGTTGATTTGTTACTTCAATCCACTTTACAACACCTGGCTATGCATAAAATTGAAGACTCAGCCTAAGAAAAAAAATATGCAGTGAGGCACCAAAAAGGAAATCATGGTTCGGTCTCAGTCTCTGCTGTGCAATTAACCTGCTCCACAGGGAGAGAGCTGCCTGTGGAATGAGGCACACCATCAAGGACCCTTTGGAAAATCTCCCTCCCCTTTCCACCCCACCCAAAGGGCCCCTGTAGAAATTATTCCTCGGGGTCTTGAAAATATTGCCGTCACTGACACTCCACTTTGACATTATAAACATCTTCCCGAGATGATACTTTTGCAGGGTTAACTTTCATTTAATTGCCTAAACATGTCTGGTATCCAAGAGGGAAACTGTGCTGAGAAACAGACTAAACAGGTTTCTAGGTTGAGGGATCAGGGATTGGAAGATAAAGGACAGCAGAGTGAGCTGAAGGGCTTACTGTGAGTCACCAAAACCCTAAGGTAGATGCTTAGGATCTCAGTGAGGGATGGGAATTTAAAATGACCCAGTTACCACCTCCATTCTTTATCCATAAACCTCCTCGCTTACAATGTTTTCCAAATGCAATTTACGATGGTGAACCTACTGACAGCGCTTCTTTTCCCCCCTCCCTACCTAGCACTAATCACTGCTACATTCCACGTACCTATCAAGAGAAGACTTTTGGGACTTTTCAGGATTGAAAGATGCCTTTGCTGACCTCCCGAGTAAGCACAGAACACTGCCCAGGGGCTCCAGTCACCATCCTATCTGGGTCAAGAAGATATTTATAATGGCTAGAGGGAGGAGAACCAAGGAGCAAAAAGGGGGTTGAGGTGATAGGTGGAAAATTAGGGAGTTGTATTCTTGGCTATACCAGCCCTTGCCAAATGTTCCTGACCCAGACCAAGGTAGGATCCCACAACTGTGCTACCAGGACTACAGAAGCTGTGACATTATAGATTATTCCTGGTGGGGCATTAATGAAGGAAACTGTGTGCCTCTGGTCTTCAAGAAGAGGATTCTTGATAACTGCCACTCTGACTGCAGTGAGATGAAATCTTAGAGTAGTTTTGTTTGGGGCGAGGATGTGGGAGAAAGGGCACACTCCTACATTGCTGGTGGGACTGCAAATCGGTGTGACCAATCTGGAAAGCAGTGTGGAGATTCCTGAGAAAACTTGGAATGGGACCACCATTTGACCCAGCTATCCCACTTCTCAGTCTAAAGGGCTTAGAAACAGGGAAACAGTCACTTCAATGTTTATAGCAGCACAATCCACAATTGCTAAACTGTGGAACCAACCTAGATGCCCTTCAATAGGTGAATGGATTAAAGTAACTGCAATACATATACACAATGGAATATTATTCAACATTAAAAGAGAATAAAATTATGGCATTTGCAGGTAAACGGATGGAGTTGGATAACATCCTGCTAAGCAAAATATGCCGATCCCAAAAAAACAGGGGCCAAATATTTTTTTCTGATAAGTGGATACTAATCCACACGGGTATGGGGAGGATACTATGGGATGAGTGGAAGAACTTTGGATGGGGCAAAAGGGAGGTGGGGAGGTGAAAAAGGGAGTAGGAAAGATGGTGGAATGAGACGGACATCATGACCCTAGATACATGTATGATTGCATGAATGGTATGACTCGACTTCATGTACAACCAGAGTAAACCTCTGCTTCGTTTGTGTACAATGAATGGAAGAGCTTGCTACTATGATGTATAATTGATTAGAACTAATAAAAGAAAAAAAAAGAGAATTCAACATGTCAACAAAGCTACATTGTGATGTAATTTGTCATTTATCTTTGAAATAAATAGGATAATACCATGGGCTTCATTCTAAAAACAGTTGTTAAAAACCAAATGTTTCCTCAACTATACAATTCCAATCTCTGAATCATAAAAAGAATCAAATGCCAAGACACTTTGTGATTCTAAAATTGCACAGAACTTCCGTGACCCCACTAACAATAATAGTACATGTGGAAATGATCCAGGATATATGCACGCTGCCACAGAATATCTGCCAGTGTCCATGCTGGTGAATTCTGAGTTTCCTAAGTAACCAGTAATTTCATGAAAAAATAAGAATATTCCCATCAAAAGTAGATCACTCAAGTGTGAAGTAAACTAAGAGAAAATGTCTTGAAGCAACTTCCAGCCACTAACCTATAGCTCAGGGCTAGGGAGCAAAAAGAGCAGGAGTGGATGGTTGCACCATCTTTCTAAAGTTATTCATGAACGTCAACCCTCAGTTTTTCCACTTGTGAAATGTGGGAGATGAACTCTACAAAGGCCTTTTAATCCTATCTGTGACTCCTCTGGTTTCTGTAAAGTCACTCCAAGAGTCACGGCAGAGTGGTGAGGAGAAAGCAACAAGGTGAGATGGCAATCTCACACCCCATGGCCACTCCTGTTCTGCTGCCCTCTCAGGGAAAGGTCTCTCCAGCCACTGAGCAACCTCCCTGAGACCCAGCACTCACTGCTGGTGTCCTTCCCAAATTGGACCTACGCTGTCTTTACAACAAAGGGAACTTTAAGCCTATAATACTATGGCCCTGAGTTCCTTTCCAAAATAGTCTCATATTTTTAAGATGCTGTCTTCTCTCATAGTATTCTCATGCCAGGAATGACTTCTTCTGCAATTTCTAATTTGAAGTATTTTCCCTATCTCTAGTTCCCCACCCCTTCCCATGCTTTCCCACACTTTTCCTCTACTCATTATATTCCCTCTTGCCTTGCCTTAAATCCATGGAGTACTGTGGTGTGTGTGTGTGGAAAAAGAAAGAGAATCTTTATTTCATAAATTCATTTCTGAGACAAACACTATTTTATTGTCTATATTTACACATGCATATATGCTCAAATAAATATGTATTGGATAGGAAAGCACTTTTACAAAATGTTTTAGAGCCAAAAACTGTGTTCTGTTGAAAAATCACCTCCATTGGGTTTTTCTGAAGATTCTTTCTATCTGTCAGTCTTTGGAATGCACGTGAAAGCTAGCTCCCTATGAACTCAAGGACACACCAGAATGACAGTCGCCTCGAAGAGATGAACTGACGTGGCACTTGTTGGTGATGATTTTTGATGGTGGTCCTTGGGTAAAAACAAGCAACAGAAAATTTGCTCTCATCCCTGGAGGTACTTCTAAGGGGTCATATAGCTAGAAGATCATCGTAAATTATCCTGGCTCTACTCAGGGCCACCTCTTCTCACCTGAAATGCCTAACCGCAAAAGCATTCCCTGCTCTCAATGATCTCGTAGAGTCCCCAGGGGATGCTGCAGATGTGGTCATGATGAATCTGTGCCATCTGGGCACTGTGCTGTTTTGCTAGCTCCACTGAAAGTCTGCTGTGTACACTGGGCCCCTCGGAGCAAAGAGCTGTGGCTTTCTTGTTGGTCCTGCTGAGTTAGCAGAGGCAGCTAATTGCTTGGGAAAGCAAAGCTGTACCTAGGGGGATTCCTGGGGCTTCCCAGGTCTAAATGGCACTCTCTTTCTTTCACTTCTCAAAAAATCCTTTATGACACCAATGTCTTTGATTTCTACTTTTATATTTTTCCTTGGAAAGACTGAATATTAATTTCTAGGACCAAGTAAGGAGAACAAGGTAGGTCGGTCCTTCCATCCTCTTCGTCACTAAACAACAATCGACAAAACACAACAACAACAACAACTCAAAGGAACATCTTCCCTTAAACCAATTTTAAAAAGTTATGAAGTAAATAACTACACAATACAAAAATGTATGCTTATCTACCCATGCTAACAGATAGACATAACAGAATGTCAACAATATAATAGGAAACCCTAATTCTGAATTCCAGATTTGACAAGTGGGGACTCCCATCTACAGACTTTACCTCCATCTGTATGATTTACACACATTCTCAATTTTTGTGGTTGGATTTGTTTTACTCTTTCTGTTGAAAAATCATTTTATTTCAGATACCCTCATGTAACACCCAAAATGATCCTGTAAGGTTGGTAATATTTTCCTGATACAGTTTTCTTTTGAAATTGACTCTGAGAGTAAACTTAACTTGATTTTGCCAATTTCAGTAGTAAATAAAGAGTAGATCTCTCCAATGAGCATGCAGGGGAGTCTGACACTTCCACAGAAGTAAATTCTCCTGTCTTTATACCATCTCTGCACTGTAACTTCCAAATCCAAAATAAGAAGGAAGAGGACATGAGCTGTGAATTTTTTCCCACTCTGCTTGACCTGATTTTGACTCTGGCAAGAGGAAGGGGAAAAACTGTTATTTGTATGTGTGATGAATAATGTAAGTGACAAGAACAGAATTAGAAATAGAGAGACTGATGAAACTATTGATTACCTCCTCTGCTTAAACTAACACGTGAGATAGTTGAAACCACAGAAACCACATTCAGATAATTAAGTCGAAAATCTGATCCACACCCAAAGGGATACAGATGGATAAAGAAAGTGCTAGAATGCACTGCAGTAACCTGTTCAGCGGAGGTTACCCAATCTGTCGAAATTCTCCTAGGAGGTAGCTGAAGAACTGGCCACCAACAAGGCCAAGTGCATTTATATTATGAGAATCTTTTTCTGAATTAGTTCCTGAGTTCAGGTAAGTATGTTTTATTAGAATAAATTATAGGGGTAGACATATTCACCTCAGAAACTAGAGTCACCAAATCAAATAATCCTAGATAAGAAAAGATTAAAAACAAAAAAAAAAACCTGATTCCATCCAAAGGAGCAATTAAAAAAAAAAAATCTGCTGAAGACAGGAATACTACTAGCAGACTAGCTGGGATGAAAAATAAAGCCAGGTTGTCTCTAGAGCAGGGTAGAGCTCCAGATAAGGAAATGACTGCTAGAGGAGAGAGACTGGACCAAACTGGCTGCCAAGGTAGGAAGTATTCTGAGACAGTGGGAGGGAAGAAATCTGGGTTTGCACATCTGAGGTGTCCGGCATTACATCTACCCTTTTCTCCTTCCCACGTCCTCTGCATTTATCACATTGTCAGTAAGTTCATCTCTTCAAAACAACAACTTTAACTTTCTCCTCATGTCTCTGAAATTCGCCCTCACCCTCTCTCCTGTGAGTTCTCTGTTGGTAATTTCCCCATTCAAAGTTAAATGTCAAGAGCCAGGTGCTTTGGTGCACACCTGTAATCCCAGAGGCTCTGGAGGCTGAGACAGGAGGATCACGAGTTCAAAGCCAGCCTCAGCTATAAGCAGAGAATTAAGCAACTCAGTGAGATCATTTCTCTAAATAAAATACAAAACAGGGCTGGATATGTGGCTCAGTGGCTGAGTACCCCTGAGTTCAATCCCCAGTACACATGCCCTTCCAAAAAACAAAGTTAAATGTCAAATCAAATAGTTTGTGAACTCTTTTGTCCTTCCTTAACTCTAACCCCACCTTACACCCCCACCATTTAGATACCCCCACATGTATCATGTTGAAAATAAATCTATATCTGATTTCCTACTTATCAACGAAGCAGGGCACTTTTCCCTGCTAATTAAATTTGTTCCAATGTCTTTGGTTTAAAAATAAGTAAGAGAAAAGGACAACCGGTAGCTCAGATTTCTTCTCCATTCTAGACAATTTATCCTCATGTTAACTCCAGTTTATGACAAAAAGGGAAAATGTAATAAATTCCATCTTCCCTCAGAAATCTTCTTCATTCCTTATGTCACATCTTATTTAGCATAAATTCTTTCAAATCATTCCATCCTCTTACTTTCAGTGACAAAATTAAATTTTATTGCAAAACATTAGATACCCAAAACATTTAGTATTGCTATGATTGAGTAGCACTCATTCATGTAACAAATATTCATAGAACACAGTGTTAGGCAGTATTTGCAGTGTCCAAAACTAGGACCTTTCCCTGTAGGAGCTTAATTTTTTCTTTAGTTACCCCAACTGTAGTAACTAAAGAATAAAGTCCAGAGAAGTGAAAGTTTGAAAATAAATAGCAAACTTCTGCTAAAGTTTGAAAATAAATAGCAAAACAATTTTGCATACTCTTGATGTCTTAATTTACTTACATTTCTCTGATTTTTTTTTTATTCTGCAAATGTTGTTTTAAGAATTGGAAAATATATTAATGTATTTAATTTAAAAATGCTACATTTGTCTGTATGCCTGAAAAAGCCCAAACATCCAAGGCCGACTGTAGTCCTACTAGTGATGGTTGTCATAACAATACCACTTATACTGTCTCTATTTGCTGTGCTCTGAAAGTTTTATCCCTGTAAAATTTATGGGTTAAAATCTAATCTCCAAGTAATAGTGCAGCTTTGGGAAGTGATTAGGTTAAGAGGGCAGAGCCCACATGAATGAGATTAGTGCCCTTAAAAGCAGGCCTGAGGGAGCTTGAGTGCCCCTTTCACCATGTGAGGGTGCAGGAAGAAAGCATCACTTATGAACCAGACAGAGAGCCCTGAAGAGACACCTGCCAGCCTTGATCTTGGCCTGCACAGCACCAGAACAATGAGAAATAGATTTCTATTGTTTACAAACCACTCAGTGAATAGTACTGTGTTGTACCAGCCTGAATGGACTAAGACATTATTATTCTAGTCATGCACTGAAACTTATTTTCTGGATAATGAAGTTAAATTGAATCAAGCAACTAGTAAGAGTGCTTGTCATCCTGGATTATGTTTTTAGGCACAGTTTACTGTGAAAAGTGGTTTTTCAGGTAATCACTGACAACACGAACGAGGAATTGTCAAGCTCTGAATAGGACACACTTGCACACTGTCACTTGGCCCACACAACCGTACTTTGTCATCAAATAGCCTCATCCATAGAAAAAAGCAAGTGCACATTTCACTCTGCCTGACCCTGCCCCATGCCTTCTTGTTATAGAGAGCAGGAATGAGTTTTCCTCAGGTTTGTAAAAGGGACATTAACTTTTAGATCTCTACAACATTTACCATCAGGCTCCTTCTGCTTCTCTGTTTCTACTTCTCGTTGATCCTCTATTTCAATTCCTCTTAAAATCTAGAGCCTCTGCTAAATGGTGCTGGAATTTATACTGCCTTTTCACCGTGACTCAAGTTTTCTCAATTTCACTTTTGGATTATTATACTTGTTTCCCAAATAGTCTCTCTCCGTGTCCGTATTCATCACCTACTCCGAAACTAAAATGATCCATTTTAGATTGCAAAATGAGTTTTGTCACTATCTGCTTGAAACTTTGAAGTCCACATGATGAAGTGGAAGACCTTACCATAATGTATAAAACTGACCAGGGTATTGTCCTGACCCCCCTCGTAAGGCACGTTCTTTTCCACATCTATATAAAGTCAGCTGTAGATGGGTCAGAATCACTGCTCTTCTGCTTGCCTGGAGATCTCTGCACAGTTGAGCTGTCTGCCTGGAACTTTAGCTGTTCTTTTACTCACCCTAGGTCTATATGGTGAACAACTTACACACCTCATCTCATCTAAAGTGCAACTCTACCACTGAAGAAACTATACCTTTATAATCAGTGCATTATATGCATAACAGTGGAGTTTATTGTGATATATTCATATGTATAAATAACATAGTTTGCTCTGATCTATTACCCCATATTTCTGCTTTTCTTCCTCGACTCCCTCCTTTTTTTTTTTTTTTTTACCATCATCTTCTCTTCTGGTCTTCCTTCTATTTATTGACATATATTTTTTTTCATTAGTGCATTGTAATTATAATCAAAGTCTGATTCATTGTGGTCCTCTTACACATACATAAATGCATACAGCCTGATTGCCCATTCTTTTCTCTTTTCTCCTCTCCCCATCGATTGCCTAAATCTCCTTCCTGATCTCCCTCTAATTTCATGAGATTCCCTTTTTTAGTCTTTATTTTCCCTCTGTAGCTTTCACATATGAGAGAAAATATTTGAGCCTTGACTGTCTGAGTCTGGCTTAATTATATTGATGTTCTTCAGTTCCATCTTTTCCCTACAAATAACATGATTTCCTTCTCCTTTCTGACTTTGTAGAACTTCATTGTGTTTATATACCATTGTTGAAGCTTCTTGTGTCCTCTTAGGCTATGCAGGTCTTGGTACCAAATGACACCAAGTCACAGACACTTAGCACAAAACTATTTTGTGCTTATGTCTGTGTCTTTCATAGATCAATCATGGGTGAGATATAGCTTAGATTCTGTGTCTAAAGGAGCACCCCTGTTTCACTGATACTAGTCTCATGCAAGAGTGAGCCTAGAGACAGTGGGACCATATGATGACCTATAAAGCTTCTGCTGAGAAGTGGAACATGTCACCATCACTCATATTTTTTAATATAAAGCCAATCACATAGCATAGCAGGACATGGTGGGGAGTATGATTCTCCTGCAAGGAAGGGCTGGTAGGGAGGAACCTGGCAAGATGAAAGAGCAAATATTCTGCCAATACCTCTCTAACTCATGTTTTTCATTCAATATCATTATATACAATATATATAATATATAATATATATATGAAAATACTTTCACATTGAAATTGTATAAGTATATATATGCACACATATATGCACAACGGCTATCATATCACTAAACATTTACATATCACTTCTAGAGAATAGTGATGTGTGTGTGTATATACACACACACACACACACACACACATATATATATATATATATATATATATATA